>NW_017566840.1:446401-473058 GCF_001661335.1 Babjeviella inositovora NRRL Y-12698
TGGTCTGGTGGAATACCTTCCTTGTCTTGGATCTTGGCCTTGACATTGTCGATAGTGTCCGAAGATTCAACCTCCAACGTGATTGTCTTACCGGTTAAGGTCTTCACAAAGATTTGCATATTGTATGTTACTATTAAAAGGGAAAATAGAATGTGTAATGAACAGAAAGTAAAAGCGTCGATACTTGCAAATAGAGCGGCACTTGGGACTATTTATACCGTCGGAGTCTTACGGAGAACGGCTGGTGCTGACAAAGGGGATTTAGGGGGGTGGCGCAATAGCATAAGGCTGTACACGCAAAACGCACAAAGAGGGAATAACACGGGGGGGTGTAAATTCACCTACTAATTAAAGTTTGTGCATGCAAACAGGTGGCGTCTGGCACATGTAGTCATGCACGATAAGGGTGGCACGTTCGGAAACCTGCGCACTTCTCGAGACTTCTAGACCGGTTTGTATGCACCGATTACGTAATCGAGCGATTTTCCCGTAGACAAAAAGAAACGTGCCCTCCTAGAGTGACACTATGCGCCACATACTGTCGGGCATAGGAATCCGATTCAGGAAATCCAAGGCTGACTTATCTGCATTGGAGCACTGTCTTTGCAAACTTAAAACAGAACATTTTTATAGCTCAAGTATTTCTTTTTTTCTTGTTGTTGTTCTGGCTTAGGTTGTGTTCCCCGTTATTAATATTTCATCCAGTCCCATAAAGCTCATAGTTTTTGATAAAAAATGTCAGTGCAGTATATAAGACAGGCAATGATGGCCTGATCGAACTTAAGGGTGTATTCATTGGTATTTGATCATCAGTGTGACGATGCTATTTGAGCGTTGGAAAAAAAAAAGAAAGCACGGCTATGACCCTAGTTACATCACCGTAACCCATTCGAATTGTAAATCGTCTTTGTAAGGGAGGGATTTAAAGCTAAGCAGTTTCTGGGACTAAAATACCCCTCGGTGATCCTCTTGACACCCGTTTACCATGCATGCGCGATTATCCAGGGTGGGATCGAGGTTCCGAATAAGACTCAGGTGAATCGTTACCCGTTGGTTTCAGACAAATGCCGATTCCGAGCTTTAGCCGTGGACCATGGGCAGTGTTTACATAAGTTACTACATTCTTAAAATGGGGTAATTCAGGAAAAGTTTAGGCAGACAAGCTTAGATAAAACTTAGGCAAAGCTTAGGCCGAGAAAGCCGGCCTATGGATATCAGTATAATCGCTTCTCCAAAGTTTGGGATCGATCTTCAACTGTTTGAGATTTCATTCAACCAACAATAGCATTCTACCTATAGTTTGATATATAAAGAAAACCGAATTTTAATCGGTGAGACCTATCTATTTGACCAAGGAATCTCTTTGGCCAAGAAACCTATTTCGTAACCTTCTCAAACTTTTTAACATATATTAAATATTCACGCTCAATTCGCACGGGTCTCGTCAGCCACTAGCCGGCGAAACAATAAACAAGCACCCGACGAATCACATGTTAATGAAACTCACTTCCGTATGCTCTTCATTATAAAATTCCACTGTCCTTTAAGGAGTTTTGTAAAATCGTTTCCCTCACCGCAGCGAACACCAATTCGATGTTACTGGTATCGGTGGCCTGGGTGACGTGCGGATAGATGTTCAAGCCGGATCTGTTTGCCTGGTTGAACCTCCACAAAATGTACTTCGCAGCTTTGTTGATATCGTTACCGCCAGAGTAATCAGGGAAGAAATTCTCCATGGGCGAGTGGGGCAACTTCTCGGCAAACACGTCGATCTTGTTCAAGAATAGCACCACAGATGTTCTCAAGAACCAACGGGAGTTAATAACCGAGTCAAACAAGATCAATGACTCTTCCAAGCGGTTCTGGGAGTTTTCCTCCAACAAGACCTGGTCGTACTCGGACAAAGCCACACAGAAAATGATCAAGGTGACATCATCGAAGCAATGGATCCACTTTTTGCGCTCGGACCTCTGTCCACCGACGTCGTACATGTGGATATCCAAGCCACCGCCCATCTGAAACTTGGTGTCGTAGATACCAGAGGTCTTCTTACGGGTACGCAAAATATCGGTCACGTCCGGAACGTAGTCAGGGGCGGAAATGCGGGGCAAGGAGTCAAGGAAGTAGTTTGTAGAGTCTGGTAAGTAGAATGCCGATCTGTATTGTGTGATGAACGTCTGAATGTTGCTGTTTTTGAAGAAGGCAAGGATCTTGTCTGCAACCTTAGAGTCAAACGGCAGCGATGGATCCACCGGAGGCTCGTAGGCCAAGATTTGTTCGATATCGTCGTTGTAAATGACGTTCGTCAAGGAGCTCGGAATTGCAGGATCGCTAGCCTTTTCTTCACCAACCTCTTCAATCTTGCCACCAGGGGCAATCAATTCCGGTTTGATGTCGCGCACACCACTGATAAGGTTTCGCACGCACTCCACGATGTTTCTAAACACAAAGGTTTTATAGTCGGCCTTTTCTTCGTCGCTGAACCCGTTCTGGTGCAAAATCTTCATCTGCTTGATGATAGTGGACTTTCCCGATTCCCCGGAACCCAACAACAAGATCTTGATCTCTTTCTTCGGAGCAGTTGAGCCAGCAGTGCCGTTAGCGAGGGAATTGTCATGTGGGGATTGGGTATTGTCGTTGTGGGTGTCATTAGGGGATCCAGAAATGGCGTGCGGGTCCTTGGCATCAGTCGTCCCGTTCGCAGAAGGAGAAATGCCGCTACCAGCGGTACTGCTTACGGTATGTGGCTGCAGAGAGCCAACTGACGCCTTTTTCAGGCCGGAAAGTGGGGAATCGCCGGCAGTGGTCACTGGTTTTTTCTCGCGGGGAACCGTGGTGCCGGTTCTTCCAGTTTGGCCAGGAGTAGCGCTCGTCTTATCGTCTTTGGATGCACAGATACCCATGGTTGATGTTTTTTTTTCAATATTTGGGAGATGAAATATTCGAGCTTAGGTGTATCGCAAGCGAAGTAGAGAGAAGCGGAAGTGTGGACGTAGTTGGTTTCGGCGTGCCCGTGTATGTTTCGAGCAAAGGTGCTTTGTTTATCGAAATGTATTTGCAGCAGATATAGCCTGTCCTTGGAGGTCCAGAAGGGTGCAATCGTGCGAAGCAACAACAAAGAGTAAATATAGAAGTGAGGTAAAGCAAGTAAGGAGGTCACACATTGGCTAAAAAAGACAGGAGAATTTCAAAGAAGCGGCTGCTTTTCTCCTTATATGCAGAATGCACACCGGTTTGTTCCTATGACTGCTCACCGACGAGCTGTGTGACTACCTATTAGGTGATCGCCCAAGATAATCTGCCTCCAACTTGATATAAATGATTTACATTCTCTGATTCTTCATAATTTAAGGTTAACCCCAGGCTTGTATCGGGTTGGTGCAATTTTTTTTAACTCCGTGTACGGCATTTTGGCTGCGTGAAAGCTTAAAACAAAAAGGAAAGCCCCGTAAGCTTGTATAGTTTCCTTCATATTCCGCTATAAAAATACACGCGTACTACTTGGATGAGAGTCATGGCATACGGAACGAGGCACTATAAGCTCATAAGTACAAGCCTCTAGGTATTCGGTGAGGGTTCTATTCTCACCAACAGAGACATCTGCGCGGACGTCTGTACGGCAATTGCATTGCAGATTTCTTAACTCCCAAAACACGGCAGGATAAGGCCTTTGTCGGTGATCGCAGGATAAATATTTGTAAGGTGGCACATTATATAAACGCACTGTCAAATTATACATACTCATTTCCAAGGTAAAACGACGGTCTGGAAAGAAAGTGTGCCAGCTACACGGTCTCATCTGTTGTGCTTTAAAGCCATATCAAGCAGCCAAGGCCAGTGTCTTTAATATCAATTTACGCAGCACATCCGTCCACAAATGCTAAACAGGGGCGGATTCTAGACTCTTTGAGAGGGAAGAAAACAGCCAATGGAAAAGTCTGGTTTCGTAAAGTACCACCAATGGCAACTTGGTCGGTGGTAGCGGCTCTAAATCCTTTAAATGCAAGCCCTATTGGGTCAGCAGCCCACTACGATCCTATGGTACAAATTGCCCGTTGCGAGCCCACAGCCTGGGCGTGCTCCTAACCCCGGAGACGGCTTAAGCACTAGTACTGACTGAGGGCTTTCAACAAATTATGAATGATAGCATGGTTATTATCATCCCGACATAACATGAGCTAGGTTTGAGATTAGATATTCAAATATACATCCTTTTGCTTTGATCCGTCTGACATTTAGGAGTGGTGTTAAATACCCATAAAAGCGTGCACTACAATGTATATAAATAGGGTTTCTTGATCTCTCGTAGGAAGCCAAATTCGATAATACCTAATCTACACGACACAGTATGTATTCTATAAACCAAGAAACCTAAAAATTCGCGTTTAGATCTTTCAAGTACAACACAAAAGGCTATAAACAGATAGACAATCTTAAATGGTTTGCGGAGACTACAAGTAGCCTTCCAGCACTACAACTCTTACATGCCACCGTTTTGTTTAATAGGTACACCTGTCTTCTCATATACCCTAATCGAAATAATATCTCAGCGCCTTTGAACCATAACAAAATTCAAGTGCTACCACTAACCAATACGGAACTAATGGATCCTCATGGGCAGTATACCACGCCAAATCATACACATGAACACGATTCGTGCCAACATTAAGGGGCTCTTACGATAAAATACAAGACGTTTCAGCTACAACAAACACCTAGAGTGACTGTAAATAGGATAGATATAATGACAAAAAAATAATCGAAGATGAAAGAATAAAAATGGAACCCAAACGCTGTGAAGAAAAAAGAAATTTAGTTCGTTGACATGAAGAAAATGAGGAACGCGGAGATAATACAATGTGAGTAGCCCATTCACTACCATCCCCTACTTCAGTAAGGAATTAATAGCACAGGGCAAGGCGGGATGCATGAAACGGATGCGAATGGACTAGTGCAAGGCTTGTGTAATGGCCGAAAGAGGCAATTAAGCCCCTAAGAGCTCAATTACGCACTTAGAAACGACCACCTCTACCACCACGGGAGCCACCTCTATCACCACCAAAGCCACCTCTATCACCACCAAAGCCACCTCTGCCACCGAAACCACCACGGGAGCCACCTCTGTCACCACCGAAGCCACCTCTGGAACCACCACGGGCACCGAAGCCACCTCTGGCACCACCACGGCCACCTCTGTCACCGAAACCACTACGGGCACCGCCACGGGCACCGAAGCCACCTCTGGCACCACCACGGCCACCTCTGTCGCCGAAGCCACCGCGGGCACCACCTCTGGCACCGCCCTTCTTCTTTGGTGGCTTTGGACCGTAGTCCTTTGGCTTAGGCAAGAATCTGTCCAATGGCAACAACTTATCGGCAGCAATGTAGAATTTGTCACCGTCCTTGAAGGAGGCAGCTTGGACACCCTCACTTGGCTTGACGGTGAAGAAGATCTCGTTCAATGGACCCAAAATTTCGTCAACCTTACCGACCTGAGTCTTGTTTTCCAAGTAAATTGGGGCGTTGAAGTATGGAACCTTGACATTGATCGAGCGACAGACAATGTCACCCTCACACGCGTGCATGAAGGAACCCATCTCGAAGACAGCGTCAGGTGGGCCGGATTGGAAGTTGGATGGACCGGTACGGCCGCCTCTGCTGAAGCCACCACGGGATGGACCCCCGCGGGAAGAAAAACCACCTCTACCTCTGTTCATTGTGTAGTGCTAAAATAGTTGGATGAGAGAAAAAGGGAAAATCCGTAAACAAAGAAAGGCGTTTTATGTATAACGTTTGCCGTGATCTCTCTGCATGGCATAGAAAAAAAAAATTTCAGAGAAAAAAATTCATGCGATGGGTGTTACCCGGTGGCTGAGGCGTGCAGGATACTAAGAGCGACTGCCATACAACGGCACCGCGGCGCTTAATTGGTGTGTGTTCAAACAGGTTTTTAGTGCCATAGTGGTTTTAACAAGGTAAAATTCGATAGGTTTAATCAAGTTATACCTGAAGTTTAGAGTTTTTTTTCGGGGGGTATTTGCTTGCCATTTTATGACTACAGCTTGAGAGATATGTGTGCATGCAGGATAGAAGAGCCGCTGGGTTTATTTAATTGATTGCAAGTTGAGAAGAAAGAACGTTGTGAACCCAGACGACATGATTGATATTAGTAGTAAGGCCAAATTGTGGAATCAGAGCTCCAAGGCCACGGCTGTGGATAGCAAGCTTGTTAGTGATATCTACGAACGGATTACAGCGCCCGACCCCGACGCCATTCAGCTCTTGAGCAGCGCCCGCTACTTAGACAACTACCTATGGAGGTTTTTTCACAGAGACGCCACCAATACTCATATCCAGTCGATTTCAGCTCTCATTGCTATCCTGGGCCGGTTGCCGAGCCGGCTAGTGGCCGAGCCCGACAAGCTACAGGAGTTTGTGCTCCGGCTGTTGATCTTGTTTAACCAGCAGTTGTCGGTGCTCCAAAAGACTCATCTAATTACTACAATGCATACGTTGCTCAACAATATTGATAGCATGCTGATCAGGAGGCAGATTGCTCCTCTCTTCAGCATCTCTATCTGGGGAAACTTGCCCCACGCGCCCAGCTTGGTCGCCAGGTACGGCCTTGAGGAACAGTACGAAGGGCTGTTGGCCCAGCTCAACCAAGCTGATCCGGAAAAAAAGTCTGAGATGATGATTAAGCATTCGTGGTTGTACAATGTCTTGAGCGAGTCCATGGTTGAGTCTGAGCCCTACTCGTCTCATTTGCTTATGTTTCTCACTGCCGTCTTGTCACAGCTTCCTACCAGACAGTTTACCAACACGCTCGTCAAGGAGATGAACTATCTTGCGCTTTTGAAAGCCAGCGACCAGACGGATTCTGTATTTATCCAGCTCTTGGCAGACTTGGAACACACCATGTACTTTCCCGTCGACGATTTTAGCGGCGAGTCCCGAAATACAGATGCCTTGAAGGAGGAGTACACACAGAAGCTCCACGCCTTTCAGAAAATGGTGTACGAGCATTTTCCTGAGTTGCAAACGTTAGTGTTGTGCCAACCATCGGACTTGACCCCCCTGTACCTCAAAGAAAACCTCGGTGCGGTCTCTCTTGTTGATTTGAAGAAGATATGTGCCTTATCGGAGATTATAATCCACGAAAGGTTTACCGAAAACAAAGGGGTCATACTAGAATCAATTGCCCAGCACTATTCCCTGGTGGTGGATGTGGCCTCAGAACTACAAGCCTACCCCATCTATCCCTCAGAGACAAGCGTTTTCGAGTTGTATTCCACCTCCGAGCTTGCCAAAGGAGTCACACCGGTACCTCTGTTAGCAACACAATACCTTTCCACGTCTGATTTTTTGTACCGCAACATGCGCCTCCTCTCCATTGAATCTCGGTACCGTATGTCTGAGACCCTCTCCAAGACGCTTAGTCGGTTGCAGTTGAAGACCATGGACGCACTGGGGAATTTCAAGGGCCAGTCAAAGCGAATTGCGCGCGTCACCAATCTTACTCTCAAGAACGAAACGTTACCAAAGCTACTGGGTAAGAGCCCGACCGTCCCAGAAAACATTTTTGCCGAACTCACAGTTGACTTTACTAAAACCAAGTCAAGGTGGGAAATGAAAACGGGTGAGATGATATACTTGCTTGCGTTGGATAGACCAATAGAGTCACAGTATGCGGAACGCAACTTGCGGCTTGGGTTGAAGACATTCCGCGCAGCCACGATCAAGAGCGTTGCCCACCAGAAACAACAGAACGTGAAGGTTTTGAACATTGACATTGACCCCGTGCAATTTTCTGCAGACAGAGGCGCATACAAGGATATCAACTACGTTTTCCGGTCGGACTCCGAGGAGGATTCCAAGATTATTGCGGAGTTGATGGCTATTCAAACCGGCGAGGACACCAGCGGGTTGTGCGATTGGTTCAGCAGTCTCTTTTTGGGCTTTTCCAACAGAATGCCGTCTCCGGGAGCAGCAAGGTGGGTCAAGTACCACTCTACATTTGCGTCGATGAAGGATGTGGAGGAATCATTCCAAGACTATGCGCTTGTGTTAGACAGTGAATTACCCTCTAAGAGACAGAAAACAGGGTCAATGCCTCGTGATATCATTTCCCCGCCATATGTGCTTAAAGTGTCACACGAAGAAAAGACGGTGGGAGTTCAGTCGTATGTTGAAAGTGTTTTAGAGAAGAAGCCGCCTACCGTTATGCGTTACAACGCGCAGCGGAAGGCCATTGTTGCAGGCTCCACTAAGGGCCTTACCTTGATTGAAGGGGGCCCAGGCACTGGAAAAACATCTACTGTTGCTCCTATCGTCTACACATCATTTTTGAACAACCAGAACCACGCGACGTTGATTGTGACAAAGTCGCAGAGGACGCTTAACCGTATTTTCTTTGACTTAGAGGCACTGGGTATGGATGGACGCTTCGTATTGAAGATTGACGACGGCCTTTCCGCGGCTGGGAAGTTTGGTTCTGTGGAGTACGTTGCCAATTCGGTTCACAGGTTGCTTGCAGAAGTTCAGAGACTCGCAGAGTCGCTACAAGTGGATGGTGCTCACGGTAATTCTTGCGAATCCGCGGGTTATTTCTACGATACACATGTCAAACCTGCGTGGCAGCGGTTCTTGGCTCAGCTCAAGGAAAGAGAGAAATCCCCCTCGGTGGTTTTTGAAGAGTTTCCGTTCAAGTCTTTTTTTCCTGAGTATTTGGCTACCAAAAAGGGGTACGCCCTGTCGCTCAGAATCGTTGTTGAATGCTACAGAAAACTCAACGATCTCTTTGACTCTGTGGCCAACGGTGGCGTTTTCCAAACCTTGACTTCCCGTGAGGGCAGGGTTGAGTATATGACGAATCAAGCCCGGGTGGTTGGTGTTTCCATGGATATGTTCCTTCAGAACCAAGGTCTCTTGAGGGGGTCTACCTCAAATTTTAACAGTATCATCATTGATGAATCCACTCAGATGTCAGAGCTTGAACATTACTTCGTTCTCTCCCTCAACAAGAACCCGGATGCCTTACAGAGTATTGTTTTGCTCGGTGACACGGTATCACAGAGACCCTCCTTCTACAGCTCAGTTGTAAAGACTACTGGCCATTTGGACCAATCTTTAATGTCCAGGTTCATCCGCAATGGTGTCGTCAGCCTCAAATTTACTCACCAGCTCCGCGCGCGTTCTCAAATCTCCGACTCATACGCTGAGGTTTACGGAGGGTTTCAGGCAAGGAAGGAAGTCTCCGCGACCAACCCTGGCTTCGCTTCAGTGTCCCAATTTATCGATGTGGGCGAATTCAACGGACAGGGCGAGTCGGAGCCTCAGCCAGAATTTTATCAGAATATTGGAGAAGCTGAATATGCGGTCGCGATGTATCAGTACATGCGCTTGATTGGATATCCGGCGGAAAAGATTACAATCTTGACCCCGTACGTTGGCCAAGTGCTTATTATTGAGGAGATTTTAGCTCGGAGATGTGGGAAGCGAGTGATCCAGACGGAGGCAACCTCAGATTTTGAGTTTGACTGGCCTACTGTGAAAACGGTTAAGGGATACCAAGACCTGGATAACGATTTTGTGATCTTGTCGCTCGTGAGAACCAAGGCTATGGTTAATGAGGAGGAATATTTCCGATCGGTACTCACTGGGATCGGTAGGGCAAGGACTGGCTTATACGTGCTAGGAAGCACGCAGCTTCGCAGTGCCTTAAACCAAGAGCTGAACTTGATGTCGATTTTCAAGAGCTTCGGACCAAAACATCGGTTGGGGTTGGTATTGGGTGAAACATGCAACTCGAGAAAGAAACGCGGTAAGAGCTGCAAGGTGACCACCATGGATGGGTTGGAGGAGTTTGGGCAGATTGTGTACCAAATGACCAGGGAGAGAGTTACCGAAGAGAAAGATGTGTGACTTACAAGACAAGTAATAAAATAAAATTCTGTTGCTAGATACTCTATGTCCAGTAAAGTGGTACCGAAGGTGCCCTAAAGCTTTGACAAGAAGCTCACAATCTTTACTGAGCTAAATCTCTCGTTGTACGTAGCTGGGTCTTCAAAGTCGAGGCCAAAAGTATCGTGGGCTCCGAGGGGCTCGATAAGCAAGTTAACCTGTTGACCGGCAATGTTAACCCACTTGTGAATGTCGTCCACCATGACTTCGTCCTGGCCCCCAATGATGAGGGTTTTTTCTGGCATGACACCTTCCCAATCCTCTGGTTTGGAGTACACCGGACTCACGGGAAGGGTCTTTCTCAATTGCTCATCTGGTTGGTAGGCGACACCAAACTTCTGCAAGATATCAACGGTGAGAGCGTCTTTTTGGTCGTTCTCCACGTAGGAGCCGGCACGCTCTGGGGAGAGTTCCAACCACGGGGAGGACAAGATAGCAGCCTTTGGCTTGGAAGAGGCCGGAAGCTTAGGTTCAATGGCAGCAATAGGGGTGGCAATGTGCTTTAATAAAACAATAGACAAGTTACCACCAGCGGAGTCGCCCAAGAGAATGACATTTTTGTTCCCTTCTTCAACCACAATCTTGTTGTAGACGTAAGCGGACTGGGAAATGGCGATTGGATATGTAGCCTCAGGGGAAAGAGAATATTCTACGGCCAACACTGATAACCTAGGGTTCTTGGCAGCCTCGTAGATGTTCAAAATTCCCTGGACCTGGGTGGGACCAGTGCTCATGACGAAACCACCGCCGTGCAAATAGAACACGATTGGATCTTCGGCCGTCCTGTTGTCGGCCTCCACAATCCACACCGCCTTGGCCTGTGGGGTATCAAGATAGATCTTGCCGTAGTTTGGGAGATTGGAGGATGGCCTCAAGCCGTTCAAAACGGTGGTCAAGGAGTCGTTGCGCCCGGGCGTTGCAACCAAGTTCTCGATGGTGGAAGTCTTCAGGAAGTGGTTAAAGCTAACGATGGCAGCCAAGGCACTTTCGCTCTTGACACCACGAAAGGTGGAGCCAGTGGAGGCGAAGAGCACAAGTTGTCGTTTAATCTTCTCTTCGACCAGTAATTCAGAGACCATTTTAGTGTGTTACGTAGTTTACACTTTGGGGGAACGTATACTACCCTGGGAGGCTTGCATATTTATACGCACGCAGGCCCTTACTCCGTATCGGCGTGAGCTGCCATCGATTACAAATAGAGGTTGAAAAAAAGGCCATTGATATTGGGGGGATTAGCGGTTGGCGACGGGATAAAGGGAATAGTGGCATTAATGATTGACTGCTGACTAAGCTTACATGTCCACGATTTACTCCGCTGTGCATTATCCCCGGAATAACGGAAAAGTGTCGGCAAGGGAGCATTGGGCATCACGGTCGTTCACTGTACGTTAGCGGTTGCAAATTACGGCTAAGAAGCTCTATTGGGAGTTGAGATAAGTGGTAGGCAATATTATACCGCGGGAGCTCCGCACAGAGCAGAGGGGGGGGGGGCCTCCGTTTTTCCGATAAAGGCTAAATATTTATGTGTGCCATTTAGTGCATCGGATAAGCACACTGAGGGGTCATTGCTTGAGTCGCGGTGCAGGGAGGCAGGGAGGCAGGCTTTCAAGTCACGGAAGACTATTACGCGAAACTATCTCCGAAAATTATTTCCGCGAACTGTTTTTTCCCCAATTACGTGAGATTACCCGGCCTGGAATTTTTCGTTTTCTTCTCAGCGTACATCAATATTTCTACAGTTCTAAGGTGATCTAGCCCTAGCTTTTACAACCCATCACAGCCATCACCCCATGTTGAGAGCCTCGATGAACACAGTGGCGATGCCACTTCAGCTTACGTTCAAGCGTACCTTCATCCCGCCGGTGATGACCAAGGCGCAGAAGGCAACCAAGTCGTTTAGGAAAGCTCAATTGAACAAGTTGAGACAGTTGGCATTGGACGAACACAGCAAGAAGACCATCGACCCGATCCTCGGGACCCCAAACAATGAATTTACCAACAGAATCAAGGCCGAGTTGCAAGAAGAGCACGTTTTGTCAAAGGGGTTCGAGATCTCCAACGTGGAAAAGTTGTTGTTTGGCGCTGCGAAGGCGAAATTAGACAAGACCGACGACGGGTTGGCGCCAGAAATCTTCGCGAAGGAGGCTAATAAGAGAGAGTCGATCCTCAGAATCTTACACATGCAAAATGCCAATGCGGCTGACCAGAAGAAATTGGCCATTCAGTTGGCCAGAGCCGAGTTCCAGAGATTCGACGGAGACACTGGTTCCCCAGAGGTCCAAGCGGCCATCATGACCATCAAGATCCAGTACATGGTTAGTCACATCCAGCATGCGCATAAGGACAAGTACACCCTCCGCAGATTGAGAATGTTGGTGCAGGCCAGACAGACTATCTTGAGATACTTGAAGACGGACAACCCAGAGAGATACTACTGGGCTATCAACAAATTGGGCTTAAACGATCAGGTTGTGCATATGGAATTCAACATGGACAAGAAATACATGCAGGAGTTCAAGTTGATCGGTGACAGAGTGCTTGTTAAGGAGTCTAACAACCAACAGGAGAAGAACCGTACCATTAAGAAGAAGTTGGAGCAGTTTGTACACATGGATCAGGCGCACGAGGAAGGCAGGGATGCCAGAGCCAGAAAGCACCTCAAGGAGGTGAATGCCTTCCACAAGAAGGTTGCCAATCGCAAGGACAAGGACGCTTGGAAGGCCGCCAAGAAAGCCGAGTACAGAGCTGGTGTCGAGGCCATGATCAAGGCCAAGGTTATCGAGGAGGCCGAAGCTGCCAAGCCAAGAGCTTAGGCTGTGACTGCCGATGGATGAGCTCTATCCAATCATGTATATATACGACTTGGACCATAAATAATATAGTGGTTAGTAAGATGGGATCGTAGAAGGAAGGATGAAGTTGTACCGCGGTTTGTCAGTGCTTCTGATTTGCACAAAAAAAATGGTCTTCTGCCACACTGGAGAGGGAGCATAGCAGTGGGACCTTGTGCTTTTTGGGTCTTTAACGTGTCTCTGATTCGAAGCTATGTATGTGTGGGAGATCTCGGAATGATTTTGGTAAACTGCTTGGAATAATGGTAATGAGCTCAGAACTTTTAGGAGAAATTGGATGGCTCATTAAATGGAGCGTTCCCAGCCAGAGGAATAGTTATATTTTCTCTATTTATCCAACGACTATTATTTTCAATGTCAGAGTTAGAGAGTTGTTTCAGGAACCTTATGAGGTTCCAGTTGAGGCTACTAGGATTGTTTGATAATGAGTATCTGAAACTAATCCTGTAGCATAAAGCAAATGAGGCACCGAAGAAAGCTATATAAGGAAGTAGTTTTCCAGATCTAAGAATGATCTTGGTTTTAATATTATCTTTATTTTTGTGGAAGATCACGATAAGTAACTTGTGAATCAATGACTGATTACAACCCCCCGACCGGAATACCAACAGGCGCTGGAACCCTGACATTCAACCATAATCAAGGGCGTGTGGCGTAGTTGGTAGCGCGTTCGCTTAGCATGTGAAAGGTCTCGGGTTCGACTCCTGACTCGTCCATTGAATACTTTTTTGCTTGAAGGGCAATGAAAAATTCATCAAGAGACTAAGACCGAGGAAACTAAAGATAACATATAGGACTCTAAGCCGTTTAAAGACATGTCCAGTTAACGTAGGTTGGCCGATTTTCGCGCTTGCCGTAGCTGACTTGGCAGACAGTGCTTCAGACGCGGAAAACCAGCCTAATTCTTATGCCAAAACAGAAATGACACAGATCCAGGATCAGCGGAATACACCCACCTTGTGTGACCCTGAATTTTGAGATCTACGACTTGGCAAACTATCCACAATTTCAACGTCGAACAGTGCCTGCGGTCCTGTGCATGAAAAACAACGCAGCCCACCGCTTATGGTGCGCCTGAACTAATAAACTACAGAAAAAATATAGCTTCGATGGCTGTACGCAGAAATATCAGTCTGTAATAGAGAGAGCTCTACACTTTCTATCATCCGATATTAATACTGTCCCGTACGTATTCCTATCTCTGCGTTGTAATTAATCAGTATATCTCCAGCTGGCACAACGTACAAACGTTTCCAGACGTTACATGCAGGCAATCTGACTAAGAGCTACATGTCACTAAGTCACGTGAATAACACAGGGATAATTATATCCTATCTTGGAATAAGATAAACACACACGTGATGCACACATGAGGACAATTTAGACCCGAAATAGGCAATAATAGCAAGAGAAGGATTTCTATCTTTCGGTTACCGAATCGAAAAAATGAAGAAGGCAGCCAGAAATGAGAAACATCCACTAAAATCCACCTTCAGAAAACAATCTTCTCTACCTGGTAGTATGGTATGACCACTAATAACCCAAAGACTTACAGAGGCTCAATAGAAGCGTGAAAACAATCACAAGTGTGAAGTACAGCCCCTCTGTTGCTTAAAATAGAACTATGCATACGTGGTACAGACTGGAAAAATAAATAAATTTCAGACACAGAGGCAGTTACCCTACGCGATCGGAGACGGTTCTGTTCGGTCAGATCGACGCGGTTTTACTATATATAGATCAGAGCCGCCCCTCTTTTTCTTCTTTCGCTTCCCCATCTTCATACCCAAATTCTGACTTAATAATGTGGTAAGTACAGCCAATGCCATTTCAGAGCGACACGTACTAACACCTCCCAGTGGTATTTTCGGTTACGTCAACTACTTGGTTGAAAAGCAAAGAGGCGAGATCATCGATAACCTTATCGAGGGTCTCTCCAGATTAGAATATAGAGGCTATGACTCTGCCGGTTTGGCCATTGACGGCGACGTCGAAAGTGAGGTTGACATCTTCCGTGCCGTCGGTAAAGTTGCCTCGTTGAAGGCTGAGATCGACCAGTGCGCCCCAGAACGCTCCACCTTGTTTACCAACCACGTTGGTATTGCCCACACCAGGTGGGCCACCCACGGACAACCAGCGACCGTGAATTGCCACCCACAATCTTCCGGCCCGCAGAACGAGTTCGTTGTCGTCCACAATGGTATCATCACCAACTACAAGGCCATCAAGATCTTGTTGGAGGGCAAGGGCTTCGTTTTCGACTCTGAGACCGATACCGAGTGCATTGCCAAGTTGTTTAAGCACGTGTACGACACCAACTTGGCGAATGGCCACGACCCAGACTTGAACGAATTGACCAAGCAGGTTTTGTTTGAGTTGGAGGGTTCCTACGGCTTGTTGGTCAAGTCGGTGTTCTACCCCAACGAGGTGTGTGCTACCAGAAAGGGTTCTCCATTGTTGATCGGTGTCAAGTCTGAAAAGGCGTTGAAGGTGGATTTTGTGGACGTCGAGTTCCCAACTACGGATGAGCAGGTTTCCGCCAAGACCCTTCAAAACAAGCGTTTGGGCCTTCTTCCAGTGGCTCAGGGCGACTCTGGCTTGAGACAGTCCCAGTCGAGAGCGTTCCTTTCCGAGGATGGCGCGCCAATGCCAGTGGAGTTCTTCTTGTCCTCTGACCCATCGTCCGTTATCCAGCACACCAAGAAGGTGATGTTCTTGGAGGACGATGATATTGCGCACATCTACGACGGTGAGATCCACATCCACAGAGCCAAGAGAGAGTCCGGCGCCTCCGCCACCAGATCCATTCAGACCTTGGAACTTGAGTTGGCCCAGATCATGAAGGGTCCGTACTCGCACTTCATGCAGAAGGAGATATTCGAACAGCCAGAGTCCACCTTCAACACCATGAGAGGCAGAATCGACTTTGAGAACTCCCAGATTACCTTGGGTGGGGTCAAGTCGTGGTTGCCGACCCTTAGACGCTCCAGACGCATCATCATGATCGCGTGCGGGACATCCTACCACTCCTGTTTGGCCACCAGATCCATCTTTGAGGAGTTGACCGAGATTCCAGTGGCCGTCGAGTTGGCCTCTGACTTTTTGGACAGAAGACCACCAGTCTTCAGAGACGATTGCTGTGTGTTTGTTTCCCAGTCCGGTGAGACTGCTGACTCCATGTTGGCTTTGAACTACTGTATTGAGCGTGGCGCCATAACCCTCGGGATTGTCAACGCCGTGGGCTCTTCCATCTCCCGACTGACCCACTGCGGTGTTCACATCAACGCGGGCCCAGAAATCGGGGTGGCGTCTACCAAGGCCTACACCTCCCAATATATTGCCTTGGTTATGGTGGCACTTTCTTTGTCCAACGACAGTATCTCCCAGACCGACCGCCACAGGGAGATTGTTGCGGGCTTGCAGAAGATCCCAGAACAGATCAAGACGGTCTTAGAGTTGGACGCGCCAATCAAGGAGTTGTGTGAAACCGTCTTGAAGGACCAGAAGTCCTTGTTGTTGTTGGGCAGAGGCTACCAGCATGCCACTGCCTTGGAAGGTGCCTTGAAGATTAAGGAGATATCCTACATGCACTCCGAGGGTGTGTTGGCCGGTGAGTTGAAGCACGGTGTGTTGGCTTTGGTCGACGAGCACTTGCCAATCATTGCCTTTGCCACCAGAGACTCTCTTTTCCCTAAGACCATGTCTGCCATTTCCCAGGTCACCGCCAGAGATGGGAGACCGATTATCATCTCCAACGAGGGAGACTCTGTCTGGGACAATGCCTTGGCCAACTTGCAGGTTCCTTTGACCGTGGACTGTTTGCAAGGGTTGTTGAACGTCATCCCGGTGCAGTTGATCAGTTACTGGTTGGCTGTCGGTAGAGATATTGACGTTGATTTCCCGCGTAACTTGGCCAAGTCTGTTACTGTCGAGTAAACATACACTTTCATGCATTTTTGACTTTTTTTGGATAGGGCCTTCCTTGTTCTATTTATTTCTTGGGCTCTCACCTCGGTTTCTTCGTACAATTTATTATTTTCGTTATATTATGTAGTGACAACCAATGTAGGTTCGTATAGGCGGAATTAACCTATAGCCAGAAGTGTATTCGAGACGTGTATGCCAATGAGATAGGCCTAGATACTCAGCTCGATACTATTCGAATACGGCTCAATGCTATAAAAAAAAGCTTAGATTCAATAAGTTATAGATATATACGCTGCTATGTGGCGTATATCTCCTTGAGTTCTTTGTGTCATGTTTATGAAATTCCAAGCCACACTGCGTATCATAGGCAGGACATGTTATACACCACGTGTATTTGGATGTAGCTCAGAATCCTTTGGGAGTGCTCAGCAATTGACCGTTTTTCCCGAATACTGTAAAAATAACCTTTCAAGCTCCAAATTCAAAGTGCCTGGTGTACTCAATCAGTCTCCATCACCCAGTCTACGTCGCCTGTCTTGTCACTATCATCAGCCAGCATTTGAGATTGACTAGTGGGTTTGTAGAAACTAGGCGAGTGGACTAAACTCTAAGTGGAGAAGCTTATCTATACACCCTGCAGCCTTTTGCCACCCGAGGGTGCGGCAACTCGCCTTCGACTTTTGGAATACTGGCCTGGAACTTTGAATCCACGCTGTGAGTCATGCACTAACAGTGTACACTTCTATCTGAACTTCAGGAGAGCCTTATCGAGACAAACAAAGGGGCAGTTTACCCGTATACGAAATTGATATGTCGCTGTGTACCCTCTGTAATTGCAGGATTTTACACGGCAGTCCCGAGTCAGATCTATCGTCAAAATTTCTTTTTTTTAGGTAATACACGATCCACCAGTACGTCTACACAACGAATTCCCTAGGTGCCCTCTTCGCCCCCCCAAAGAGTCCAGAATTCTCCTTAGGTAAAGTCTAAGTTCAATGATTCTATTACATTCATAAATTATCCCCAGTAGCCTGTTCGCTCAACGCATGTGTGCGTACGGGCGATCACGCGATATAGATTTTTACCTGCATGGCGCGCAAAATGTTGCGTAAGAAAAATTTGTTGTGGTCACGAGTGATAACGTTTCTTTACACGACTGGAATTTCTACATACTTTCCACACACAAGGCTGACGTAGTCATAGGAACGAAAGTACCCCATTCTCCCATAGAAGTCACTTTTATAGAATACTCTTTAAACTCCCATTCTACTTGAGCTTTCACTACATT
This sequence comes from Babjeviella inositovora NRRL Y-12698, assembly GCF_001661335.1. Lineage (NCBI taxonomy): Eukaryota > Fungi > Ascomycota > Pichiomycetes > Serinales > Babjeviella > Babjeviella inositovora. The sequence goes on from NW_017566840.1 coordinate 464,432, forward strand.
CATTTTATTTCCTTTTAACCATTCTATCTATTCGTACCGTCACTTGTCAAGCGTTCCACAGTTTTCGATATTCAGTTACCCACAGTTTGACATTCATTTATCCACAGTTTGACATCCATCCTTATCCAAGTCTCATGTCCCCGAAAATGTTCTTCCCCAAGATGATACGCATTGAAGACTTGTCCCCCAGACAGAAGTGGCTCTTCGGGCTAGCGAACCTTGCAGTAGTGGTGCTATCGTGGGTGCTTTCGTCCTTCTTCATCAGCGAGCTCTTCGAGACCAACGTCTACCGCAAGCCGTTTTTCATCACCTATGTGAACACCGCATTATTTGTATTCTACTTGTTGCCGTTTGCCATTGTGCACCGTTTCAATCTCAGCGTGTTCTGGAGGAAGTTACAAGAGGAGAGACGCTACTCCAGCGCGCTTTTGAGCGACCAGACGTCTGACTACGGCTCTGACGACAACGACTTTGTGGTTTCGCTGGCGGTCTCACCGAAACCGACCGACCGCATCCTGTTGTTGGAGACGATCAAATTGAGCGCTCAGTTCTGCATGTTGTGGTACCTAGCCAACCTAGTCACCAACGCGTCGTTATCATATACCTCCGTCGCGTCGCAGACCATTCTCTCGTCAACTTCGTCTTTTTTCACGCTTCTCATCGGCTACCTTGCGCACGTGGAGAAGATCCTGACCAAGAAAATCGCCGGCTTGGTGTTGTCTTTCACCGGGGTGTTGATTGTGACATACTACGATCCTGAGGCCAGCAGCCTGGCGGAGAAGAAGACCACCATGGTTGTTGTTTTGGGAAACATTCTAGCATTGGGCGGCGCATTGCTTTACGGAGTGTACACCATTTTGCTCAAATTCAAGGTCAAGGACGAGTCCAACATGAACATGAAGGTTTTCTTTGGCTTTGTGGGGATCTTCAACTTGGTTCTTCTCTGGCCGACCCTTATTGTGTTCCATCTCACCGGCGTCGAGACCTTCGAGCTCCCTAACACGTGGCATGTGTGGAAGATTCTCCTCATCAACGGGTTCATCACGTTCGTGAGCGACTTCTGCTGGGCTAAAGCCATGTTGTTGACGTCTCCGTTGACCGTCACAGTGGGGTTGTCTACCACTATCCCAATTGCGATGATTGGCGATATCTGGTTCAAGAAGATCCATACAAGTTTCATCTATATCTTTGGTGCTGTCATCATTTGCGTCTCGTTCCTTATCATCAACAATGACGAAGAGGAGGACAGCACCGAGGTGATTTAAAGAGAAAAAAAATTGGGTTTGGGTTAGCATCTGCATATTTTAATACATTATATAAAGAACAACTTGGTGTATTAGATAAACTAGGTCGTGATGAATAACAAAGGAGTAGGTGGCTACAATACGACTATGGAAACATACGCGAATCGTGGTATATCTAGTAGGTAATAATGGATACTGTTAGATAGCTAAAAGAGAATACTTTTCACTTGTAAGATATACACAAGAGAAGGTTAGTCGGTGGTATATACTGAGGCGGATACAATGCCATGGTGTCCGCTTACTGGAGGTGAGAAAATAATGAATGCCGACTCTCGTCTAGTTTAATGACATCTTTACTACACAAAGGGTAGTTAAACAGACATCTCTGGGGAGAAGTCACTCACAAAAAGAGAAGGCAACAGCATTTAAGTAATTAAAGCCAGATTGAAATTGGTCCATAACTAACCAATGGCTTCTTTTTAAATGAGGGTGACGTTACTAAATTTTGCCCTTGATTTCCATAGTGTGTCTGCCTTTTAACATACGCGCGGACTGACCTAAATCTTTACGCCTCACGCACGTGACCTATACCCTGAAAACCATCGGCTATTTACATTTAACGTCTGGTGTCCTCGTCATTCTTCCCTTTCATTCCACCCCCAAATGAAACACTTTTCCTGCTTGGGCTACATTTTTGCACTCTTTGTGCTCTGCCAGCTTGCGACCGCCGGTTTGATGAAGGAGCAGTTGAAGCAGCTTGCGCTAGCATCGCCAGACGGGATCATCCACGCTGACGACCACTTGTTCAAACAGCTCTTCTACGGCGCCAGAAAGGACTACTACCTAGCCACCGTATACACAGCTGTGCATCCGCAATTTGGGTGCAGTTTATGCGGCAGTTTTGACCCCAGCTTCCGCACTGTAGCTGCTTCCTGGAACTTGGAGAGACCGGACTCGGAAGAGTTGTTCTTCGTCATCCTAGACTTCAGCGTCAATGAGCAGACCTTCAACATGATGAACATGAAGACGGTACCGCACTGCTGGATCTACGGCCCTACCGATGACGTCGCGACAAAGCCTCAGGATGAACACTTCGGGTATAAGATTCCGGAAGATCCGACTGCGTTGCACTTTGCTGACTTCCTCTCCAAACTTTTGTCCACGAGTATCTTGGTGCACGTGCCGTTTGACACCCAAAAGTTTGTTAAAACCTTTGCCATCTCGTTTGCGGTTATTCTCTTCCTTAAGAAACGTGCAGCGAAGCTCAAGGACAAGTTGGGGGGCTCGTTTGTGTACTGCACCGCCTGCATCTTGTTAACTGTGCTTTTTGTCACCGGCTTCAGCTTTGCCAAGATCAAACTGGTTCCGTTGCTTGCCCGTAACGAGCACGAGGAAATCATGTACATCAGCGGCGGATACTCGTACCAGTTTGGTAGCGAGATCTTCATCATCGGCGCGATCTACTTAGGGCTAGCGGCTCTTTTTGTGACTTTGATCGCCATCCAGAAGGCGCCATCGGACCAGATACAGCTCAAGACCAAGAACGCGGTCACCATTTTGTGCTGCGTCGCGTTGTACGCGTTGTACAGTGTGCTCACGAGTATTTTTTTGGGAAAGAATCCAGATTTCCCCGTGGTTTTGCACAGGATTTTCTAACCTTGATATATATTATAGATATGCTGCCTAGGCAATATAGTGACGAAACAATGGGATACGTTGAAAGGCCCAATGGACATAGGCAATTTGAAATTAGTAGCATTACGATCTGATCTGTAGTGTCACTGCCCTAACCGAACCTATGAATACTCCTAGGGCTTAGTTTATGCCGCTTTTGCTCTAGTCTGAAATTACCCCAATAACCTTCGTTATGAATCGCTAGATACGTGTTACAACATTTTGCATATCCCACATATCTGGGTACAACCTCACCTTTGCCTACGAACATCTCGTTAAAACAGTACCAGTAGCTCCACAGCGGAGAGGAGGGAATTCATTTCTGTGATACAGAAAAGACACCACAAAATAATGACGTAGGCTATTCCAACCTATCATGTTAAATTCTGGCTTACTTATCATTGCATGTTACTACATGTCTAGTTCCCTATTTGCCTACGAGACAATGCTAGCTTAGCCTTAATGCCCACTAGGTCACCACTATGACACAAATGATCAGCCTGTTCTTTCCAATGGCGATATTAAAAGCAATTTACTGACCAAAAGTTTAAGAGATCATAGCTATAACAACGATACACGCTAACAGGAAAGAATATCTAATAGATCTGCTCCCCACCAGTTCACTCACAGGAAAAACTCTCTGGGGGCTCGTGGCTTAAAGTATAAACCGATTCGCCTCGGCCGTACCATCTACTGAGTCTTAGCATCTCTATCTGATAGTGATACACCTGGGCTACATAGATTAGAAAAGCCATACATTTCTAATACTAACAAAAAGGTTAAGTTATCGTAAATCATAAGAGCAGATGCGCCAGGGGCGATCGGATGAATATGCAGAAGGAGACGTATGTAGAGGCTCACGCGTCGTAGTAGAACTTTTTCAAGTTTTGCAACTCTAGCTCGATTCTGTCAGACGCCTTCATCTTCTTCTGGATGTTCAATCCCTCCGTAGATTTGAAGGTTTCGTCCGGGGACTCACTTCTGAAGTAGTAACTCTGTCTAGCATTGGAACCAGACTTGGTTTCGGTGCCAGTCTGATAGTTAGAAGAGGGAATTAAGTCCATCACGTTCAAGGTGTTGAATCTCTGGGCGGATTCCCGCTGTTTCTGACCGTTACAATACTCCGCTTCAAACTCGTCGCAGGACGAGTAAGCGCTGTTGTACCCACCCAAGAAGGGCGTTTCTGGAAAATCAATGTCAAGGTTGTTCATATCGCCAATTATTTGTTTAATGGTTTCTTGCTGAACGTGACTGAAATCCAAGGTTGATTCCGCCTCGGCCCCTTCCTCAATGATTGCTTCCGCAGGGCCAGAAGCCTTGTTGCCGAGGAAACAAAACGACAAGCTGTTTCTGAAACTGCCCACCTTCTTGACCAATTGCTGTTCTCTGGCGGCATACTGCTGCAACTGCTCATTCAACTGGTCAGTCACCGTCTGATGTTCCATCTTTTCCAATTTTTGCTGGTGGGTAACGAGCTGGAGATCGTTGATAAGCTGCTCCTTTTCGTTCAGCAAGTCTCGGATCTGGGATTCCTGGGTGGCGATAGAGGCTGCCTGCTTCTCAATAACTTGCTGCGCTTCGCAGAGCTTTTGCTGCGAGTGTGGTGGGGCCGACGATACGGTGGACGGGGTGCCTGAGTTCAAGCTTAATCTCGAGGAGCCGGACGAGTATAACGACGAGTATCTCTTGTGGCGCACCGCAGTCTCGTCGGACGCCATCCCCTGCTGGGACGTTATTTGCATCTTCATGGCGTCGTTTAACAGAAAGAGCAACTGCTCGTTGCTTGTCTTCAAGCTAAAGTTCTCCTCTTCCGTGCGCGCGACCTTGTCGTACGCCAACGCGATCTTCTCGCTCAAAAGGAGCAACTGGCTTTCTAAGATTTTGTTGCGTTCCCGTTCGTTCTCGAGGGCATCGTTTCGCGTGTGGGAGTAATGATGGAGCTGGTGATTGCTGGCGCTGTTCTTTGAAAATTGCTGGGTGTTGTTTCCAAGGCTGTGTTGGGGTCTGGTTGGAGAGATGGCTGGCCCGTCGTCCAACAACGTCAAATCGTCATTGCTGATGGACTTTTGCGTCTTCAGGGCATTCTTGATCTTCTTGGAGCTCGTATCCTTGTGGGAAAAGAAACCCATGGTGTGTGCGTTTAATGGATATGTGTGAGATCGGAGGGGTGTCTGAAACTCCAGGGAAGGAAAGTGGGAAGCGAATGGATTTATATAAACGGCGTAAAACTCGACGTTATCCAAGCTTTGATTTAAGGTACATACTGGAAACTAGACAGGTTTCAAAAACAGAACGGAATGGCCCTGGAAACAGCCCAGCCCAGCCATGAACGCCGGTATCAGCCTAAACTGGATCCTTTTAAGCACTAGTAACCAGGGGCACAGGTCAACAGACACATACAGGTATATTTCCACCCCCCTGCCTCCACAGGGGCTGATCTCCTATGTAATTATGTCTGATGACCACAGGGTACGGAGAGTGTGCATGGGAAATCTTTCATCGCCATACAAAATTCATATGCAAGGCGCTAGAGGACATGTCGGTTATTATGCAAGGCTCGGGCATTTTTATCACAAAGGTAAACCCGTCCTCACCGCTAGATCGCGAAAATCATAACGCGTTTTTCTAGCCACTTTGATTTACCCCTGGGGGTCTACAGCTTGGTAAAAATGGCTAGTTCGGGGGAAATTTCAAAACTTTTTCTCTATCTTCACCTTATGGTTGAGTAAAATTGTACCAAGAAGGATTTACAATGGAAAAATTATCCATTTTTAGAGTGAACTTATACGCGGAGGGGCAGAAACCGCGTGCTCTTTTATCACGTGCAACGCATGCGCACTTATAAATCTGGCTGCACTACGTGGAAAACGCGTCGCGTTTATGCAACAGACGTTTCCTGTATAGGTCCATCTACACGGGAGATGCTTGGTCTGCGTGCTAGTAAGGGAACCTTTATCAAACGTTGCTCTACACTGAGGCATGTCTTTTAGTATATTTGGCGACTGGGTTGCCGCATACAAGGTGTTGACATGTAGGTTGAGAACTGGAAAAGGCGATGGAGCTATTCATGATAGAGGCCATGCCACCGTCAAGGCTTGTCATTTTAAGGCCCCCCCCAACTCCTTTCTTTGTTAAGGTTTGGTTGAAACCTGCATAGACAGGCGCGATTACCGGGCATTTATGCGACCCTCTGTTCCAAGCGAAATAGCGAAGCAATGCTTCGTCAAGGCCGTGCGCGTTCCACTCCAAATCTCGCCCGGTCAGTCTATTTATTCTGCTATTCTGTTTAATTCCCAGAACGCGCTTCTGTCTCTGTTGATTAAAACAGGGTTTCAACTGCACACGAAGGACCTGTGACATATTTCCATAAAACATACATGCATGGTTGCAAGCCCTACGTTTATGATACTTTTAAAGGAGCATGTATCCGTCATAGTTACCTATAGTCCTATAATTTAGCCTTTAACCCGCTCAACGAGTATTTCAACTGTTTCAAACTCTTTTCTTCCGGCTTCCACGTGTCGAACACGTCAACTAACTCTGCAAGATCCATCTCCCCTTGCGTGCCTTCTTTATTTCCGTAGGTTTCACCATACTCGGTGAGCATCCCCCGTAAACACCATGGTGTGATATACGGATTCCCGCCTTGCTGTGACAACTTTCTTGCCTCAAACTGCTCGTGCCCAGACGCCATGGTGATTGCCAAGACATTATTCTTGCTGTTGTCTTTGCTGGATGACCCCGTGGTTGTTTCGAGGATAAACTGCAAGCTTGACTGGTAGACGTTGGAGTCTCCGTAGAGGGTAGAGTGCCCAGACCCTGTTAAAGGCCCCTGCAAGAACTTGGAGAGATTTTTTAGCAACCCGTGGTCTTTGTGGCCTGTGTTGAGCAAGTTGAGGTTCATTTCGAGCAACTTTTTCAAGAACGGAGAGGTGGTGGATGGGTTTTCGTCGATAAAGATTCCGCGATAGATATTGGCATGGTTGTACTCCAAGTTAAGCGCACTGTAAACAGGCACCAAGGGATCGTTTAAGGAGGCAACATAGCAGATTTTCACATTGTAGTTAATCACAATCTTCAAGCTCTCCAATAACTTGGCTGATTGCAAGGTCCCCATCTTCTGGAACTCAAACAACTCCAACAAGCTCTCATTCTCCAATGTCTTGTACAACTTCACAAACAATGCCTGGTCCATGCCAAAGAAGGGACCATTGTTGATCCCAGCCATCCCCAAGATGCCAATCTTCTGTTTCGGTGAGCTACCTTCGAAGAACCCCAGGGAGATGAGTTTTCCCAACAAAATAGTAGTAACGGGGACACCCTGTGAATGCGCCGCGATGTAGATGAAATCAGCCTTGAGCACATCGTCGCGCCACTTGTACATCAAGTTGAAGAAAAAGTCCACGCGGTCAAAAATCTTGCCCTCTTTTTCTAGCGCAATTTTCTGTATCACCAAATTCTCAATGTCAACGCCTTCATGCGAATGGAAATAGTTCACGATGGCTTTTTCGGCTTCGTCGATAAATTTGAACGATGTGCCTGTCGGATGGCCAATGATCGGTCTCAAAAACTTGTTGGGGAAGAAGCCGTGCACCCCAATGATGAGGACGCGCTTAATGGGCTTGAGCGTAGGGTTGGGCATATGAAACAAGTGGGGTTCATTGGTGGGTGTGTGAAGTTTCTCGGATACAAAGCTATACATACTACCCAAGAGAGAATACTTCGGCAAGACGTGGGCTATCTCTGGGACGATAATGTTCGAGGCTTTGGAGGTGTCTACAGCATTTGACGGCACCTCTTCGCCGGCAATATGAGGTTTGAACAAGATGGCATCAGTGTGATTGTCTGAGTTGTGAAGAGTGTTTGAAAGAAGTTTGGCTGGCTGCGAAATCTCCTTATCCTTGATCTCAGAGCTTGTGCCGGGTCTAAACGACGTGGGCCAGTAGGAACGCATAGACCAGACAGGGGCAGATGGCGGCTGGGACAGGAAATCTCCAGTTGCGCTTACAACCTTGTCGACATCAGACTCTGATGCAGCGTTGTCTTTGGAAGAATTCGGAGATACAGGTCGTTGGCCCGATACGGGTTTAGCCATGTCGGAAGGACCTCTTGGCGGTAAAATTTTCAGAGGACCTTTGGCTTTTTTGCTCATGGCCAAAAGCAGTCTGATGGGTCTGAATTGCACTGCGGATCAAATGTTGTAGGGGAGGCGAGCGTTGCAATTATTTATGTGGCGCTCCGGAGGTAGGGGAGTGAAACCAGGCTTTCTGATCGCCTATACCGTTTACTAGATTGAATAAATACCTTAAAGTTCAAAATTTGGAACTCTGGCGTTCCAACTACTTATCTAGAAAGGACTGACTCTGATACTGGCCAAGAATTTGATAAGGTATAACCTGGAGGGCTGTAAGCGCTTGATTGCCTGTTCGGGACATTACTATATTTGGCAGAGTTTTTGAGCCCGAGCCTGCCACCGCTGCAAGTTATTCTAGAGAGAAAAATAAATTACTCAGGTATTTATTAATCAATATCTGTTCTGGTAACCGCGGTAGGTACGCATTTATAAAACTACTGTCGCATCTGAGAGACAATAACGGTGCTCAGGCTTAGTGCTTTGCCATATATGGACTACAAAGATTCAATGGTGGCTGTATTTTTCGAGGTTTGGAGCCTGTATGCATGCAGCGCTTTTCAGGGTCATATTTCTGC
>NW_017566840.1:473158-500924 GCF_001661335.1 Babjeviella inositovora NRRL Y-12698
CCCTCCACGGTGACCCAGACAACATAGAAAAATATGCCATTTGATAATAAAAGAAAGGTTACCATTAAGCCTGGTGGATTGGAAAACTCCAAGAAAGCCAAGAGAACGATGGATATCACCCAATTCTTCTCCGCCAAACCGACTCCGGAAAAAAACACGTCTGGCGACGCGTCAAGAACCCCAAACCCCGCGACAGAAACACCCAAGCCTGCAAACTTGGAGAATGCTGAAACCACTACATCGACCCCTGTCCAAACAGGAGACTTCCAGGCACGGTATTCATTCGACAAAGACGCGTGGGTTGCCTCCTTGTCCGAAGAACAACGCCAGCTCCTCCAGTTGGAAATCCAGCACTTGGAAATCTCGTGGCTCACACTCTTGCACAAAGAACTCACCAAGCCCTATTTCATTAACCTAAAGAAATTTTTGCTCCAGCAGTCCAAGTTCAAGAAAGAGGTTTTCCCACCGGAGAATGAAATCTATTCCTGGTCCCACTTGACTCCGTTCCCAAAGTTACGGGTTTTGGTCATTGGTCAGGATCCGTACCACAACAATGGCCAGGCGCACGGATTGGCCTTCCTGGTCAAGCCCGGTACCAGACCTCCACCATCATTGCAGAACATTTACAAAGGAATGAAATTGAATTTCGAAAATTTTGAGATTCCCCTCTTCAATGAGCATAACGACGCGGGGTATTTGGTCAAATGGGCTTCCCAGGGGGTCCTTTTGTTAAACACCTGTCTTACCGTGGAAGCGCATAAGCCAAACAGCCACTCCAAACAGGGCTGGGAGCAGTTTACATCCAAAATCATTGAGATCATTGCGGGAGAGGCTGCGAACCCTGGCTGTGTGTGTTTGTTGTGGGGAGGACCTGCACAAAGGACATTTGACGGGATTATCACCCCGAAAAACAGACAACTAGTGCAGAAAAAGCATTTGATTTTGAAGAGTTGCCATCCTAGCCCGTTGAGTGCCAACCGAGGGGGGTGGTTTGAAAATAGACACTTCAGGGAGTGCAACGATTGGTTGATAAAGAAGTATGGCAAGGGGATTGACTGGGCCATTATCAAAAGTAACTCCGTGCTATAAGGTAGTGTGCCTCCTTAGTTCTTTTAGTGTCCCTTGATTTTTTTATTATATATAGCGTGTTATATTGCCGAGTTTCTAAAACCATTTATATTTTGAGCCATTATGATCAACGCTTGCAATCTCCATGCAATATGGTAGTGCCCCGCCCAATATAACGCGACGAAGCTTATTATCTTTTCTCTTTTTCTGGCATCGCGCATCGGATCCAACGCGAAGCCGTTTGTTTGGGATTCTACTTTTACTACCGTTGAGTCCCCAGAAGCCTTTTGTCCACCTTCCACAGGTACTGAAACCATACAGCCAAACTTGGTATTGCTAGATCATAGCTCATTACATATCGATCTTGGTGCTATCATACCATGACGACGGAAAACGACCCACTCATGGCGGCTGCCCTCTTGCCTATTGATCGGACGATACAACCTAGCACAGATCCTGACCTTATGGTTGAAGTCCCACTATCAACTCCCAAATCCCTTTGGCGCGCTCCACCGGACCAAAACCCTTTGAAGGTCGAAAAAACGTGTACCGCTGGGCCTAACATAGCGTCTGAGATACGCATAGATCAGAAACAAGAGCGTTCTCAGCCTTTTGCTAGTGCTTCTGAAAATGGCTCCGGAACTCCGGCGTCAAGTACAGAAAATTCGATTGCCAATACGGCTTCCAGTGTCACCACCGAACAGATAGCTACTTCTTCTAGCAAGCTATTTGATGCCGATAGTTTACCAGAGGTAGCCAAAGGCAACCCGCCACCTCTGGTGGTGTCCATAGGAGCATTTATTGAGGGTCCCAAGGAGCTGAGTAATCTTAAGCTGAAAGAGCTTCCCGCTTTTCCTTCTGAATTACCGGATAGATCCTCTTTCATGGGTTCGGTGAGTTCTACGGAGAGTTCTGCTTCTGAGATAAAGGGTATGCCAGTCCCGGAGGTGAGCGTTCAGCTAACCCACGAAACCACAAAGGAAGGTGTTACCACGACTAAAGGCCAGCCAGCTGTTACTTCTACTCCTCAGCGGAAAAGAAAGGGTGGTAGCATGGAAAAGTTGCTAGCGGATGCTGCTTGGTACGCTAATACTTTCGGTAAACCTGCGCCTGAAAGACGGACACAGCGGTCTGTCTCCAAGATTACAGAGGAGGATGCGGAAGCGTATGCTAGGATCCACGAAGAAACTGTCAAGGCCAGAAAGCTTGAGGCGTTTAGAAACCCCAAACCCAAGGCGCTTCTGGTTCCCAAGCCGGCAAAGGTAAAGGTTCCTAGCGTGCCAAAACCACAGAAGCTTGATGCCGACGGAAACCCCATCAAGGTTATTAAGGGACCATCTGTTGTAAGCAAGAAGCTCCTTGCCGATGCTGAGTGGTACATGGGATACGAAACTGTCACTTCGCTCACCCGTGATCGGTCCAAGATCAAGGTACCTGATAGGTACGTGCCTGAGCTTGTGGAACATAAAAAGCCTACCCAGCCACATAGGGCCAAGGCTGGACCAGCCGGTTTGCTACCGCCGACTCCTGTGGATAGTGATGGAGCTTCGACGCCAAAACTTAAAGCGAAGAAAAGCGCGATGAGAAAGGTCGAAGAGTCTGACAAGCTTTCTCCGGGGACACCCGAGTCTGACGCCTTGCCCCCAAAGAAGCGGAGAAAGCAATCCGAGACCGAAACACCTTCACCTCCCCCTGTTGAATCGTACATGCGGGTGACCCTGGAAAACGACATATTTTTCCCGTTGGAGCCGGGTAGAGAGTTATTCACAGAGGTGGTTAGAAAAGCGGAATCGCTCCCAGTGTGTCTGGATGACTTGCAGTACACCACTGCGGTGGAGGTTTCCAAAACACTCGAGGGCAGGTACAGAAAGTTCGAGTTTATCCCGGAAGATAAACAGGACGAGGTTATCGGGTTGGAGAACGCCTTTTTTAGCGCACCGGTGGAGAAATACCTCTTACGGATCGCGAAGGGTGACGCTGTTGATCTTATTGAAGACATGAAAGACGTCATGCTTATGACCAGTGTGGTGAATTTGCCCCAGCTGCTCGCAGTAAAGGTTTCGAGCGAAATTGTTCCGAAATTCACCAGTAGCATTAGCTCAGGGGATTATACTGGCTTGGTGGATGCGATCGAACAGTACAATGCGTTGATTAGAGACAACCGGGCTAGCATTTTGGCGTACGTTAAGTCGAGCCAGCATACTTTATCGACCTACTTCTGCCACCAGTTTCTCCAGCAACTCTACACGCGAATTGTGACACCCCAATGCGTCAAATTGAAGCGATACAAACCATTCTCCAACTTTGTCTATGGTGAGTTGTTGCCCGGTTTTGTCAGTGATATCATGGGGTACATCCAGGAGCGAGGGGATGCGACCCGGATTGGGTCTCTTCAGGTGAACGCCGACGCACCGCACATTAGCGGTGCCTCTACCCGTCAGGGGACCCCCCTCGATGCCTCGACTGAAGGTCCCCGGATGCTTGAGCTTCCAATTAAGATCGAGGGGCCTGAAGCCCCACCAGTAGCCCCATTCACCCTTTCTAACAAGAACTTTATGGATTTGGGGTCAGGTGTGGGAAACACAGTTTTCCAGGCCGCCCTCGAGTTTGGCTTTAGGAACAGTTACGGCGTGGAGATTATGGAGCATCCTTCTGATATGGCCGACGCCCAGCTCCTCGAGTACCTGGAGAAGTGCAAATTGTACGGGTTGAAGGAGAATCACGTGGAGCTCTTCTCTAGACAGAGCTTTTTCGACAATCCAGTGGTGAAGGACAGAATCGACGCGTCTGATGTCTTGTTGTGCAACAACTACGCGTTTGACTATGACTTCAATAACCGTATCGTCGATATGTTTAAAGATTTGAAGCCTGGGACCACAATTATCACATTGAAGCCGTTGGTTCCCTATGCCTTTAAAATCACCGCCGACGAGCTTGACAAGGGCAGTATCTTGGGGAGATTGCATGTGCAAAAGATGGTATCCAAGCCAGGCGCCGTCAGTTGGACCAACACCCCAGTGTACTACTACGTGAACACGGTCCAAGAGGACTATGTGTTAGCCTATTACGATATGACAAATAACCAGACGTTAAAGTACCGTAGTAAACGTGCTGTCAGGGACAATGTGAAGCCCGCCATGTGGGTAGGCTAGGTTATCTGGTCACCCGAGTGAGTGAGTTTTTGATATTATGAATAAATACCCCCTTTCTAAATGCCTTTGTATAAGCTGGACTTTTCTGGAAGGTTTTGGCTCTCTTTACTGAGATGCCTTTTCAGACCTTATCGGTAACATCGCAACTCAAATAACTTTTATGCGGTGCCGATTGTTTAGATGAAATTACTAGATACCGATACCCACTAATATCACTGTACATGTATTGAGATACCTATTATATCGTCGATCCTTCTGGTGTCTAAGACTGCTATTTAAGACTCCCAAGCTGTATGCCTTGGTGAGCCGATTCCGGATCTCAGTAGCGCTTCAATGTAATTGAGAACTCCACTGCTAAGCACCAATGTTACGCAGCACCGCCAGCGGTCTAAGCTGAATATCTCTGATGTGTCTTTTCAACAGTGTTTACTGGGCAAACCACACTATGAAAAATTACAAAGCGAGCTTGTCGATCCTAAAAATAGCACATGAACGACCCCGCAACCAAAACGGGCAGTTCCCAATGCGGTAACTTTCTACTTAACACGTAGATCGAGAAACACGCGTCGCTCAGACAAACACACGACGACGCAAACCGATCTATATTTCAAGTCCAAAGCAGCAATCCACAACCTCTCATATCTCCCCAGTGACCACTTACAAGATGAAGTTCAGCCAATGCATCTCTTTTTATCTTACGCTCCTTGTGTCCTTCATATCTTCTGTCACGTGCTTGAAGTTTGAGATCGAAGCCAAGGAAGAGGGCTACAAGAACACTTGTATCCGTGACTTTGTCACTGAGGGGCAGATGGTTGTTGTCAACATCAACTCCAGCGGTAGCGTTGGTGACGGCCAGACCTTGAACTTTTTCATTGTCGACTCCTTGGGCAACCAGTACAAGGACAAGAAGGACTTTGCGGGCAAAACCAGGGTCGCATTCACCGCGCACTCCTCTGCCGCCTTTGACGTGTGTTTCAACAACGTCGTTGGCCACCACGGCCCCGACAACTTGTTCAGAGAGATTGAGTTGGATATCGAGAGTGGTAGTGCCGCTAGGGACTGGAACGCTATCCAGGCGGCAGAGAAGTTGAAGCCGGTCGAGTTGGAGTTGATGAGAATCGAGCAATTGACCAACGAGATCACCAGCGAGTTGAAGTACTTGCAAAAGAGAGAGGAGAGAATGAGAGACACCAACGAATCCACCAACGAAAGAGTCCAAAACTTCTCTACCATGGTCATTGTCGCCTTGGTTGGCTTGGGAGCCTGGAACGTCTACTACTTGAGAAACTACTTCAGATCCAAGCATATTTTGTAATTTACCGTTAGCTTTGACAACACGCAAAATCTCATATTACACTGGAGCCTGGGCGAATTGTAGACTTATTTAATACGAAGCTAGTCCCACGTACTGCCTGATCTCCGGTCAAGAGATGTTAAGTTGGGCACCCTTTTACTGGCTGCCGTCTGGACGGCTAAACATAAAGGTGTCTAATCAGTGGTTCGGTAGAATCACCTAAAGGCAGAGCTTCTCCGTAGCCAACTGCCTTAGTCAATACCTAGCCCAGTCCCACAGGGCTTTTATTTCATCGCCTAGCCAACCTCACGCGCTTTTTAGTCTAATTCTCCGAGGAGCCCGATGATCTCGCCGAAATCTTTGATGCTAATGTGCGCTTTGCCGTTAGCAAACAAGGAGATCATATCAATCAATGCCACATCCTGAAACTTGTCTCCGAGCTTCAAGTACGCCTTGAGCGTGCGCAAGTCCTTGAGATTAAGCTCCATTTTCTCGTAATCTTCGGAATGTAAGGTAGCCAAGTCCACCTTGGGCCTGAGGACGGATTCCATCTTATTGGTCTCCGTTACGACGGTATCTATAACCATTTTCCAGTTCGTATAGATGTATTCCTTGTGGTTCCGCATCTTGAGCAAGCGGGTGGTTTGCGCGATAAGCTTGTCCATATCGACGATTCTCGTATCGGGGATAATGAAGTTCTCCACAGTCTCGCGGGCTTTCACAAAAGCGTTGGTTTCGGCGGTTTCCGACGTCACCACGCTGGAACCGGTAGTTTTTACGTAGTGGTTGTACGCCTCAAAGTCCCTCAAGATGTCCTCGATGAAGCGCGGTGGGATATGGAGTTCCCCTAAAAACGCTGGTAACTGTTCAATGGTGAGATCTAGCTGTAATGCCTCGTCTTCCAAGTCTTCCCCATCCACCGCGGCCGTGTACTGGGCATATATCTCGATGATCTCTGACTCGATGTCATCGGTGGGTTCGGAAAACTTGGTGGTCTTATCCACTAGTTTTTGCTTCGCCTTCCTAGACTGTGACGTTAGTATATATCAATCACTACCTAGGACAATACTCACCATGTTACTGCTTATTGAATGGGATTTGTTGGCCTTGACCCCGCAGGAGTGATGCCCAAAGATAAGCAATTTGTCTCCCGCGGATGCATCAGATGGCTCACGCATGCATTACTTTGAGAAAAAAAAAAACCAAGAAAAAACTTTTGAGGATCGTGTATGTCTCGCATATCCGCTTTCTATCATCTTGTTAGTCCACTTTTTCCCCGTTTCCATCACACAATGCCCGAACTTAGAGCCATCACCACCGAATTAAAGTCTGCCTTGCAGCAATACCCAAACTTCCCATCTGAAGGGATTCTTTTCGAAGACTTCTTGCCAATCTTCAGAAACCCGGACTTGTTCAACAAGTTGGTCCAGGCCTTCAAGATCCATATCGAGGGTACCTTCCCAAATACCAAGGTTGACTACATCGTTGGATTGGAATCCAGAGGTTTCCTCTTTGGCCCAACCTTGGCCTTGGCCCTCAACGCCGGGTTCGTGCCGGTCAGAAAGCCAGGTAAGTTGCCAGGTAAGACCTTCGAGGCCTCCTTCACCAAGGAGTACGGTGAGGACAAGTTCCAGATCCAGGCCGACTCTATCCCAGCCGGTGCCAACGTCATCATCGTCGACGACATATTGGCCACCGGTGGTTCCGCCAAGGCTGCCATCCAGTTAGTCGAGCAGTTGAAAGGTAACATCTTGGAGATCAACTTTGTTTTGGAGTTGGACTTTTTGAAGGGCAGAGAAAAGTTGGGCTACGAGGTTTTCACCTTGTTGTCTGGCCAGGCCGAGAAGTTGAACTAAGCAGGTCTCTGAATGAATTATAACTTGAACCTAGTGTAGAAATAGGTATGTGCGGTTTGACTTTGTACTGAGCCTTCGATACGGGCATGTGTTGTAATCGTAGATCTAGGGAAGAGCACATAGTTTTACAAATAGGCGATTTGAGGTCAGTATGGTTTCTGGAAGAGAAAAAAGGGGCATTCTATAGGATTTGAAAAACCAGAAAAGACAAACCATTAGAGTTTGAATTTAAGGTAGGGTTTATGAACTGAGGTCCATTATCGGGGCTGAGCGGAGTATTTGGAGAGAGGAGCGTTTGGAGAGAGAAGTGTCTGGAGAATTGTGACAAAATGTGACTTCTCATTATAAATGAGAAAGTGTCTGCCAGCAGGAGCAAAGGTTCAGAAAGGATTGATTTCATTTACCAGCCTACAGAACTTGTGAGTTAAAGGACAGCTACGACTCAACCCTAGCTGATTCATATGTATTAAAATGGTAATTTAAAAAAAAGATTAGGTCAAATCGTCTTCATCAGCGGCAATCAATTTCTTGATGTTCACCAACAATTGGGTCTTGATCTTATCCAACTTGGAGAACTGGTCGTATTCATACACCTTGTCTGTAAACAACTGGGAGTCGCCCTGCTGGAAAGCTTCCACGATATCCACGGCCAACTTGTACTCTCTGGTGCTCTCAAACGAACCATCATCCGCTAAGAACTTGTTCAACGAGTTCTGAGCACCCACGATGTCTTCCTGGGCCATATTGCACAAAACCACCTTCAAAAAGTAGTCCTTCAAGCTCCACTTCGACAAGTTATTACCCAAAGAGTTCTCAATGATGATTCCGTACATCTTAATCGCCGGCTGGTATTCACCCAGCAACGCCTTAAAGTCGGCACACTTCAAATACGCCTTGTTAGCCAACGCCTGCGCCGAATCGCCGGCAAACCAGTCGCCGGCCTGCTCGTAGGCGTGCGCTGCACGTGCCAAGTCATCCATGGTTTCGTACAACTCCGCCAAATCCATTTCAAAGTTTGCGGCTCTTCTAAACTGGCCCTGGAGGAGGAATACCTGGATGGCTTCCTCGAGGCACTGGATCGCCTTCTCCAGGTCGGCGTTGGATTGCTTAAAGCACTTAAACGCATCGATCAAGCAGTTGGCATTGTCGTTAGCGTTTTCAGCTTTTTTTTGGCATGCCGCAGCCTTGACAAAAGCGTCGCCCGCCTTTGAGTAGTTCTTTTGCACCTTGTACATGTTGGCGGCCTGCGTGTACAAGTCGGTGGCCTCTTCGTATCTCTCCAAGCTGCTGGAGCCAAAAAACGAGGATAAAAAGCCTCCAGAGGTGACCGAAGCTTTCTTATCGGCGTCTCTGATTAATTCCTGTGGATCCATGGTGTATAGTTTGGGAATGTAGAGCGGGGAGGTGTTCTTATCGGGGTTAAAATGTATGAGCATTCATTTCTGGTGTGGGAGGCAGAGCACGTGATGGTGAAAAGCACGTGATGTTAATGTTGGTCCAGAGACTGGCATATTGACTGTATGGGAATTTTAAAACAGACACTGGAGTTACCACAAGGTATGGCTACTACCGCCTAGCGGATGTATTTTCAACGTTATATGGTAGACCCACAAGACAAAATTTTACTCGAATTTTAATTTCTCCTTGTAATAGACTATGGAACTTAAGTTCAAAAGGTTGGCTGGTACGGTTTGCTTCTAAGTATGAAAGCGACCTTGTGGTTTATGGGCTTGAGATTACAAACGTAGGCTGCTCTAACAATAGGCAAATAAATTTTTGAAAGGTACCGCCTTCAAGTTGGCAATATTGATGTAATAATCGCAGATTAATAGCTCAAGCCCAGTGCCCATAGATGCGGCTATAACATTATTTTACCACGTGGAAATCACGTGAGAGCTTAGTGCGGCTTGCAAACAGAGAAAACATAAAGTAAACAAAAGATCGCAACAAAGCATCCTATACACATAAATAATTCAATTTAGTTGGAGTATACCTTGATTCACGCCACAGAAGAAATGCCCGAGCAGACAAACTCCCCTCAAAATACTCTGCCGGTGGACGGTGTGAACACTGTGGTGCCCAGTACCCCCGAGGCACCTCTCGACGCGAATATCAGCCTTGACACACCGGCCAGCCAACTCATCACAAACCTGACCCCGCAAAAACTTGCCTCTCCCGTGCCGCCTGTGAGTGCACACGAAAGGATCCGGTTCCCAAGGCTCCAGCAGTTGTGCCAGAAGGCTCTAGAGGAGTCAATAAAGTCTTTGACTATCGAAAAGTTTTCGCAGTGCTACCCCACGTTGGCCTCTACCGTTGAGGGCATGAATTTGTTGAAAGTCGCACGCGAGCAGGTGACAAACTACTGGTTCAACAACTCGATGAGAGAGTTTAATTTGATCTTTCAGGAGCGCGGCGTCGAAGGCAGTTTGGACAGCCTCGATGAGTTGGTTGCCGAGGCGAGGTTGCGCAAACAGACGTACGAAGAAGAACACGCCAGGTTAAACCCCAAATTCAGAGGCAAGAAGAAGCAAGCCCCCATGCTGCAAGTCACACCGAGTGTGAACGGATCTGAGTTGCCTGTGTTCACCGATGAGTTGACCCCGGAAGAGATCCTTGCGTCTAACTTGTACGCCACCAAGAAGCGGAAGTTTGAGGAGTTGCAGGCTATTCGTGATAATCTAGCGGGCGATAACGAAATGCTATTGAAAGAGCTACAGGGGTTATCGGATGCCAGCAGCGGGACCTACAAAGATATTAACAACACCGTTAACGATGTGATGCTAAAGTTTGGCTACAGCGCCGATGCCGACGACGTTGATAGGCGTATCCTCCGTGGAATTGACGAACAATTAGGTGAGTTGATCGACTATACCATGTGAGAGATCAACCTGAGGAGTAATCATTACCCGGGAATCAGCCTTTGATAGTCAGCAAACCAGTCTCATTGTACGTCTAAAGCGCTCTACTTATCCATTACTGCTTTTGAGTTTCAGTTGCATGCCACGAGTCATTTCCTGGTAAATACTTCGGGCTTGTCTGGGGGCTCATTTCTATTCCGCTCAGTTGGTTTACTTTGAAAGATCTGTGATTTATTCGTGATAGCGTATTATAAAGGATGCCTACTGGGATTTTTGTGATGCTGACCGGACTAAGTTAACAATCCAGACTACTCTTGGCTCATATCGCTGCATGTTTACGACGCGGTATAGCTTTCTTAGTGCCACTATCCTCACTAGTGACCATAAATATCCCACTATGCTAAGGCCCCCTGGAACTGCTAGCTGTTTATGGTCATACGTTAGTCGAACTTTTATTAAAATTGCCGGAGTAGTGGTCTCTAAGTCTTCACGATTTACACTAGTTCTGTTTGGATGTAAAAATACAAAACATGCATACACGAGAGAGAGCGAGCTTAATTATTTCTATGGCCAGTGCTTTCTTAGATTTATACGAGATTAGTGTACGCACATCCGTATGAAACTAGAAAGCAAGGCGTCGTAAAACTTTTGAGAGTGCAGCACCCTTGTATGATTCTGTACGTGGCTCAAACTTAACTCCATCTCAGTTTTCAACAAGTAGTGGCTCCCAGTTAGGCGGCATTTGGGGCATCTTGATAGACAACTGGAAAATACAACCTGCGAATTAAGGTTTGGATGGCGAAATAGCCTGCACAGTAGATCGGATATCTCGGGATGGCCTTCCGGGACTAGCCATGACGTAAGGTTTGAAATTGGCCCCTTGCTACGTTTTTCCGATTCCAATATCTTGGCACCATTGAGTACAGTGACAGGATGCTTCTAATATAGTACAGTTTCATTGAATCATATGTTTTCAAGATTTAATGCCACACCCATATTATCTCTTTTGCAAAAGTCTCGGTAGTACAGCAGTAGCACGAGGTGAGGCTTTAGCCAACTAGAGCTCCTGTTGCGTTAGTCTGCGCGACAACCCCATCTACAGGGTACTCTGGAACTGCAGATCAACTCGAAATATGGCTTATAGCACACTCTTTTTTCATAGCTCTCACATGGGATTCGGTCTATTTAGAGCAAAACAGGGAGTTCTTATCAGATAGAATTGCCCTATATTAGACTATGACAGATGGCTAGGGCACGTCTAATTTCTCTACCAGACGATGCCTGGCAGTTTAATCGACTCCTTTTGGGTGCGTGTGACGTAGTACGGACTTGCGGCATGGAAATCAAAGATGGCATTGTTTAGGGGGCAGTTTCCGCATATAACGCGGCGCTTCCTATAGCCCCGCGCCTGCACCCAGAGCACCAAATGTAAGGAAGACAAGAGAATCTGGGCCACAGAGACTCCCAAACTTTAATTCGCGTAGCCAATATGGGGCGGGCTCTGGATAACACGGGCGTCAAATTATTGACGTTACATCCAGACATAGCACTTCAGACATCTAGGCCTTCCATCCAATCCTAGAGGGTTATCCAAAAACCTATCCGTAGCTTATACAAGAAAGAGGAATTCCAGAACCCGTTTCTCATTTCCAGAAGGGTAGTGCTTCGCGCGCCAAGCCTGCGTTGGCTTCTGGTTCTTAGCCATGCGCCTGCAGACAGGGGTGCAATTCCTGTTCGGTAGTACCTGTAATTCATGAAAAGTTTTCCTGTACACGTCCACAACATATATAGTCAGACATCCCCAGCTTTAACTTTGTGGAAATTACAACCTCAAACCGTACAAGTGGTATAGGACGAAACGAAGCCCCACCGTAATCAGCTCCGGAGTAACCAGCTGCTCAGAAATCTATACATCCACATATCTGCTCTTACATTTGCCCATCCCCGGACATCCTTCGTATATCCGTCCACCCTATCCACTTATAGCTGATCGCCCAGACTATCTAATCTTACCACCCCAGACCTATTTATGAACACACCACTCATTCCCAACTTGGGGTCGCCCACAGAGTCATTCCTGGCGGCTAGCGCGCCTAACCCGCGCGTCGTGCATCTCGTGGACGTAATGCTTGCAGCGCTCCCCGCGCCGGATCCTGCAACTTACAACACAGAAGATGTAACAGCTGCGCTCGTGGATGAAATTCACCCCCATATCACAGAGCTCCGTGCTTTGCTCCGCGAGAAGGTCGTTCTCAACTCTATAGACGAGCCGACCGCTCGAAAACTATTCGACATAACCTCGCACCACCACGAGTACTTCCGCATTCACTACCCCACCTTGACCCCAGTGTTCACTTCAGACGTGCAGGACGCGTTTGTGAAGGACATGTCGGCGCTCGACGCGTGCCTTGCCAACCTTTTGCTCGTAAATCGCCGTATCCACAACCTCAAGCACTTTGAGGGAAAGCATCTCTTGTACATCACCGAAACCGTCAGGCTCTTTCACCACTTGGCTTTCCGCACGTTCCACAAGTACGCAAACCAGGCGCCTGTGGATGAATTCACGTTCCGCGACTTGATTCCGGCACTCCGCATCATGTTTCTCTCCTTGTTTTCTTGGAGGGACGTCTACGCAGAGTCCGCACTCGCCTACTGCAGCGCTACGTTGAACCAGCTCCTTTTACACGACTTGAAGTTTCTCATCCGGGAGTGTCCCAGAGAGGGCTCGTTCTCTCCGTCAGGTGCCTCCAAGCTCTCTAACAACATGGAGTTCCACTTGTGCTTTCTCGAGCTTCTTAAGACCTCCTACTCGTTTATCCACAACTACACAGACGTCGGGGCCAAGCTTGCGCGTTCGGCTTCTCGTTTGAACAGCCAGTTCGGGCCCATGGCCACGCCGCCGTCCCTCCAGGGCACCGCCTACAGCCACCCCTTAATGTTTTTGAACCTCCGCCTCCTTACGCGTTTTCTTTCAAAGATTCCGCACGTCACCGAATTCGCAGATAACCCCGTATTCCAGGAACAGTTGTATCAGAAGGTGAAGAATATAGGCAACATTATTTTGACGTTTGATGTTGCGGCGTATCCCTCGTTTGACTTGAAGAGCCCCTCGGACGTGGCCGCGACCGGCGACGTCGCCACCACCGACCAGGTCTTCAATCGCATTGTCCAAACCGTCTTGAACTACTTCGAGTACGCCGTGACGAAGGCTGTGAACTCGCTCGAGTGGGGCGCGCTGAAGGCCAGTCACCGCGCTGACGATGACTGTGAGGATCTTGTTTCGCTCCTAGGCTTGCTAGACCACGTGATTGACGCCGCGGAGTACCAATGGAGCACTGAGGCCGCGCGCTGGGGCTTCCAAAACATTTTAGATGCGTTTATCCCCCTGGAAGTTGTCGCCAGCGGCTCCTTGTTCTCCAAGATCCACTCCCTCATTACCCAGACTCCACGACGCACCTCGGGGGGCAGCGTTGATCCCCATGATGACGCCACTTCGTCTTCCAACTATGCCACCGTCAACAATAGCGTCCGAAACGCCATTCTCGACGTCTTTTATAAGTTGACCATCGCTCACGCCGAACAAAGGCCCGAAAAATTCAACGTGGAGGATGCGAAGCTCCAATTCCTCAACTGCACGGGTTATTTGGCGGCGTCTGGCTATATGTTCAGCAAACACATCACCGTTCCGTTGAACCCCCCGTTGTATTCCATTTACATCGAAGGTGTGGCTTCCGCCGAAGAGCTAGACGTTCGTCGACCTTCAGTCATAGAAAGCGTCACCGATTCGGTGGTCTCGGCTTCCTCGTGCGACTCAGCGCTCAGCTACGGTTCCCTCCTCAGCGATACCGAAGGTGCCCGGAGCACCTTCACGCAGATCAACTACTCGTCCAATTACACCAGCTCGTCAATTGACGCCGCCTCCGGTTTGACCCGCACGGCCAGCCAGGCCAGCACCGCCACCGCCATCTTGTCACTCGGCACGCGGCGTACTATTAGCCCTGGACCTTCACTCAAGTCGAATACGCGTCTGACGAAGCGTATGGAGCGGCGCAATTCCTCGGCGCTCTTAGGCGAAATGACAGAAGCAGAGAAGGAGGAGGAGGCCCAGAGGTTGATGGAGGTGTTTGAGAGGCTTGATCGTTTAGGTGTCATCAAGCCAGTTTCCAAGAAGGGATAGTGAGAATGACTGTATGTTTACATTGTTGGAGGAATTTCCGTGTAGTTAGCATGAATAATGTGTTTAGGACAAACGTTCGTAGATGAAAAGCGGTAATGGTGACGTCGGTAGCCAAAATTGTCATATATAGCCAAATAGTCTTTTATTAAATACAGCGTGCAGATGGTATAGCTAGACTCTGAGCGAATTGTCAGTTTACTAGAAAAAAAGCATCCCAATCGGTTTAGAGGTTGAATAGACTATGGACACTTCCGTTGAAGGAGAACTAACTCTCGATTGGGGCTGGATTTTGCTTCCAGCTTTCCTGTACGCCTCAGATTCATATGGACCTCGAGAAAATCATGTGTAGCCGCAAGTTGCGGCTTCATGCTCCGCCTATGTACTTGAGTGTTTAGTGCCAGCTCTACGTGCGTTGAATCTCGAGCTGTGCGGCTTTAGGGACCTAGATGGCCTCAGGCATCCTCTGAAAATTCCTGCGGCTAAGTTGAGTTTCAAGCGTAAGCAAGCTGTGGTGCATGCCTTACATCTAGTTTACTGACCATCGAATGGAAAATACCAATGTTGAAAATGATATTCTTGATGTTGGCAAAACCAGAGACCGCAGAAAGCATCCTGAGATATTTAGCCAGCAAGGGAATAGAAGCGATGACGAGGTATTAGCCGGTGCAGTTTGTGCTTTCATTGTTTCCTTGGGAACAACGGCCACAACTTCGACGAGCCATACTAGCTACGACGGAACTGTAAATCCGTTGTAAAGGTCTTTTGGGACCTTTGTTCACCTGCTCGTATATGAAGTTATACACATTAATCAGGAATAACGGATGAAGATATCCGGGGAGTAAAGTTTACCTTTACCACTAACAGCGCAAAAATATCGATGTGTGTAAATACTGTTATACATAGAGTGGAATTCAAAATAATTCATAATTTGACCATGTGGCCAATCTGTGTCCAATATGGGACAAAAACTTTTCATTGCACATCTATCTGGCTACCAGGTATATCTTTCTACCCAGACCTATAAATTTATGGTGATATATGAATAGAGAGTGGCGTAAGGTGTCGGGAATATAGAAATCGTAAATCATAATGTAGAGAGTAAGTCGAGAGTAAATCATAGCTGCGTGAGAAGAAGAAAAAAAGGGATGGCATTAAGAGGTTGGGATGCAGGGGAGGGGCTAAAACGGATTTAAGGACCCCCAGCCCAAACTGTCGATCCCTTCATTGCTCATGGGATTGTCGTATTTGGGTTCTTTGTCCATGAAGGAGAGGATCAAGTTATTAGATTTTCTCGTATCGTCGAGGGATAAGCTGGAGCGCTGGAAGGCCACGTCGCTGGATCCGGGGGAGTCCAACATCCAGTCGTCGCTGGCTAAAGAGGTGAAGTCAATTGAGGTAAATGCGTTGCCGGATTTGGCCAGCTTTCCAGCTTTGGCCGGGAAGTAAGGCTCATCAAACGGCGAGGGAGAGGTGATATTAAAGAAGGAAAAGTCCAAGTCATCTCCCGTCAGCTCAGACAAGTTGGGAATGGCAAGCAAGTCGTTATCGTGAGGCATACTCTTTGCAGGCTTTTTGTACCTTTCATGGCGCGGGAGAAGGAGCAACTCGGGCTCGTCATGAGCGGAAACAGTTGAGTCTATGGTGCTGCTAGGGGTGTCAGCTAATGAAGGCAACTCGTCATCAACCGAGATCGGCGACTCACCAATAGTATCATCTTCCTCTTCGTTGTCCGAGAGATTGAGATATTCACGAAGCGACTCCTCAATGGTGGCAGGGAACGGAGACGTTACAGGCGCCACCAACGGCCCAGCATTGGAGTGGCGGATCTTGTCTAATCCTGGGGCCTTGGTCGTTGCCGGGGTGTCTGGGACAAGCGGCGAATCGAGATTGTCGTGGCTTCGCTTACGGCTACCGTATCCCGGACGAGACTCCACAGGCTGGACTTCAGATTGGGTCAACTCGCTCTTTAGGATGTTGAAATCGCTCACAAGCTTTATCAACTCGTTACGCAACTGGAAGTTCTCCTCATCTACCGTGAGAATCGCCTGGCTGAGCGGATTGTTGCCGATGGAGCCGTTCAAGCCCTGAACTAACGCAGCCGACGCGGAGGCGGAATCGTGTGGCGCAGCTTTCGCGGGCGCTTTGCCCCCGGCACCAGGCACGGGAACAAGGATTGACTTCGGGTTGATTGTCTTCAGCTTAGGATCTACCGTCACAAATGGCACGCTCTTGCGGACGGGAGGTAGCGGGAGAATGGGCTTGCTAGAGGAGCCTGTCGCCGCGTCCGCGGCGGCCGCAACCGCCGCGACGTCTACAGGCAAGGGTCTTGCCGGGCAGTTCTTTTTCTCGGAGGCAACCGGTTTGCGGCCCGGCTTAGGCCTAGGCGGCAAGACCCATTTCTTGGAGGTTTTTACGACAAAATCGGGAGCTTTAGCAACTGGAAGACCGTGTTGTTGCGGAGGATAGTTCTGGAGGGTTGGCACCACGGCGGGGCGGCCGCTGAGGGCGCTGTGGTTCAAGCCCGCGGCGTTGGATATCACCGAGATGGGCTTCAGGTGTGTGAGAAGTTGTTTCGACGGCGGTCGAGGGGCGGGGGCGTTCCCAGAAACGAGGGGGACGATTGGAACCATTATAACGGGAAAGCCATGCTATTTACAGGGGTTAAAAGGGAATGTGTAAAGAAGGAGCGGAGTATGTCCAAGGCGGTCAGAGAAGGTTCACGGTGAAATAAAACTAGTAAGGAAGGCCTAACGGCGAGAAGAGGTCAACAAGGGCGTGGTGAAAAATCGGAGAGACCTGTATGGAAGTTAAGGTTTCTAAGGAGAGAACCGGGTGTGTACTAACAGAGCTTTGTTGAGAGTATGTTAAGAGTATGTTGAGAATATGATGAGAGTACGTTGTATGGATAAGTTGAGAGTACGTCGGGGAAGTTACAAACAGAAACAGTCTAGAGTATGCTTCACCCCTGCTTAAAATCGAGGGAACGGTGTCTATTAAAGGATTTTCTAACCACGCATGGGTTGTATGAAGCCGAAAAAGTCCACAGGCAAATGTCTCGCATCAGCCGTTATAGCAGCAGCCGCCGGGCTGGCATGCTTCCTGCAGATAGTAACAATTATGTCCATTTGTCCTAGACAATAGGCTATATTGCGCGAGGGTCGGCACGGAAAAGGGGCACCTGCACACCGGCAGTACACGGGAGTGAAAAGTTTTTAGGAGGAGCGTGGCTGAGGTGCAGGAAGAAAGAAGATTATCCTGTGGGCAAGACTTCCCTGCCATAGTATCTGCGATGGCGCATCTTCGTTGAGACAATCGTGTGCCGCGTAGCCGAGGCACTCGCCACGAAATGCGTGGCGCACTCGCCACTCGACTGAAGGAGTTTTTGTACGCCGGATACCCGGGACAAACGGAAGAATTTGTCACCAGGCCCATCGGGGTCCACTCTTCCTCAAAGTTGGAGCTATTAATATTGATAGAATGTGTATACCACCGGAAAATCACAGGGTACCAAAAAAAAAAAAAAAAATATGGAACTTAGTAACGCTTGTGCTCTAACTGGAGTGTGTGTTTCGGGAGACTCTCGTTAACCCAGTGGTACAGCGGTGCATGAGATTGACGCAGCCAAGAAACACCTATCGGTACTGAAAAATTTCCATTATCACCAAAACCGCTAGCCACCTCCACAATCCCGGTACCAGTAGATTGCTGGCTGAGAACGTTGATCTGGACGTATCTGTGGTTGATGTTATCATTATTGAGCGCGGTCGGGATCGCGGCTAGCGGTCGCTATGAGGGAATTAATTTCCTGACGTACATGGGGACTCAGACTCTGGCCACAATACGCAGTCATACGCAAGGCTACGCGTAATTAAACTAAAACCTGGAGAGACCGAGGTGTTTACGTGTAGGTGTGGTTCAGGCTCGCAGCGGTCTTCTTTCAAACCTCAATCAGCAGCCCTACTGGAATACCTAAGAGAATACGCCAATATTCTTGTTTTTTCCCAGGGCATCGCAACGCCGCACTAGCTTTTCGGAGGAGGGAGTTCAGGGACGTATGTCTTTATTACGTGTCCAGTAGAGTTTAATATCCGGTATTCCGGAAGTCTTTCCAGGCTGGCGGCCCCGGCCGTGTCAACAAAGGCTGTAAACTCAACCAGATGAGTCACGCACAAGATGCTACTCAGTGAAAAAGAGGCCATTTCCTCGTGTACTATTAGACTGAGCGGTCCTATTGACGAACAGACAGATAGTGAGTTCCTTCTGAGGCCTTTATTGCTTGTTCAAGCAGGATGGTAATGCCCAAAATAGGGATGCTTACTCTGCAAGACAGTGTGGTAGGTGCAGTTAATTGCGTATGGATCGTCACTGATTTAAAACCAGGGGGACAACCTTGTTATTTTTTTTTACCCCACCAATGGTTTAAATAATTGGAGAATATCTCATTCTGGAATAAACTTCGGGATTTTACAAATAGATATTCTGTATTACCCTGGGGTGAACCCCTCACACCGCTGAGCCAAGGCATTCTGCCGCACATTTTCAGTGAAACTACCTTCTGCTTCCCCCCGGGTTGACTCGGGATCGATTGTGTCGAGGGCTTCCCCCGTGGATCGAGGATCTCAAATTCCACAATCCGGTATTGTTCAATGCAGATGTATGCTCGATTTTCCTTTAAAACGCTCAAAGTTTCTAATGGTTTTCTGAGAGTTGGCCCTGATACACAAAGGGCAAGCCGAATTGAAAAGTACTTCTGCCAAACTGATGAAAAAAGGGTGCAGGAGACCAGAAAATCTGTGCGGGAGCGGAAGGCAATTCCGATATTGTCTCCGCCTGTGAACTTCACCATTGAGGAGTTCCCTGCCATTGCTTGAATAATACACAGAGAAGATTCACTGCAGTTAACCATGGAAGTTAGAGGGATTTATAAATTGGGTCGAAAGGAGGAGAGGTATAAAGCCAAGGCTAATGGCCCAAGACACTGACAATGGCGCAATCCATGTTTAGGAGTAGATCAAGATCGACATATTGATTGTACGAAACACATCAAACATCGGTCCAATATATGCCACCATAACGCATCAATTAAATTCAATAGATAGTGACATCCTCTTACGATAATGCGGCAGGCAGGGTGTTTCCTCTTCTGGCAGCTGTATTGATATGCAAGTATGAGCTTGCATCTTTTCTGAGTCTAGTTGAGGGGCAAACACTTCAAGCAGAACATATACAGCATAATTTGAGTTAACCACCGCTATAGGGGAAATTTTGTGAAATTTACTGCCTGCCAAAATTCCGGGGCTTTCCGGAGCGGAAGGTGGTCTAACCTAGTAACCTCTAAACTATTTACGATACCTCTAGGGTTTATATAATTATGCAGGGGGGTTAAAAACACCCAGGTACCTACCAATCATCTTTATCAGAGAATTAAAATCAGACTTTTACAGACTGGTAAATATCTCCCTGATCTCTTTCTTACCTTCCAACTAGCCATGGTCTGATATCGGCTCATAGAAAAAAATACGGGAGTCCGGAAATTGAACTAGTGTTTCTTTAGAATCAAGGCCATTCAGGCCCCTTCACCCCTAGCGGACACCTGAAAGAGGCCTTGAGTCCAAAATATTATACACAAGGGGATTGCAAAGATTAGATAATAAAATTAGTAATACATAATCGGAGCCCATACTTAGAAATCCTGTTCTGGGGCTGTGGCATTTTCTGGTGTGCCTTCTGGCTCCCGTCACACGTGATATAGCACATCTCAACCAGAACTTGACAAGCCACATCTAGCTATCAATGGCTATGAAATTGCTAATTTTCCGTTAAATTATATATCATGGAGAACAAAATTCTAATATTAACCAGCCTATCATTCCTGAAGCCGTCCCAGGCTACGCCTCCTGCACGCACAATCCTTGGGTAACCCGCGTCCCTCCTGGCTTGACGGATCCCCAGTTGTCAATACCACAACCCCGATGTTGTGGA
Source organism: Babjeviella inositovora NRRL Y-12698 (assembly GCF_001661335.1). Lineage (NCBI taxonomy): Eukaryota > Fungi > Ascomycota > Pichiomycetes > Serinales > Babjeviella > Babjeviella inositovora. The sequence continues at coordinate 493,546 of NW_017566840.1, forward strand.
CGGCCTCGAATTACGCATAATTTACAGTCATTTTGAGCCGTTCTAGACACCGGCATATACATCTTGCATATCACGTCTGGAAGGCCACCCAGGGCCCTTGGGCTCCTCTGCCCTCACCAGGTCCCACGCCTCTACTATCCAATTACACTTTGTCCGAGAGATATATATACATCCGAGCCTATCTTCTGTCATGTTTCCGATCCTGGCCCTTTTGGTTCTGGAAAAAACATAACAAATCCTTGTGCCCAAAAGGGAACCCAACGCACGTGACCACAGCGAAAAACTGGAACCGGCGTGGAACCCAGAATCCGTCACGTTCAACTCATCGAGCGTTATCAGAGGAACTAGTAGGGGCCAGTCATTTATCAATTAAACCGTCAATCAGCAGTTAATCCATTCTCTAATATGCCGCGCAGAGTAGTCAGCGATGATAGCCATGATGAGAGCCAGCCGCGCCGTGGCCGGGCGAAATCCCAGGCCGACTCTGACGACTCTGAAACCCCGAGACGCAAGAGAACCCGCGTCAACTACAGCGAAAACTTCAAAGACAGCGATGAGGATATCAATGAGGAAGATGAAGCCGCAGAGGAACCGGCATTCGGTGAGGAACCCACGGCGGCAGCTACGGAGAGGACCCCTGCCAGATCCCGTTCTCGCCGCAAGCTCGAATCCGAAGACGACTACAGCGCCGCCTCAGCCTCAGCCTCTGAGATCTCCCAGGAGAGCGAATACGAATACGACAGCGACAAGGAGCGTGAGCGCCAGAAGCGACTCGCGGACCGCGCGTTCGTGACCAGGGATGGCGACGATGACGACGACTACGACTACACCGGGGCAAAGAAGTCACGCCGCAGCCGGAAGAAGCGCTTGCCGCGTGTCCGGACGACGCGCCGGGCGACACGAATCTCGGATGACTCCGATATCGACGACGACACGCTCCAGGATGAGCTTCAGGAGTTGAAGAGTACACCGCCGCCGCTGCCGACAGCGGCATCGCCGCAACGGGCGCTCCGCGAGCGTCGTCAGCGCATTAACTACGAGCTCCCGCCACCAATCACATCAGAGGCACAGCTCGCGTCCCTTGGTGACTCGCCAGGTCCCACCCCTCGCCTCGTTTCGACAACATCTCGCCGTAAGCCCGCGCCGCACCGCAAGCTTCTCTTTGCGACCAGTGGTCCCTTTGGCGGTAGCGATGTGATTCCTCTTTTCGGTAAGAACTCGCTTGCGGTGGGCAACCTTCATGATTCCGATTCCTCCGATGATGAGATCAAGCCGGTGGACGCCAACCTCTCCACAAACAACAACCTCACGCTCCAGACAAAGTCCCAGGCGGAAACCGCCGCTGCAGCGGCGAAAAATAAGAACCTCAGCGATACGGACCCCCTTGGCATCGACATGGATATCGATTTCACCGCTGTTGGTGGCCTCGACGACTATATCAGCCAACTCAAAGAAATGGTTCTATTACCGCTTTTGTACCCCGAAGTATACCAGCGCTTTGGAATCACTCCACCGCGGGGCGTGCTCTTCCACGGACCTCCCGGAACCGGAAAAACGCTCATGGCACGGGCTCTAGCGGCCTCCTGTTCTACCGGCCAGCAGAAGATTACATTCTTCATGCGGAAAGGTGCAGACTGCTTGTCCAAATGGGTAGGTGAAGCGGAACGACAGTTACGATTACTCTTTGAAGAGGCGAAGAAGCAGCAGCCGGCGATTATTTTCTTCGATGAAATCGATGGCTTGGCTCCCGTCAGATCGTCCAAGCAGGAACAGATCCACGCTTCGATAGTGTCGACGTTGTTGGCGTTGATGGATGGAATGGACAATAGGGGCCAAGTGATTGTCATTGGTGCGACGAACCGCCCCGACGCGGTAGATTCCGCGTTGCGGCGTCCAGGGCGATTCGATCGCGAGTTCTTCTTTCCACTCCCGGATGTGCACGCGCGGGCGAAGATTCTCACGATCCAGACGAAAAAGTGGCAGCCGCAGCTAGACGACGCGTTTGTAGCGCGCCTCGCCGCTCTCACCAAAGGCTACGGTGGTGCAGACCTCCGCGCGCTCTGCACCGAGGCCGCCCTCAACAGTATCCAGAGAAAATACCCGCAAATATACGCCTCTTCGGATAAGCTCAAGATCAAGCCGGAAAAGATCTCTGTCATCGCCAAGGACTTTTTCAAGGCGTTGGAAAAGATTGTGCCGTCGTCTGCACGCTCCGCCGCAAGCGGCCTGGCGCCGGTGCCAGACCACTTGGAGCCGCTTCTCGCACGGCCCTTGCGCGAGATTGCCGCGCGCGTCGAGGTGCTTTTGCCGCAAACAAAGAAGATGTCTGTGCTCGAGGAGGCGATGTATATCGACCCGATCAGCCACGAGCAGGATGGCGGCTTCGCGAAGCAGCAGATTCTTGCAAAGTTGGAAAGCTCGCGAATCTGTCGCCCAAGATTACTCGTCGCGGGCGAGCCTGGCAGCGGTCAACAGTACCTCGGGGCGGCAATCCTTAACCACCTTGAGGGGTTTCACGTTCAGTCACTAGACTTGGGAAGTTTGTTCAGTGACAGCACCAGGTCACTCGAAAAGACGGTGATCGACGTGTTCATAGAGGCGAGAAGACACCAGCCATCGGTGCTTTTCATTCCGAACCTCGATATCTGGACGAGCATTGTCCCCCCAGCGGCGATTGCCACGCTCATGGGCTTGCTCAGATCTTTGAAGGCGTTTGAAAAGGTGGTGTTGTTGGGGTTGTCGGAGTTGTCCGAGACAGACTTGGGGCCTGAGGTGAGAGAGTTGTTCGGATACACAGCCGCCAACCATTACAACTTGGGTACTCCCAGCGAAAGTGAGAGGGAGAAGTTTTTTGCAGCGTTGGTCAAGGTGGTGAAAATGAAGCCTTATGAGTTTAATGACGTTGAGGCAAGGCCACGGCGAAAGCTCAAGACGCTTCGCGTCGTGCGTGTCGCCCCTGCTGCGGCTGCAGCGACGTCCAAGGCCGCGGCGAGAGAGCAGGCAAGAAAGGATATGAAACTCAAGAACACGTTAAAGATCAAGCTCTCGGGCTTGATGGAGCTCTTTAAGACTCGCTACAAGCGCTTTAAGAAGCCGTTTGTGGATGACAGCTTGTTGCTCCACTTGTTCACCCCAGAGTTGCTCCAGCACCCAGGCTACGTCGTACACTACGAGCGCCGCGGTGAAACGGTGTACGAGCTTGCCACGGGGAAGACTTATTACAACATGGACTTGGAGATTATCGAGGAGCGCTTGTGGAACGGGTTTTATTCCGAGCCGAAGCAGTTTTTGAAGGACGTTGAGTTGATCTATAGAGATGCACAGGCGTCCGGCGACCGCGAAAGGATTCTTCGGGCGAGTGAGATGTTTGCGAACGCGCAGGTGGGGGTTGAGGAGATTAGCGTACCGGAGTTGATTGAGGAGTGTCGGGCGATGATGAACAGAGAAGCAGAAGCTGAGGCAAAGGCGGAAGCCGAGGCAAAGGCGCAAGCCGCAACCGAGATAGAAGTCAGGGCGAATGGCCAGGCAGAGATTAGGATGAATGGCCAGGCAGAGGCTAACGGGTTGGATGCGCAAGCACCAGTGGTGACGGGGCTGGACTTTGCCTCACCGAATGGTACTGTTTTAGCTGAGGCGGATGGGTCAGTATCTGTGATGTCAGGTGCTGAGACAATTGTTCAAGAAGACGTGGAGATGCAGGAGCCTGACGTTATTTCCGAGCCTCTGGAAAAGCCTGTGACTGAGTCTGTGACTATGTCTGTTACCGAGCCTGTGACTGAGCCTGCAGCAAAGCCTGTGACTGAGTCTGTAACTGAGTCTTCAGCAGAGCCTGCGACCGAGCCTGTGGCGGAGTCCGACTCTGACAGTTCCTCGGACGAAGAGTACTCCGTTCCCCAAGAGCTCGTGGAGCGCAACCTCCTGCTTGATGAACAGGCATTAGACCACCTCAAGGCCGCGCTTGTGGCTAAAACTGAGGGCTACACCATAGAGAAGTTGGAGTATCTCAACGCCAAACTCACTGACATTGTCTGGCAGAACCGCCAGAGTTGGGAGAGAGACTCTGTGGTGAGTAAGATGAGTGCAGAGTTGTAGAGCCATTGTAATATACCACGAAATATTGAGTGAAAAGTTAGTGTAGAGTAGATATTAAGACCAGGGGAGGGAAGCACATGTATGATCGTAAACGAACATGAGTACGCCTGTAAAAATTCGTATCCCAACATGTAACAATTGAATCACATTTCAGGTCAAGTTCCTTCTCCGTGCACACTCATCACACTTGAATCATTACATTAGCGATCTATCAACTATAAGCATTTGTTGAAATAGGTATATATACAAAGACATCCAGCCAGACTTGATCTTGCTAGCGTTGACTTTCGCTGCTGGTAAATTCCTTCTCTAACAATCGCAAGTTTTTAAACAAAACCGCCTGCTCCGCCTCATTCACATCCCCCGAACATGCCCATCTGATCTTACCCTCCCAGTCAATCACATAGAGATACCCCGCATACAAGTTCCTCAACTTGGTTGCCTCTTTCATTAGGCCCAAGTCCACATTGAACTGGTCACGCGTACTCATCACGTACAACCCGTGTCGCTTCGAGTTCGTGAGCGCACGTAAGCTGCCACGCGCGAACCGCGTGAACAATCCCTTGATGCCGTTCTCCGCGAGATTCAAGTCAAGTATCTGGGAGTGGGGAAAACGTGCCTGGAACGCCTCGTAGTCCTTATTCAAGTAATCAAGCCCGTCTGCCTTCAACCACGCGGCACTGGACTCATCTGCGATCCGTGGAGTAAATACCCTCATCACATTGATTTTGCCCGCCCACAACGCCTGGAGATCCACCTGCTGTCCCAACAAGTTCTCACCCCTAACAGACGGAAAGTACAAGGCCTTATCGCCACGGAATAATCCGGGTGGGGGGCCGAAAATGCGCCCTTTCGTCTGTCTGAAGATGCCCATCTCGTAGAATCCGCTCTCAGAGTATGTCTTTGCCAATTCCACACGCTTCTCTTCCTTGCGCGACTTGTCGAAGAACTCGTATTTGAAGCTCTGGAAGTTTTGGACCTTGTGCTTCGAGTTCTGGTTTTGGTAGTAGTCCGTCAAGTTGAGTGGCTGCGGAATTCCAAACGGCTTCGACAATGTCTCCATCACAAACGGCTTAGGCTGAATGTCCTTGAAGTTTCTCGTGAGTCTTGAGAGCCCCGACGCGTAGTTTCTCTTCAAAAGCGTGGTCATTTCAATTGGCTGGGACGTATTAGAGTAGAAGGCTCTATATGGTGGGTGGTTTGATATGTAGCTGAAATTTTGGTGGTTCATGCACGTGCCGAAAGAGCACCTGTGAGCCTGGCTATGGGAAGGAGGGTCTTTGGATACTGAGAGGATGATATTGAGCGATAGGTACCAATATTATGTATTTACTATTAATATGATATATAAGAACTGTATGAAAACAAATTCTAGATATACTCCACACTTAGAGCTATGCTGATGCAAAGGTACTTTCATTCAGGAGCTACAGATTTCAAAATGCGATTTGGGAATGGATAGTGAGAACTAGGCGGGCTATATATTGTTCAATAGCCTACATTTGGTATAACCATATTTATTCGGAGCTCAGATCTCATTACTTTTTTTTTTCACTCAAAGGTATGCCATTGGATTTCGTTCGCAAACCAAATAGCCCAGTTAAAAAACTGTCCGAGAAACCCTGTTAAGTCAGGCAAAGCTCCTCATTTTAATCAAATTGGTTTGTCGAGGACCTACAATCTTGATTCATCAACATATGTCATTTATTAGTCATAAAGCACTGCGTGCGGAGGTACGGGCTTACTTCTTGACAACCGCGTTGACAGCCTCGGCAACGTACTTGACGTTACGGTTGCTGATACCGGCCAAGGAAAATCTCCCATCGTCGGTACCGTAGATGGAGAAGTCAGATCTCAACTTCAACATCTCGTCCTTGCTCAACCCGGTGTAGGAGAACATACCCTTTTGTCTCTTCAAGTGGTCCCAGTTACGCAAGCTGTGGTCCAAGTTGTCGTACAAACCAGAACGGACTTCGTTCAATCTGTTGGTGATCTTGGCAACGTCGCCCAACCAAGACTTGTACAACTTTTCGTCGTTCAAGATAACCTCGACAATCTTGGAGCCGTGGCATGGTGGGGAGGAGTACATTGGTCTGACCAAGGCCTTCAACTGGGAGGTGATCTTGGAGATGAACTCTGGAGATTCATGAACCAAGAAGACGGAGCCGGTACGTTCACCGTACAAACCCATGTTCTTCGCGAAGGACTGACACAACGCGAAAGATGGCAACTTTTCTGGGTTTTCGTAGTGCATCTTGGTCATCTTGTGGATGACAATGCCCAAGTCCTTGATTGGGTCACCGGTAGCGAAGCCCTGGTAGGCCATGTCGACAATTGGGAACAACTCTCTCTTGGTAATCACCTCCAAGATCTGGTCCCACTGTTCGGAGGTGGCGTCCAAACCGGTTGGGTTGTGGCAAGAAGAGTGCAACAAGATGAGGGCACCCTTCTCGGCCTTGTTCAAAGTGGCCAACAAGTTCTCAATGTCCAAGGAGTTGGTGTCCAAATCGTAGTATGGGTAAGCGGCTGGCTCGACGCCGGCGTCACGGAAGACGTTCAAGTGGTTTGGCCAGGTTGGCGCAGACATGTAGCACTTCTTGACGCTGTAGAACTTGTTCAAGAGCTCGGCAATGACTCTCAAAGAACCGGTACCGGAGATGGTTTGAGCAGAGACGATTCTCTTTTCCGCAATCAACTTCTTACCGAACTCATCGTGGCCGAAAATAAACTTCTGCACGGCCGAGTTGTATGGACCAGAGCCCAAGATTGGAACGTACTCCTTGTCTTTTTCCAAGCCCTCAACAACCAACTTGCGCTCAGCCTCCTTGACGGATGGCAAAATCCAAGGCTTACCTTCTTCGTCTCTGTAGGCACCAACACCCAAGTTGACCTTCTTAGGGTTAGGGTCCTTCACGTACAATTCGGAGAGGCCCAAGATCTTGTCTGGAGGGGCCATCTGGACGTCGACCCAGTGGTTGAACTGGCGGACACCAGCAAACATGGTGGATGGGCGGCTAGCGCGGGTGGATAATCTAAGCATTTTACTGTACTTTGTGGGAGACTGGGACAGAGGTTAGGGGGTATAGCGAAACAGATCTATAGAAGGGAGAAGCAATGAGAGCGAGGGGAGAGTCACATGCTTATATATGCTTTTCCGGCGTGAAAAATTCCGAGTGAAATATCCGGTGACCAATATGGCGGGAGATTGCCGCCAGCTACGCGCCTGCAGAATGGGCGTCTCTTGGTGGCATCATATTGCGGAGAGCCATATCGGGGTATTGCCGTCT
>NW_017566840.1:501024-617636 GCF_001661335.1 Babjeviella inositovora NRRL Y-12698
TTCTCATATCTCTCTTTACGTATGCGCTTCCCAGCTCGACGCGCTCGCGTCGGAAGAAACTAAACCTTAACTGGTTACCCCTCCTTGGTATACTTTCCTTCGATGAGCCGCCCGGTTTCCTGTGTAAACAAATCCTTGTTCTCTCTTATTTGCAATACTTTGAGTAAATGTACAAAACAGGCCTTGCTTATGCTCAATTACACGGAACTGGCTTCTTTTGGTGTGTGTATATGTGTTTCATGAGAGTGCAAGCACCTGTTCGCGCCGTCCAATAGGCACCCGTTTTGTGCCGATAACGCACGTAAGGCACCCCTCCCTTGTGAGGGCCAGCGCGCAGAAAGGCGTTCCCGTACCGTGGCTAGCCGCCGTACTTGTTTGGGATGTATCGGCAATAAGGGCTCGCAGAAGAATGGAAACATGTCCCGAGGTGGCAACGGAAAAACCGCGGGTACGCCAAATACGGGGTTGGAGACGTGCCCCGCCGCTCCCCTCTGCCTATTTGAGTACAAACGGTGGGGAAGGCATCAAAGCTAGAACGGACATACTAACGAACGCCGTAATCGGTAGGGCTGTAGCTTGTAGTTGCGCACTATGAGATGTTGCAACGTGAACATACGCCATTTGCTTACGTATTTATTGGACCTCACCAGAGTGTCTACCGATAGTGTCCGTCTAATATTTTCGTGATGTTTTGTGTTGGTAGAACTCCGTGCCCGGTCCTGGTAGAGCATGTGCCAGTGCTTTTCCGGATCGGAGTGGAGCACGTGTCTTTAGTATGTCGGGAAACGACGGGCCTCAGCGATATGTCCCACGCCGAAACTCGGGTGGACATGTCGCGAAACTTATGTGAACACGGTTAGGTGAAACTCAAATTTCAGGCGGGCACCACGAAGCTTGACGTGGGAATAAGGGTAAACTAAGCGATATAGAAGGAGCGTTATGCGAGGATACTCCCGTTCATGTCTCATGCAATGTACATGTCATAATTAAGATTTGGAGATCCGGTTAAGCATTAAACCTGTAGGGGTTGTTTTTGACAGTTATTGTCTACTAACATGTCTGAAACAGTAACTTGGAGGAAAGTCATCAACTGACTGGTGGTGACTATGTATGGCAATCGATGATATGCTGCTGCGGTGCTTCCCAACGTTCGGGCGTACGGGGAATCACGAAACTTGGTTTAGATATCAGTGTACTACCATGCTTATTCACAACTGCTTTAATAGTTTGCATAGATTCCAAGTTATTGTACTTAGGTGTTACTATTCAGACATATAACCTCCACCTGTGAAAATCTCCACCTGTTAAGCCATATACTACGATTTAATTGATTGCCTTATGACACTATTTATCATTTACTAGTCTAATATACATAGCCTCCCCGTTTATCTCTTTCTCTCGGCCTTCCACTTGAAGAAAGTTTTACCGTTCTGGTCTCTCATCTTCATCTTTGGCCCCTTCTTCATCAACTCGTTCTGCATCTCCATCCTGCCCTCCACGTATCTCAACTGGTCGTTTCTCTCCTTTCTCTTCTGCAACAACTTCAACTTCTTGACTTTCTTCTCGTCGATCAACGCCTTTGAGTACTTGGTTTGCTCGTCAAAGTTTTTGACCAATTTACTGCTGTTAGTCAACTGATCCAATCTCAATCTGTTCTCTGGTCTGTCCAACAAAGACTCATCCGTATTGAAAAATTTGACGGGATCAAATTCCTTCTGCTCCTTCAAGTCCTTCACAAAAACGGTGTGCTTCCCCGAGGACTTGAACAAAATTTCGTTGGTCAACCTTTCAACATCACGCTGCTCCTTGTTTCTCACGGTTCTGATGTAGTTGGAATCCTGTGATTTGAGCAATTTGGCCTGGTCGTTGGTCAAGGCCTCGTTGCCTCTCTCGGTGATCAAAATCCCGCGCCCATCGGTCTTCCGCGCCGTCATCGCATGGTAATACTCATCTGGGTTGTGCGCAGCAACCTTGCTCTTAAGGACCTTTAAGGCGGCTTCCTTTCTGTGGTAGTCAGCGGCACGCTTCTTGTAGTCCTTCTTCTTCTCGAGAAGACCGAACTTGGCTCTCTCCTGGGGCTGAGAACGCTCCTTGTGCTGCTTCTTTTGCACGTTGTGGACTAACTTCATGGTTGTATATGTGCTTTGCGAACGGAAGGGTTAGCTTTGGGATCTAGGACGAGACACGAGAGGAGTTTTGGTTATTTTACCCTTGGGTGCCCCTATCAGTTTCTATGCAGAAAAAATTACCATGAAAAAAGAAATATTTCTGTCTCATCGCATGGTGGGAGCACGACCATTTACAATTAGAAATAAAGATAAATGGACGAGTCAGGAGTCGAACCCGAGACCTTTCACATGCTAAGCGAACGCGCTACCAACTACGCCACACGCCCTATATGTCAGAGTTAGAGAGTTGTTTCAGGAACCTTATGAGGTTCCAGTTGAGGCTACTAGGATTGTTTGATAATGAGTATCTGAAACTAATCCTGTCGCATAAAGCAAATGAGGCACCGAAGAAAGCTATATAAGGAAGTAGTTTTCCAGATCTAAGAATGATCTTGGTTTTAATATTATCTTTATTTTTGTGGAAGATCACAATAAGTAACTTGTGAATCAATGACTGATTACAACCCCCCGACTGGAATACCAACAGGCGCTGGAACCCTGACACTATACCTGGTAGGTAAAAAGTGCTTTAAACTAGGCCCGATGAAAATTAGCCAGAATGAACCCTAGACACCATGGGGTAAGGTTCAAAACAAGCGATAGAGAGAGAGTTTTCTACTGTTTGGAGTATTTATCCTTTATTTCACAGCTTCTTACCTGCTATTAATGCGCTATTCTATCGGTTAGTGGGGCTATTGTTTGAACCCAGTCGATAGTTCAAGTTCTACGAGGCTCAGCTGCCGCTTTGGGATGAGTCTGCTTTTCCTCCAATATTTGCTCGTTCCAATGTCAGCGCGTGGCTAGTGTTGCACCACATCACGTGCAATAGTGTAAACTGAAAAATCCTGCACCAAAGCGATGACTGCTTATCACCGTTCATTCCCCATGCTCACAGTGGTACGAGATGGCCGTCTTTGATGGTTCATGTTTTCGTTCCAGATACTTATATATGGTATGCATCGTACACAAAGATTCTGACTATTGATTTTTTTTTCTCCTCCCCCAAGCATTACGTTATACCTTTGGTCATAGAGTTACCCCTAACGGCTTTACTGAAACCACATTACGCTATTAGCAAAGAATCACATCTGCACATTCCGTCTAATGTCCAACATCTTAGCATCCTGGCACTGCCAGAACGAAACCCACTTGGTTGTGGGGATTTCCAACCTCACCGCTACGCGAGCCCAGAGCATTCTCAATTCGGGAGCCACCGCGGTCATAGTATCCAACGACCCGTCGCGTACCTTCGAAACCTTGCCTCTTTCCCTCCAGACACTCCTCAGCGACCCTCAACTTCGGTATGTGAACAAGGCGTTTGAAATCGCTGATTTAACAACTCTTGGCCGCGTGGAAGTGGCGCACGTGGTGGACAAAGTGTTTGTCGTCTTATCGAACGTGCCGGTGGAAAATAAAGCGTTGAAGCAGTTGGTATACCAGACGTGTTGCCGATTGCGAATTCCCATCAACACTGCAGACAGCTCTGAACTCTGCTCCTTTACGCTTCTTTCGTCGTACAAGAACGGTGATTTCCAGATGGGGGTCACCACATCCGGTAAAGGCTGTCGCTTGGCCAACCGCATCAAGCGCGAGTTGATCAACGCGTTGCCAGGAAACATTGGCGATATCTGCAATAAGGTTGGAGAGTTGAGGGTGAGTATTCAACAGGAGGACGCCCGGTCGTTGGATCTCTTGAAAAAGCAGTACGAGCAGGATGTAGGCGAGAACGACGACGATGCGGTGCAAACCAGCCGGTTCAACACGTTCATCAGCGAATTTACCATGTCGGAGAATGACAGAAGGTTGAGCAGATCCAGATGGTTGGCCCAGGTTGTGGAGTACTATCCGTTGAAGCAGTTGAGTGAATTGTCGATTGAGTATCTCACGGGGGTGTATCAGAAGACCACCCCGACTGAGGGTGGAGTATTTGCCCAAACCACTTCGCAAGTTAAATCTTCCTCTGGTTCCATCTCCCTTATTGGCGCTGGACCTGGGTCTCTTTCACTTCTCACACTCGGTGCCTTGAACGCCATTCACACGGCAGATCTTGTGCTCGCAGACAAGCTTGTGCCTCAGCAGGTGCTCGACCTCATTCCGCGCCACACCGAAACCTTCATTGCCCGTAAGTTCCCCGGTAACGCAGAAGCAGCGCAAAACGAATTGCTCGAATTGGGTCTTTCCGCTGCCAAAGCCGGAAAAGCCGTGGTGCGTTTAAAGCAGGGCGATCCGTATATTTTTGGCCGCGGCGGAGAGGAATACCTCTACTTCCAGCAGAATGGGTTCACGCCGCAAGTTCTCGCGGGGATTTCCTCTGCGTTGTCTGCCCAGACGGTTGCTAACATTCCCGCAACCCAGCGGGACGTAGCTGATCAGGTTTTGATATGCACCGGGACTGGAAGACGCGGAGCCTTGCCAGTTTTGCCCGATTTTGTGGACACCCGCACCACCGTGTTCCTTATGTCGTTACATCGCATTGTGGAGCTCATTCCGCAGTTGATCGACCAGTCGCATTGGCCAGCTGATGTTCCTGCTGCAATCATCGAGCGTGCCTCTTGTCCTGACCAGCGGGTCACTCGTACCACCTTAAGCGAAGTTGCCAACGCTGTGGAAGCCATCGGATCCCGGCCACCAGGTTTGTTGGTGGTGGGGTATGCGTGTGAAGTATTGGAGAAGTTGGGCGAGGGCGAGAGGTGGAGAGTTGATGAGGGCTACGAAGATGGGTTTGAAAGTGGGATCCTCGACTTTGTGGGGGGGATTAAATAAAGAATAGGAGATGCCACAATAGGCCTGCATTGGGCTTAGGTATTTAATAGATTATTTATTGCATTGAATTCGTGTAGGTCCGGAACGTAGCCTGGGACAATTGGTGTTTTTGGAGACATTTCATGGTCTGGTCATAGTTGAGTAACACTCCGACTTCAATAGCTGTAAAATCTACAACCTAGTTTCATTCCTCCCCGTTTGGGATGCTATCTTCCAAGTCTTTTCAAGCCATTTTTCCAACGAGAATATCTTTTTTTTATGCAATATATCTCTAAAACAAGCCTCTACACTAATTATCGACCTTCCAGTTTATTATTGTGACTCAACCTAAAACTATTTTATCATGCTGCACCCTAAGACGTCTATTGACTCTTATTGCTGCCTGTCCAGAAATCCCACCAATTTAATGATTTAGAACTTTGCCGATTATTCCACCTATATTCATTTCTCCCCTTTTCCATATTGTCTACCCGACTAGCCCCCCTTCCCGTGACTGCTTCCCCTACTCCAGGTACATTTAGTATCATCCCTTCATGCTATTAACATAACAACAGTAAACCCTACAATCGGTACCTCGCCTTGCTCAGTGCAGTTCACTCTCCATTATCATATATTAATTTACATTGCCCCCCTGGGCACGCTCAAGCTGTCGGGAGCGATCAAAGTACAAGTTCGGATGGTTAATGTGCATCTGGTCAAAGTTCTTTCCACCTTTCATCTGGTTCTTATGTGTCAACTCAAACACCCTGGTGCACGCGATGGTGTACTCTGTCTTTGCCACATCATCCATGATCGCCGTGATATCCTGATTATCATTAATCCCCATGGAGTTCAACTCGCCGACCAACTTGTCGGGATGGAAATCGCGGTATGGACAACCGTGGAATTCGCCCTTGGACGGTTTTGGCTTCGCCAACACGGTAGAGCAGTTCCATGGTTTATAGTTAATCCGTCCACCTTCCAACCCGTACATGTGTCTGATGTTGTACTTGTACTCCTTGTTGAACGTCTCAGAGGTCATGCCTCCGGCACCGTTGCAGAAAGAATCCTGCCAGAACTTGAGCGCCTCGTCTACGTTCAAACCAATCCCCTTCAAAAACACCCCCAACTGCTGTCTCCCGGTATACTTCATGTGATGGTTGGCAAACAAGCCCTGGAGCATGTTAGTCGCACAGAGGGGCATGTGGCTCATGATTTTCGCCGACCCCACGGTGCTTGCTTGAATGTCTGCAGTGTTGGCAGCATCTGTGCCAAATTCCATTCCGCTCTCGAAGCTAGAGAAATTGGTCGACAAGTGGTTCAAAAGCGGCACCAACCGGTCGTCTTCGTCAAGTCTTGGGAGTGCACGGAATGTCTTTACCAACGCATCGTCCAACTTGGCTGTGTACTCCATCGCAAGCAACGATAACTGCGCCATGCTGGGAATGTACGCGTTCCCTTTTCTGATGAGCACCATTCGGGACGCCACAAGATCTGGAACCTTCTCGAACGGAACCATGATGAACAGCTGTTTCGCCATAGTAGCCTTGATCGTGTCATCACCAAGCTTTTCATCATTCAGAGACACGATGGATCTGACCAAGGCCTGGGAAGCACTGTACAACTGTTGAGCCAACTCAGCTCTGTCCCCCTCAGGTAAGTAGTCCCAGGGCAAGGTATCTCTGTTGTCATTCACAAAGTCTTTCTGCTCCTGCGGCGAAAGCAGCGCATAGCGGATCTTGAACAACATAAGCTCGTTCCGGATAAATTTCTTCCGTAAATCCTCGGTTCTGCAGAACACCAACCGCAAAATGTAGTGTGAGTAGTGGTCCTTCTTGCGTTCCTGGGTCTTGACCGCGTCGCTGGCGTTACTCGTTAACGGCAAGAGTTTCGCCAACAACGGCTTTACAATCGCTTCAATATCCTTGGTGGACTTTGTGCGCGCAAGCGATGATTCGATCTCGATCAACACCTTCAACCGGTCGATCGCCCATGTTTCAAACTCCTCGAGCGTGATCTCCTCCAATGGTGGTTGCGCGTAGAACGAGAGGCGCGAGTTGTACTGGGTAGCACCAGACGACTGGTACACTACCGCGTCGTAGTTTTTCCTCCCGTCAGTTCGTCTTTTTGTTTGCCTGAACATTGTGTTTTGGTACACTGAATGGGAAAGGGATTTGCCGCGAACGGGGAGCAGTTTTGTAGAGGATTGATATACGCACCAAGGTTGATGACGCGTCGCGAAAAAGAAAAATCAACGCGTCGAGATTTCATCACGTGAGACACACGTGATACGTTGGGCACATGACCTCTCAGAGTAAAGTGGCTCAGCTAGTGTTTTCCTAGAGTTAGTCTTTTATTATAGCGTGGGTAAACGGATTAGATTGATCTGGCTTCAAAGTAAACACCAATTGACGAAGCTAATTAATAGAGGAGAATTCTATTCCGAGAATTCCTATGGCACTAGGTCAGGCATTATCTCTACCGTAAATACAAGGGGAAGCAAGCCGGTACTTGAATTGGCTGAAGACAGATCCGTGCTCTGGATATCAATAAAGCTGGAATTTATCCAGAACCTGCATAAAGTGTACTTTAGACCAAAGTAATGCCACTTTCTCCTCCACGCAGCTACAAACCTTCCGGTGGGTATTCGAAGTTTAAGGCTATGTACACCAGAGGGGAAGGATCCCGTTCACAAAGTTTCTTTTTTAATCGGTACTCTGGTTCCAACAATCATTAACAGCCATGTCCTGCCCATATGAGTATTCTCAAGATCTGTGACCCACCATTGGTAGATGTATACTTTAACTATTCGTGCGGGGTATCACATTTTTACTGATGTCTGCCTGCCATCCTGGCGTAAACGGATGCGATCTGCCCTACAAACCCCACAAATCGTAACATAAATCTATCTAGCAAGTTACAATCCGTATCGACATATTTCAGAAAAGTCGTAATATTGAACATAAGGTAGAATAGCAATACAAAGAAGAAATGTATGGACATAACGCATAAAAGAGGTGCAGAGCTAGCAGTGTTATCGGAGCAAGGAATTTAGTTTCCATGCCAGCATCGGCCTTGTGTTTGATTAATCAAATCTCAAGCCCATATTCTGAATGTACTCTCTGGTGTAGGCGGCTTCCTTCTCTCTGGTGGCGTTGTCCCACTTAAACTCGTCACCCATGATCTGGACAACCCCGTCGACGGCCTTGAGGGCTTCTCTGGCATCCAAGAAGGCCAATCTGGTTCTTCTAGCCAAGAAGTCGATCGGCTTTCTGGCATACTCGTTGCTAATGCAGTACTTCAACTCAGCAACGGTGAATGGGTACGCAAACGCGTTGTGGGTCAACTCGACAGACTCACCCTTGGCGACGCCCTGGGCCAATGGAACCGGCAATTTGTTCATCTCAGACTGCTGGTAGATTTCACAGACCAACGGAGCTCTGGTTCCGTAGTTGGCACTCAAATGAGAAGCCAAGTCGGACGGAATGTTGTATTCCTGGCACAAACGGGCAGACAAGGTGGACTCAAAGTTCTCACCACCGGCAAGAATGATGTCTCTGGTCTGGCATGGCTTGACGTCGGCAAACTTGAACTTCTTGACCACGTGATTGACAGTGTCTTCGGACATTTCTCTGTAGGTGGTCCACTTCCCACCAGAGATGGTGATCAAGTCGGACGGAGTTTCATAGACCAAGTGGGATCTGACAATCCCCTGGGTGGAGTTGCCTTCTGGGGCGTTTGGATCGACCTTTGAGGGGTCGCGGACCAATGGACGAATACCGGACCAGGCAGACAAGACGTCTTCTCTTCTGACTGGGAACTTGACGTAGTGCTGCATTTCGTTCAAGATATCCTGAATGTCGGCCTCGGTAGGAATTGGGTTTTCTGGCACGGAAGACTCTGGGTTGTCCGTGGTACCGGCCAAACATTTACCCTGCCATGGAAGGAAGAACATCACACGGCCGTCGGCGGTAGCTGGGTCCAACAAACCCATCTCTTTCGGCACGTAGTAGTCTGGGAAGATCACGTGAACACCGGTAGAAGGCACTACCATAATGGGCTTTTGCGGGGTGGCTGGCGGCAAGCCCTGTGGATCGTTATCCATCTCGAGGATGGTGTCAGCAAACGGACCGGTAGCGTTGACCACGGCGGTGGCCTTGATCTTGTACTCCTTGCCGGTTTCACGGTCCACGGCAACGGCACCCACGACCTTACCGTTTTCCTTCAATAACTGCTTCACCTCAACGTAGTTCAACACGGTGGCACCCTTCTCGGTGGCGGTGATCGCCAAAGAGGAGTTCATGCGGGAGTCGTTGAAGGATCCATCATGGTATACAAGACCAGCCTTGAGGGTAGAGGCGTCCAACATTGGAGCAGCGGCGATGGTTGCGTTCTTGGAGAGGAGGAACGAGTTACGCAAGTTCTGGGTACCAGCGAACAAGTCGTACATCTTGCACCCTGCCCAGAAGTAAGGCACCTGCCAGTACTTGTAGACCGGGATGATGATTGGCAAGACAGTGCACAAATGTGGTGCGGTGTTCAACATGTGCGCACGCTCATTGAGCGCCTCAATGACCAAGTCCAACTGCGCCTTGGATAACTGGAAAAAGGCCTTTTCTAAGTATCTAACACCGCCGTGGGCCATCTTGGTGGACTTGGAGGAGGTCCCACACGCAAAATCAGTCTTTTCAACCATACACACGTTCAAGCCTCTGGTCTGCGCGTCGAGCGCGGTACCGGTACCGACGGCACCACCACCAATGACAAGCACGTCAAATTTATCAGTGGTTTCTAACGTCTTCAACATAGCCTCACGGGTAGGAGGGGCTGGAAGGGATTTGACCAACGCCGGAAGTGGTGCCAAAGTGTGCTTTTGGTCATTGGACAACACGTTTTGCGTAAGAAGGACACCGCCGGTGGCAGCCGTGGCAGCTGCCAAGAAACGGCCCTTGGTAACAATCTTGAGGGATCTAAACATTACTGGTTTTGAAGAGAAAAAAAAAGAGTCGAAAAGAGGAAGCGTCAGGGGGGGTATAAATAGGAATAGGATAAGAGGGGAAATGGCCACGCTCTGAGTAGCTGAAAAACCCATGCAAAGACTTGCATAGGCTTGCTGCGTCTCGAGGAAATGTCCGTTGAGAGCATGCAGGAGAGACAGTGTTTAGTGGTGCGTCACAGTCGTACGTTAAAGCGCTGTTATGATGACTATTATTTTTATTATTGTTATATTAGTTCTAGGAGGATACCGCGCTAGGATTTGTGATTAACAGGCAGGAAGTGCGCTATGCGTGTAGGCAGGTCCGCGATGGCAGAGGTACCGAAAATCACTCCGGAGCTATACTAGTATTTCGTGCATGCGGAAAACGTGGAGACGGACCCGCCGTTTTGGATTGAGAGAAGAATGCTTGTTAAGCCCACACTTATGGACATTTTCTCCTACCTGAGTCTCCCAGACCGCGTGTTTTGGTTAATCTAATCTTATCCCAGATAGACCAATAGATGGCCGTAGATGCCGTTTCTCTGCTGGTTAGCATGTGATCGGGGTGACTAGTCGTGCGCCGCCTACGTCTACGGAGCTTCGCCGGCCGTCGGCTCCAACGCCCTAACCGGCCACATGCCTCGGCATGTGGCATGCGACTGTAAAGCCCCGGGCTCTTCCGAATAAGCTGGCAGTCGCTACGATGGACGCTGACCGCTAAATCTTCTCGTTAATACGTTCAAATACCTATGCGAATTTGAGATCATAACTTTAAAGCAAAAATAGAATGGAACTTCGGGCATCCAGCACCTGAGCTAATTGGTTACGGCTATTTGGGGGCTTGTGCACCAGACCTCGTCCTCTTGGCCTTGGTCTCATTCATGTGCTGGGGTATTTTTTTTTTGAGCAGGTGGAACATTGGGGCGTAAATATAACCCGCGTCGCAGCGATATAGAGTACTTCAGCTGACCCCCACCCATTGGTTTTGGATCCTGGCTTGGCCGTCAATGGGGAGGGTTTCACTTCTGCTTTTCATCCACGTCCTGTACTCCCGGAGCTGTGCAGCCGAAGTCCATAAAAAGTCGGGCGACATCTGCAGTGATACAATCGTGCTGCAGACATGAACCCCCTTTTGGGAAGTCCGAAACAGTTTTTTTTCGGACTTCTGAGTCCCATCCCAGCCGTGCCGGCGTTTTTGGCAGTATTGGGCGTTTCGCTCCGAGATTTTTGCTCGGAGTTCCAATCTATACGTTGTCATCAGGGTAATCTTTGACGCCCGCCATTTTGACCCTACTGTAGTCAACACCCACTAGACATGTTGCCTTTACGTGGATAAGATCGAGGCGAGTTCCGTGTTGAAGATTCCCTCCTAGTATAAACAACGGAATCTTTAACTTTTTAGTATCCACGGATTCAATAGCCCAGGCTCTCGTCCCGCTATCCATCCAGTAAGAAGCGGAAGACAATGCACAAGCGTCATATACTGACGCATGTAGAGTCTCGGGGATCGATCTACGTAAAACAAGGATTTGGTTAATTTCTCCGGGGTATATACGATCAATCGGACGGGATGGTTGGATCAGCTGTGCCCATTAGAGGGGAATACAGGTAGGTTGAGTTTTTTTTTGGTTTATGAACCAACAGGCCGATTGTAATGTTATCGTGCGAAGCCTCGAAGCTGTCAGACTTACTCCTGGCATGAACATCCACTACACAATCCTCTTCACTCACATATCAGAGACCAATACTAGCTGCGGGTGCTAGTGTCTCCAATTTAGCATACTATACACGTATGCATAAAATACCGGTTACCGAATACAAATCACCTAAAAAATGGTAGCGTTGTCTGGATGCTCTATTTTTTTTAGTGAGTTTGCTAATATTGAAATCAAGGATACTCAAGTAAAAAAGGATAAATCCAAAAGAACGATAACTGGAAAGGCCCAAAAGTAACATAAGAAGCTGAAAGCCAGTTAGCCTAACGTCTACATGGTTGGAAATTAGGATAAACATGAAGTAAAGCAGAGCAGCAAATAAAATGGCGATAAAGTAAGACTGAGATACATGACCAGAAAAGCAATGACGTTGAAAACAGTTATGGGCTACAATTACATTATCAAGGAGAATGGGGCGACCGTTATGACTTTCTCATAGCTTTGAACAATGCGGAACGGGCATCACCCAGATCCTCCTGCATATCAATCTCCGCTCCCATCCCGTCTCTCGCGGGTATGAGCATGGGCATACCCGCCAAGTTCATTGCCATGAAGTTACCGCTTCCTTGGAAGTCTGGGTAAAACTGGCCATACGCACCTGCTTCCATCAAACCGGTTGTTGGAGGCTTTTGGGCAATGTGGGCGGGGTCGATGAACCCGACATGTGACATGGATGCAGATTTGCTTAAGGTTCGACGATGGGTAGGCACTTCCGTATCCCGGATTGGGAAGTTGCTTCCGACATTTTCTCCATAGGCGTGGACATCCATCATGGAAATGTGTCTTACCGGGACGTTTCGCCGTGGAGTGTCGCGCATCATCTGTGCCTTCTGGGCGAGTTGCTGGGGCTGCAAAGATTCGTAGGCTGTCGGAGGAGGTGGACCGAAGCTGAAATCGTCCAGAGCAAAGGGCTTCTCGTCCGTCGCGGTGGGTGGAGGTGTAACTGGTCGCATCTCCATACCAAACGGTTGAAAGACAGGAAGCTCCTGGCCCAAAAGTGACCCGTACAGGTTGAGCACCATGGGCGAGCGCGAAATACCCGTAAAAAAGCTCTGATTCTTCAAGTTGAAGTTAGCAAAAGGTGAATACGAAAATGATTGTGAACGGATAAGCGCAGAGACAGGAGTTTTGGCGGTGAGAGTCTGGATTTTCTGTCTTGGGGTGGTTGGAGGGGCCTCCAGAGCCGGCTCAGGCTCCTTTTCCTCTTCCCTGGTCCGCTTTCTGGGGGCGCTAACCGAAGCTGGTTGACTAGAAGGCGTGGTTGT
This sequence comes from Babjeviella inositovora NRRL Y-12698, assembly GCF_001661335.1. NCBI lineage: Eukaryota > Fungi > Ascomycota > Pichiomycetes > Serinales > Babjeviella > Babjeviella inositovora. The sequence goes on from NW_017566840.1 coordinate 513,893, forward strand.
CTTGCCGTTGGTCAATATGGCTTTTCCATCCGCCCCAACCATGAGTTTTAACGAAAATCCACAGGATTTTTCTGGTTTAGCCTCCAGAGGTTTATCCTCTTTAGCCACCGTTCCCTTTACGGGCAATTTAAAGGTACGTCCAATGGTTTCTGCCTTTGGCACAAACACGCTCTGCTCTGTCCTGTCTTCTGGATCGGGGGATGAGCCAATTGCGCCCACCCGCAAAACGTGTTTGTTCGTGGTTTCGGGCGAATAGAAATAGCCCGTATAGAGCGGCGATGAATGGATGATGGAGCTGAAAGATGAGGCCGTCGGGGACAATGGCGTGCTCCCCATCGCGCCGTAACTATAGCTCATAGGTGACGAAAGCAAGACTGACGGGTTGAGACACTGCTGAGGCGAAGAGGCTGAGTCGGCCCGTTTGGGGGTCTTTATAACGTTGACAAGGCTGTCATGGGTACGCGAGCGCGGCGGCGGCATGGCGTGCGCAACTGCGCGTGTGGTGTCGCGCGGCATCAGTTGCGGTGTTGCCGTCTGCAGCGAGGCCCTGCGCGCCTTGCGAGGCTGGCTCGGCGACACCTTCATCATCGGCTTAACGCGCAGAAACCGCGGTGACCCGAGTTTGAGCATTGCCGCAGACGTGTCCGCTGCCGGCAGGCTGTTGAGCGTGGACGTGGCGAAGGTTGACTGATTCTGGTTTGCGACGTGGACATTCTTCGGCGGCCGGCCGCGGCGGCGTTTCATGGGTGTGTCTGGTGCAGCGTTGGAGATAAACGGACTGGAGGTGTGTGAGGACATGAGGGCAAGCGGGCGTAGAAGAGATGGGGTACTGGGACTTGAATCAGGGGAAGGGTGTTACTACGTTCGTAGGGGATGAGTCTCGGCGAGGTTGTTCTCTCCAATGCGAAAATATACGGGAGCTTGGGGGGAGTTGTGATAATACTATTGAGTGCCCGTGTGTATCTTTCAATGATGGCTTTAGAAGTTAGGGCTCAAGGGGTAGGAGCTCACTAATTGATAGTTTCGGGGGTGGAGCAAGGGGCAATTCAAATTCCGACAGAATGATCAGAAGGGAAAGTTACAATCCAAAATTGTAATCTGAAAGGGGGTCAAGATCCAAAAGTGAGATCAGAGTAAAGGCGAGAAATTGCAAAGGGCAGTTGGTCCAGGGGGGGTATTCCTTCTCGTTCACTGAAACGGCAACCTTTGGGCGATTAAAGGTTCTGCGGTATCTTAGCTTGGGTGTACGCAGGGATGTACTTTTAGAGACCAAGAAGCTCAACTGATAGTTACCTGAGCAATGAGTATATATCTATCACTGCATTGGGAAAGCTTTTCTGTTTGCTAAGCACGGAAGACTGAGGGGTGCTGCCTCTGTTGGTGAGCACTGTAGGATCGAGATCGCCGGTGCGCGAAAAGTTTCATTTCCGCATTGGGTTAATTGTGCGCGTGCAAGGCGCGTCGTGTTACAGAAAATTACCTAATTGGGATCCACTCGACGCGACGCCCAGGCTACCACTTTGCAGTGTGACCGCACCAGCACGGAAATGTAGCAACATTTTCTGGATCTGTAGGTTTGGGGTTGCCTGGTGGGTTATTAGTACCTGCGGGAATTTACTGGCGCTGATCGTTCGGTGTTTGATGTTTTCGTTCCAAGATCAAACCATTAATCAGATTGTGTACGACAATAGTGACGTGATTAAAAGGGGGTAATTATAAATCAGGAACGGTGAAAGTTAATGTACTCATCAAACCAGGATTTGAATCCTGATGATCTTGGGACCAGACTCTAAGTATGAGGCACAACTCGGGTGACCTTATACTATCACCATATGAGATTTTCGACAGTCATTGTTGTAATTCCCGAACCCTTATACCCTTTAAGCTCCACTAATCCCAGTGGCACCCTCGCCCTTACCACTAGATATACAACGGGGTCATTTGAGCTTACATATATTAGCTTACATATCAAAGACACTGGTTCAGCCTAGATACTATTTGGTGCAATTCCTTCTGTGAAAGCCTGAATACTAGTCCATTCAGGGTTTATCGTATTTCGTTCAGAGCTTCCCCGGGTTTTCCTCGACCCACAACGGCTCGTCGACAAAATACAACCAGCTTACGCCGTTCCAGCTGCACACAACCCCTACGGCACAGTAGATGCTCATGACCATTAAGCGCAAGAACTCGAAGCGCTGTAATGCGGTGACTCGGACGCTGAGGATGTCCATGAGACCCAAGCCTGCGACAAGCGGAACAAGTCCCAAGATGTAGCACTTGACCATGCGGTCCATGAAGAAGACGCGACGTGTAATGGATGACAGGAGCTTGGCTACCTCCTCGTACGACAATGTGTATATGACGAGCCATACAAAGGTGTACAAGCATTTAAGGAGCCACTCGCCGCTGGTGTAGATTAGCGGGAAGAGCGACACGAAGCCGCTACTAACGAGCAAGTTAAAGCTGCTGAGGAGGCGTTTATCCTGGATAACCAAGAAGGAGAAGGGGATGACCACTAACATGATGGCCTTCTCGTGCACGTGCCAGCCAAAGAGGAAGGATGCAAACGCGCAGAGCGTCATAGAGCCCATGAAGCGGTTGAAAGAGGGCTGAAACAAGACCGGGAGAAGACACATGACCTGGTAAAAGACCGTTAAATAGAAGGTAACCCGAGGCGTGATCTGCGGTAAGACGAGGAACTCTACGTCACGCACCAAGCCACGCGTGTTCTGTGCAAGTGCCTCGGGTGTGAGCGCCGCAAGCACGTCGTGGTGGAAGTAGCTGGAGATTGTACGTGCGACGCCCGGCACGTGGAGGCACATCTGGACGAGCACGCGGTCTGCGAACGAGTAGAGTGCCCAGATGTTTGGCGCCCAGTAGGCGTGGGTCAAGCCGCGACTGAAGGGGAACAAGCGGGCGAGGAGCTGCGGAATCACGCCGTAATACACAAATGGTGCGAATGCGAGTGTGAAGATTCCGAGCACGGTGGCCCCAAGCTTGCACAAGTTGCGCCAGCGCACAAGATTGACAAAGGAAGCGACGCCCGTGGGGTAGTGGATATCTAGACAGTAGGCCCTGAGGAGAAACACAAAGAACGCCGGCGCGAGATAGAGGAAGATGTGCTTGAAGCAGAGAAGTACCGCAAAGAAGGCACCGCAGAGCACGTAGCGTTCGAGCCGCGCCGCCGTAATGGCCGCGATGAGGAGTCCGAACATCATGCCGTTGTATTGGAAATGGATGTGGTCTACAATCATCAACCCGGGGGATAAAACGAGCGAGGATGCTACCACAAACAGCTGCTGCTTTGCGTTGCGGCGATTCGGCGCCGTGTTGATAAACCACTGAAGCGCGCAATAGAGCACAATCTCACTGAGAATCACCGATGTGCGCTGGAACACAATTGTGGGCCAGCCATACGTTCCCTTGGCAACGATATCCAAGCAGCCGTCGTCGGCAACGGTCTGTGTGACGAACTGAGAGACAAACCACTCAAAGTAGGCGAAGAACGGAGGGTAGTCAAGCGTCCACTGCGACGTTTCTTCGAGGTACCACTCACGAAGCGGCAAATTGTGTGTAATTGAGAGCCAGTTTCGGTGCACATCAAAATCAGTGGAATGATATGCTGAGAAGAGGAGGATTTTTATCGCAAGCGAGCCGATAAAGTGATTGTAGAGCGAGCGGTTGGTTGCGACGCGGACGGCCTTGGGCGCGCTGGACGTGGCCTTAGGCTCAGGCCTAGTTACCGTTATTTTTGTATCAGGCATTATATGGAAATAATTGGGTACGTGGGATTTGACCCTAGATTAAAGTGTGTTAATAGCCGGGACGAGAATATTGGAGCTGGTTATGTTTTGCTGACGTAAAAGGCAGTAGGGTCGATTTTTATGACGCGTGCGGCGTTTGGTTAGGACACTACTAAATGAGTGAAAGGCAAGGATGGATCGATGTGTTTAGTGAAATATACCTGTACCAGTCTTTACATAATAGCCGCAAGGATGGAAATAAACAAGTTTCTGGGTCTTTATAGTCATGTTTTGGGGCCAGTAAATCCAGTAGGAAAAACAAACACCTCCAGAGCTCCGTACCTTCTACAATCAGTTAAGCGTGCGCTCTCTTTTTTCATTGCGTGTCACAAGGTATCCGTTATGAAATTAGAATTAGTGGGTATATTATCATAAGGTGTTGTGGATGGGGTGAACCAATTCCTTAATCATAAGGATGCTAACCTTGTTATTTTTAATACTCGACAGTAAATACTGATATAGATGGCGATGTATAGGGTTTGAAAAAGGTACACGGGCGGGTTGTAGCTAGTAGGTCGCGAGACTCCATAAGGTTAGAAGCGAAGATTGTGTGAAACATAAACTATACAGAAGATCACATTGCACGAGTTGCTGAATATGCACCATAAATATAATGAAATATACTCTGTATAATTAGATAAGCATATAAAGCTCTGATAGCTCTTGTTGGGTCAACTGGATTGATCCCGTCTTCACGAAATGTGACTAGGGGCATGTAAACAACCTATCAATGATGTAAGTTGCATATTTTCAACTGAGGAGGCTGCTCAAGGTTTAGATCACTAGTCCGCTTGGTGTTAAGGAATTTTTCCCCACCGTCGTTTAGGTACTCGGGCCCCAACGCAAGCACACTAGGGGAGTGTTAAACGGGAAGTTATCGAATTAAAGAGCGGGTGTTTCGCTACAATGACAGTTACTATGTATGTAACCCATTCAAAAGCTAGGGGTCTGTATGGTATTCCACAAAAATGTAGTGCCTTTCTAACCCATGACAAAGCGAAGATTGAAGTTGTGTACCATTGGAGAATGTGTGGTAATATGTATCACCTAGTATACTTCACCCTCTTACATTCTCGAAGATTACTCGGTCTACCGGTTTCCGGTTTCTCGGAGGTAGGTTCAAATTCCAGTGGCTGTTCCTTCTTGGTTACCTGTTTTCTCTTTTGAATTCTGGAGCCTCTACCCTCTGCGTGGTTCACCGGGGTATTCTGAATGATTTTAGCCGTTATATCAATCTGCGGCTTGTTTATGACGACACGGGGGTTGGCTTTGTTCGTCATAACTCTTTTCCCGTTATTGTTCTTTCCTGGTCCTGGAGTTACAGGGAGGGGATACTTTCTGGGTCTGCCCTTCCCTCTTTTCACAGTCACTTCCTTCTGTTCTGGTTCCTTCACCTTCCGGGGCTTTTCTGCCTTCTGGGGCTTCGTCTTTTGCCGTCTTTCAAGACACGTTGGACAGTACCACTTGCCTCTAGGGGGCGTGGTCAACCCGACGCAACCGTTGTGATACCATTCGATCTCACACTTGGGGTCATCACAGGCGACCATTTCTCCGTAGAAGACATCCCGACATGTACAGTAAAGCTCAGGTTCGATCTCAAAGACAGCAGCCTTTTTGGTCTTTTTGGTTACCGGAACAGGTGCTGTGATTTCCACCTTTTTCTCTTTGGCTTTTCTCCCGGGTTTGGATTTCAGCTTTGTGGTATTAGGTTTCGCATAAATTTTGATTTGAGCGCCAGAATGTCTTGTTGTAGTTCTAGCTTTGGATTGCAATCGTAACTCCGCTTTGGAAGATATGGGCTCTGCCCTCTTCACGACATATATCCCTCTGTTTGTCTCCCCCTCAGTCCCTGGTCTTACACCGTTAGATGAAGCCTCCTTGAGGCGCAACCGTATTGCAAGCTTGCCGTTTTCCACGGGATTATCCACTAGTGTCACCACCCGGTCTAGTTTGTGAGGCAGAAGCTGTGCGCGGGTTCGCTTGGTAATCACCACATTCTCCGATTCGGCTATAACGAGAGGAGTGCGTAGTTTCACGACAAGAGGTTCGGTGGAACGGTTACGCGGGTTTTCCTTGTAGTACTGTACCAATCGTTTTCGCTCCTCCCGTTTCCATTCCTCGTTTGCTAGTCTGTTGTGCATCTCTGCCTGAAGGTTGAATTCCGATACATCGTGTTGCAAGGCTGCCTTGTGGTTGGTCAAAAGCCGCTGAAACCGCCGGGCTTCGTGCACTGCTTCCTGCTTAAGCATATGGATGGCAGTCCTGATCTGGACGATTTGGTGGATGGCTATTTGCTCAGAATTCCTTGGGTCTGCTTGTAGTGTGCAGAGACACGTATTGAGGTCTGTGGAGAGTGTTTCAACCCTCATATTGAGCAGCTGGAGCAACCAGAGCGACCGCACCAAGTCGCATGGAAAGTGATCTAGGGCTGGAGAGGGTTAGTATCAATTGGAAATCACAGGGTAGGGGACACTTACTCGAAATAAAAGACAGTCGGGCATCTGAGGCTTCCATTGTGGGTGTGTGGAGATGGCGTGGATGAGATGCAAAATCCTTTTGATAAGCCCGTGTTTATATTCGACTTCGCGTTTGAATTTCGCGGATTTGAGGCGCGCGAAAACTGCCGGTTTTGTCACCAGAGCATTGTATAATATAAGGGGTTAATCGAGGGGGAAGTAAAAATATCTTTAAATCAATTTTGCTATATATGGAGCTTGGTGATGCTTACACGCATTTGGTTGAGAGGGTTTCACCGTTTTGCTATCAAACTAATGTGTTGGGAGCTGTTCCAGGGGAGCCACATTGAGTAAAGCCACATAAGGGATTTGGGCGAGAGGTAGACGATTAATTTGGTAAGAGGGTCTGAAGAAAATTATCAGGGATGTCCTTATAAAAATTAATTTTGTCTTTTAGTGCTAAGGGGCACCAATCATCATCTGTGTAATAACGCAACACGTTGGACTGTACGATGAAGCCCTTACGTAACGTCAAAGAGTCAACTCACAAGATGGATGTTACTGGGAAAGTGTCAAATCAGAACGAATCTTTGATCCCGCAGTTCAAATTTAATTCCATACCTAAGATATTCCTTGATTCTTAGGCTTCATCAATTAGCTTATTGTAAATTCCGAAGCTGTGGCCTACAAACGAATCAGACGCCCCCCAAAGGTAAGCATTCAATCACGTCCCATTGGCTACACACAGCCCCAGGAGCTGATCCAGCCAGAGCCAACCCCAAACAAGGATATAATATAGCGCTTGGAAGCATAAACATAATAGTTTTATATTTGCTACCATTGTATCAGTTTGCCAGTTCTAACACCATCCTGCGCGTACTGCCATTCTTACCGCGCCTTACCATACCATGTCCTCTCTATAGCTACGGACACTGGTTGCGGACAGGCTGTTGGCCTCGCTACGCCTACACCGCAATCCAAGCTCAACCTCAAATTTTTCTCCCAAACTGCAACGCCCAATTCGGAACAAGCACCAACGAATTACTAAGCATTCAGTATGTTCTACTGAATCGCGTCAAACCAATGGACTGGTGTCCGGTGCGCCGCACGGCAAACCGGGTAATAACACTACTCACGGCACACAGGTCGTCCGCCCACCACCACCTGCAGCCCTCCAACCAATGACAGCCACTCGATTCTCAATTTTCACTACACACCACCAGCGGTGCTGACGTTCGTGCTCTAGGCTTACAACCTTGAAAAAAACTCAAAGTGCAAAACAACACCTCCCCCTTCATGGTATCATTTATCACACAGCAAACATGTTTAGATCCGTCAACAACGCCGCCAAGCGTGTGAATGTTGTATGTATCAATAACGCTCGTCAGAATGACAAGCCAATGGAAAGCCTCCGACGAGGACAGGGAAGAGTTGGGTACGGGATAGGGATTATCATCGAGTATCAAGGAATATAATGGAACTCATGTTGTACCTCGATTGAGTTTTCTGACGTTAGAGGCCATTAAACTGATGTTTCAGTTAAAAGCTAGCGTTGAATACCGTCTGTTATGCAACCATTTCTACACTCTCGTTGCTCTCTGGTTATCCTTCAGATGTACTCTGTTGTCATTATGTTGCTCTGCTACACCATATCCTCACCGACCCGTCGCTTGACTATAGCTTCTCCGTTGTCTCCTTCGCTCAGACCAGTACTAACCCCTTCAGAGATCGTTCACCACCGCTACCAACCCAGCTGCTACCCAATGGAGCAAGTTCTTCGTTGCCACTGCTGCTGCTACCGGTTTGTCCGCCTCCTACTTGTTGTACAAGGACACGGCCTCCGCCATGACGGATGCTGAGCACGGTATGCACCCACCCGAATACCCATGGTCCCACAACGGTATCTTTGAGACCTTTGACCACAGAGCCATCCGTAGAGGTTTCCACGTCTACCAGGAGGTCTGCGCGGCGTGCCACTCCTTGGACCGTGTTGCCTGGAGAACCTTGGTTGGTGTCTCCCACTCCGTCACTGAGGTCAAAGCCATGATCGAGGAATTGGAGTACGACGATGAACCAGACGATGAGGGTAACCCAAGAAAGCGTGCCGGTAAGTTGACCGATTACATCCCAGCTCCATATGCCAACGAGCAGGCTGCCCGTGCTGCCAACTCCGGTGCCCTTCCTCCTGATTTGTCTTTGATTGTCAAAGCCAGACACGGTGCTGCCGACTATGTCTTTGCCCTTTTGACCGGTTACCCAGACGAGCCACCAGCCGGTGTTGTCTTGCCTCCAGGCTCCAACTACAACCCGTACTTCCCAGGTGGTGCTATTGCCATGGGTAGGGTCTTGTTCGACGGTTTGGTTGAGTACGAGGATGGCACCCCAGCCACCACCTCCCAGATGGCCAAGGATGTCTCCGTTTTCTTGAACTGGGCTTCTGAGCCAGAACACGACGAGAGAAAGAGATTGGGTTTGAAGTCTATGATCCTTTTGTCCACCATGTACTTGGGTTCCGTCTGGTTGAAGAAGTTCAAGTGGGCCAACATCAAGACCAGAAAGATCACCTTCACCCCACCAAAGAAATAAGTCTGTAATAGCGTTAACCCAAAAGTTTGTTTTGATTCATCGACCCTACTACAGATTCCTTTCTTCCCTTCATCCCCATTATTTATCTTATACATATACATATTATTCGTACTTTGTTTTCCACTGATGCTCTTGTAGAGTAGACATAGACCCAACGTGACCGTATCAGTAACATTTGGTTCCTTGCCGGAGATTCCCCGCCTGCTAGTCATACCGGTGTTTATCTAAAAGCATTAAAAAAAGTTGAACCACTACAACATGCTAGTACTTGAAACCGACATCTAGCTAATTTATTCGGCCTACGCATATCTGTCAGTATTATGTTGTATTAGAGAAACAAAACTTAACGAGAAAAAAAAAGGTAAAAGACAAAAAACCAAAAAAAAAATGGAACGTTTGTCTCAATTGAATTAATTAAAATCTGGAAAAAAAAAAGGAAAAACCAAAAAAATTAATGGAGGTGAAGCGCTAGCTAATATCGTGTACTAGAAGTTGGTGGAGAAGAGGCGATGAACGGCAGATGCCAGAAGATCGGTATGCCTCATGAGGTGCGAGTGAGTGAGCGAAGCTCATGACTATTCTGGGAGGGACTGATGGAAGCTGGGTTAACCAGATGAGGAGTAAAAGTGTGTGGAAAGACAGGGAAAGTTATAAAAAATGGGTAAAAGCAAAATGGAAAAAAAATAGGCACTAATGAAAATTGGCAAAGATTTCTTTTTTTTGGATTCTTTTTTGGAAGATTTTTATGGTTTTTTTTGGTGGGACAAAAAGGGTTTTAAACTTTTTTTTGCTGTAGAAAGCAGACAAAAACATGGGAAAACAGAAGGTAAATAGGGATAGAAAAAACACACATGGAGGTGATGGTAGGAAGATTGGATGGGGAGGAAGGATGAAACTTTTGAGGGAAGGACAAAAACAATTAAAAATCGCAATAAATAAAAGGAGGGTAAAAAGGGGGAGGGACAAGTAAAAGGAGACAGCAAAGAAGACGTGAAGCTATCCGAGAAAGGCTCTTAGCAGGCAGTACCCAAGCTGAAGTTGTTGCCTTCGGTGAAACCATAGTTGTAACTAGAATAGTTACAGCCGTAGTTTTGCTGAGGAGCAGCGTAACCTTGGTAATAGTTAGAAGCAGCATGGGAGGTGGCTGGGGTGTAGTTTGAAGACCAGATGTTGACTGGCTTTTGAGCTTGACCCTGACCATTGTACCAGCCACCGTAGTTGTTACTTTGATAGTATGACTGCGGTTGATGTTGCTGGTACTGATAGTGCCTGTTGTCGTAGTTGCTGGAGGCTGGAGAATCGTAGTATTGGTAGCCAGGATCCATTACTGGAGAGGTGGTGTCGACTGGAGAGGACACAGCGACCGGGGTGCCCGCCATCATGGCGGAGTGGCCCATAGCCGGAGTGGCGTAAGCAGCAGGAGAGGCAATAAGAGAAGCCGGGACTGGTGCCACCGGGGTACAATATTTAGTACACCAGGTAGACCAGCACTGGTCTAATGTGTCGTAGCCAAACGTGTTGTTCAAACTCCAGGACACCTTCATCAACCAGTCTCTTTCTTCCTTATTGACCAAAGCGATCGGCAAACCGGTGGCTTCGGCCCAAGACTTGTTGGTGAAAGTGTTGTCGTCGTTAAACTTGTTACCCAAGACAAAGGCAATACACAAATTGACAAAGACTTCGTTTTCAGAGTACACTGGAGCAGCAAACTCTTGTTCTTCGTCTTCGTCCTGCGATGGGAACCTTTGGTTGAGGTACATCAAGGATAACATGATGGTAGACTTGGGTAATCTAGTAGCACTCAAAACAGACTTAACGAGATTCTCGAAGCTGATGCTTGGAGAGTCGTGTTTCTTCATTAAACCATACGAAATCCAAGAAATGAATCTGGACATCTGGTCCAAGTCGTAGTCCAACACGGCAGAGACCCCACCGGTAACAGCGGCGGCAGCCGCCGCAGCTTCCTGTTGGTGGAGCTGTTGTTGGAAGTCGTACTGGTAGGTTTCGTACGAGTTGGTATAGCCGCCATACTGGTACATCACAGATCTGGAATGAGCGTGGTGTGGTGGGGGGATGTGGTAGGCGCCGTAGGAGGATGACTTGGAGTATTGGTGGGAGGCCGTTCTCTGGTGGTAGTCGTAAGAGGGGTGAGCAACGTCATAGTGACCGGACACAGCGGCGGGACCGTAAAAGTCGTTGGCTGGGTAGTAGGACATGGCGGAGCTCTCTTGCGATACGTTCAAAAAGGGGAGGTAACAAGTATATATATGTTCAGCAAAGAAATATATATATCGAGAGTGGGTAGAGAGGTATATATGATAATCTAATAGATATATACCTAGTATCCGGGATGGGTTGGGAAGGGTATTATTCTTTTGGTTTCTCTTGTAGTATCAAGGTTTGAGTAGGACGATAACTTAGTAAAAAGGTCGTTCGAACAATGATACGATAAAGAGGGGAGCTTCAAGAAGATAATAGGGGTTGGAACGAAGAGTTGTTTTATGAGGAGGAAGAATGAAAGTAAAACGAACTCGTTTCGACGGCTTTTGCCGCCGTTATATACGGAGGCTGCGTTTTGCTTTGTGTGCAGTAGACGTGCCTCGGTGGAGCAAAGCGAAAAAAAAAAAAAAAAAAAACTTTAGAATGTGCTTGTACAGACTCGCCCATGCACTTGCCGTACAGCAGCTCTGGTATTCTTCCTGTTCTGGTTAGCTTGGGTTTGCGACACATACCTCTCAGTGCATGCAAAAACAATTTATATCTGGTAATGCAATTTTTATCTGGTAATAGTTGATGGGGAGAGCCCCAGCTGGCCCTTTGGAAGTAAATATTTTTACATTCACATGCATGAGTAAATCCACACAGGCTATGACTAAATACAGTTTCCTGAGGACGTTCCTATGGAAGTCTAAAACAAGCCAATGGGCACGACGAGACCATTTAGTTTCTGTGTCAACCAGAAAGATGATCTAGAACCTAATCACCCGTAATCTTGAATATTTTCTTTTTCAACAGTAGCTGAGAGGTAGCAAATAGTGCTTGTAGTTGTTTTGGCTTGCCACTCTCGGAGTATACTAGTCGCATTCTGTATGAAACACCCAGTTGTCCAGTGTACAGGATATGCGAACCTTGCTTTTTTTTGCCGTGGGATATATTCTTTTTTTCGCAACCGTAACGCCCGTGGCGAAAACGAAGCCCGCCTGGGGCCACGTTGCCTCGCCTCCAACAAGTGAGCGCATGCTACTCTGCTTGAGTCTAGTTTGTCAGCAACTGACTTTTAAGATCAGATCTTTTAACTTTATGACGTGTATACTTTGCCACTTAGAGACCTGAGTGCTACGCTTGTGCATTCTGATTGAACCGGAGCTTCGCCCCCTTTTAAAATTTATCGATTGGGGAAAAAAAAAAAACGTTAATCAGCGATCCGATATACAGGGACCAAAGTGCGGGCTGGAACGATGGATTTTTCTATAGTACGTCATTTGTTGATCGCAAATCGTACTCCCCATAGCCACCATCAAGCTATCTAAGGCTTCGCGAAATGGTTACCAAGCAGAGAGCCGGATTCTACCGGACACATGACTCTTTCTGCACCGTGACCACCAGTTTGTGTCATTTAGGCCGTGCTCATCCGTATCTGCAGAAGTTATGCGGCGCTGCAAAACCATACACAAGGATCGTTAACACCGAGATTGTTTGCTGGTCTACATGCATTTATCCTGTGTTTGGTAAATTTCTTTTTCAGTTTTATGTTGACATTTCCTAGAACGGGAATAATGTATGTTATCTCGCTCTATGGCGAAACCAGTCTGGCCATGGCGATGTTATCTAATGTTAGAAGTCTTTGTACGGGATATCAGTTTTTCAGTTGAAAACTGTTGACTTCTTGACTAGTATCGCCAGAAACCATAATAACATAGCTCAAAAACCACAATAACACAGCTCAAGCATGGATAGAAATTACAAATATTGCGGTGCCGTACAATTTTCACTGTTGTCTGGACATTCACCAACGTATGCATATAAATACTCTGTAGACTGGTACCCTGATAGGTTTAAGGGGCAAGAGATTATGGCCCCTAATTATTGGCGAATATTATGGATCCTCTCTGCGCGTGAAGATAAAACACGTATATTTGAGTGCCTTTTGAAACCCCGAGTGTTTGTTTACAGTCATTCACCACAATAATTCAGATTAAAAAAGCACTTTTGTATTAGCATTGAGTTTTTGCCGACAGTACACAGAAACACCTATGATGCTAATTACTAACTCTTATCGCCCAGAACTTGCCATTCCAGCTATAGGCACCGGATGGGAGAAAACTCAGAGCCATCTGCACCATGCAGGAAAAAGTGACAGATCGAAATTTGGCTGAAAATCTGAAAATAATTTTTTCCTCCCCGCGCGTATATGAGTCAGAGCCTTAAATTTTTGCATTGGAAAATTAGGAACACGAATGGTTCTGATTCACCAAGAGGAAAAGCCCTACAAATGGTTTTTTTTTTATATATATAAACTAGTTATATGTATTAGAGAACCGTTGAACTGTTGAGAGCCTATTATGAAACCTGAGAAAAAGTAAGAAGAAAAGAAGAGCCGTAAAAAGATTAGAATAACATGAGGTGTTGTGATAGTCTATAGTCATAACATCCGAGGATGGGGATAATGAGAAAAAAATGCGAAAGAAAACAACTGAGAAAAAACGAGTTGAGCGTAGTTTCATGTCTTTCTAATGAGGGGAAGCGCTTAGAGCACCAACTCCTTTGGTTGTTCCCAGGTGGAATCCTGGTTGGTGAAGTGACCATAGGAAGCAGTCTTGAAGTAGATTGGCTTGGCCAAGTCCAACTCCTTCACGATAACACCCGGTCTCAAGTCGAAGTTCTTTCTGATGATGACGTTCAACTCATCAGAAGAGTACTTGGAGGTACCGTAAGTGTCAACGTAGATGGACAATGGCTCAGCAACACCAATGGCATAAGAGAACTGCACAAGGGCTCTTCTGGCCAAACCGGCGTGGATAAGAGACTTCGCGACCCATCTGGCGGCATAGGCGGCGGATCTGTCAACCTTGGAAAAATCCTTACCGGAGAAAGCACCACCACCGTGAGCACCCCAACCACCGTAGGTGTCAACAATGATCTTACGACCAGTCAAGCCAGCATCACCCTGTGGACCACCGATGACAAATCTACCAGATGGCTGGATGTGGTACTTGGTCTTCTCGTCCAAAAGGTGGGCTGGAATAACCTTCTTCACAATCTTGGCAATGATCTCGGTTCTCAAGTCCTCGGTGGAGATCTCCTCAGAGTGCTGGGTGGAGATGACAACGGTGTCAACTCTCAAAGGAATGACGGCACCGTTGTCGTTCTTGTACTCGATGGTGACCTGGGTCTTGGTGTCTGGTCTCAACCAGCCCAATTCGCCGGATCTTCTGGCATCAGCCAACGCGGCGTTCAACTTGTGAGCCAACAAAATGGTCAATGGCAACTTTTCTTCCGTCTCGTCGGTAGCGTAACCGAACATGATACCCTGGTCACCGGCACCCAACTCTTCAAGAGCCTTCTCGTAGTGCAACCCCTGGGCGATATCTGGGGACTGCTGCTCAATGGCAACCAAGACGTTACAGGTCTTGTAGTCGAAGCCCTTGGCGGAGTCGTCGTAACCAATGTGCTTGATGGTGTCACGGACAACCTTCTGGAAGTCGATGTTAGCCTTGGTGGTAATTTCACCAAAGACCATAATCAAACCGGTCTTGGCAGCGGTTTCACAGCCGACCTTGGACATTGGGTCGACAGCTAAGCAGGCGTCCAAGATGGCGTCAGAGACCTGGTCACAGATCTTATCTGGGTGACCCTCACCGACAGATTCGGAAGTGAAGAAGAAAGTTTCGGCTGGAGCAGACATTGTAGTGGCAAAGAGTTGAGATAGAGAGAAAAGAAAAGGAGGAAAAAGGCAAGTTTTTTTTCAGGGGGGTGCCGGGCCTTTTATCTTGGAAATTTTCGCAGGCCAACGTTTAAAACTGTGAAAAATTATGCATACAGTTTTAGGTCTCTCACCCAACGAATGCCCCCCGAGCTATCAGATGTATCATAGCACGTGATCTGTACGACGATGTTTCTTTTTCACCATGTGATGAGCATTAAGGGAGGCTTTGGACAGGCAATTGTCACGGATACCAGTTCAATTTTACCTTTTTCCTGAGCTGACTGTATATCTAACGAATATTACTCGGTACGTTCCTCAAACATAATATCGCTGGTGCATCCGGTTTGGCGGCTTCTTCTGGGGGTCGAAAACTGTGGCTCTGGCTTCCAGAGTGTTCCTGTGTGCAGAGACCTGCAGGCATGGTGGCCGGAGTCAATTAAGCCGTCTCAAAGTGAAAAGTTTATAGACCTAAACGTGCAGAAAAACGCGGCTGCATGCCGATTCAGACATGTCCACGGTTGTCGCCATGGTAAGCGATAAACGACCGTATACAGGAGGCTGTCATAAGTGTTCTTCGGCGGAGAAGCGTGCGGTGCTGTAAAAGTTTATGAGTTATTACCTTGCATAAGACGGTCTGGTGAAAGTGTCTTAGTGACGAGCCTAAAAGTGTACGGGTCATGTTTTAGCTCGACCTGATTTGTCTAAATGCAGCCATCTCGTGGGTGAATGATCGTTAGCTGTAACCGTGATTGCGTAATATACTGTGAAATTGTAGGGCATACTGAGGCTATTGGCGCTTGGCCACGGGGTGAGAAGTTGACGCGCTCCCCTTATTTACACATGTAAACTAGGTTGGCATGCACTCCCCAGATCGATCCAACAAAACCAGACACCACGGCAAGCATGTGACAGTGTATAATGGGGTAGGTATCTCATCGGTACAATTTCGAATTACTAGCTCCACAAATCAGCTGGCTCGCACCGTGATGTGGGTTTGTTTAGGTGTTATTTTCCATTATTCTTGCCGGATACAGTCCATAGCTGGTGCTGTTTCCTTGGAAAGTTCGGCCTTCCTCTTCAAGCCCAAGGATTTCGGAGTTGTACCTTTGGATCTGCTTATGTTTGCTTAATTTTTGTTTATGCCTCAGAAATCACCAGTGGATTTCCCTTCTGTCGCCTAAGCTACGCCGTGTACTGTAATCACCGAACCCGCAATGCCGTCTATATAACTGCAAAAGTGAATAATTTTGGAAGGCTGATGCGATCGGGGCATTATATACCTTTATACCCGTTGCAATTTTAATAGGCTGAAATATGGTAATTGCCTATAAATTCGTTCAAAGTCATGGACCGGTGCTATACCGCGGCCATAGTGAAGATGAGCTATTATGACTGATACCCCGTCTCTAATGTACTCCTTTATTCAGCTCATAATCTCATCAAAATTATGTCAATATCCAGATCACCTTTCTCAATTTCAGTCTAGGTTTGAAATATAACTTATACCCCTCGAACAGCCGATAAGAGAGAAAAATGGATCATGGCACGTTCCTGTAATCACGTGCCTCGTCACACCTCGCTGTGTAGGCTTCTGATTACGAGCACTGACGGAATTTTTTCTTTTCCTATTTTTTTTTTAATAGCGATGAGCTATGAAAAATTTCAGCCTGTGTGCATCTGATAGTGATAACTTACTCAGCACATAAAGCAATGGCGAAAAATCTAACGAAGGCGTCAGTTAAGGCTACTAAGATGGCTGAGGCCCCAGTCAGAAAGAGAAAGCAAGAAGAATCTGAGGATGAGTCTTCTGACGAAGAGTTCTCTGTCGCGGGTTTGATCGACGACGAAGCCAGTGAGGACGAAGAAGAGGAAGAAGAAGAGGAGGAGGAGGAAGAAGAAGAAGAAGAAGAAGAAGAAGACTCTGAGGATGAGCTCAATCGTCTTTTGGGAGAAGAACAAGATATCAGCGACGTCGACTCTGACGAATTTTCCGATGAACCTAAAGATGACACCAGATCCATCACCGACAAGTTATCTGGAGTGAAAATCAGATCCTACTCCACCTCCTCTGCAGAACAGTTCATTGAAACAGAGTTTGCGGACGGTACTCCTCGCCTCATCAAACCGGAAATCAACCCTGTGTATGACTCTGACGACTCCGACGCGGAGAACTTCAACACCATCGGGAATATTCCACTTTCTGCATACGAGGAACTCCCGCACATCGGGTACGATATCAACGGGAAGCGTATCATGAGGCCAGCCAAGGGTTCTGCCTTGGAACAGTTATTGGAGTCCATCGACTTGCCTGAGGGGTGGACCGGGTTGCTCGATCAGAATACCGGTGCGTCGCTCAACTTGACGGCCGAGGAGTTAGAGCTCATTCTGAAGATTCAAAACCACGAACAAACAGACATGGGCATCAACCCGTACGAGCCCACCATCGAATGGTTCACCTCCCGTACCGAGGTGATGCCTTTGACGGCCATCCCGGAACCAAAGAGAAGATTTGTGCCGTCGAAGCACGAAGCCAAGCGCATCATGAAGATCGTCAAGGCTATAAGAGAGGGCAGAATCGTGCTCAAAAAGTCGCAAGACGAAGAGGAAAGCACTGAAAAGTTTGACTACGACTTGTGGGCCGATAATAACCAGGACAACAACGATCACATCATGACGCTCAGAGCTCCAAAGTTACCTCCTCCAACCAACGAAGAGTCCTACAACCCGCCAGAAGAGTACTTGTTAACGCCAGAGGAGAAGGCTGCCTGGGAGGCAATGGACCCAGCCGACCGTGAGAGAAACTTCCTTCCGCAAAAGTTCGGAGCCTTGAGAAAGGTGCCGGGCTACCAGGACTCGTTGAGAGAAAAATTTGAGAGATGTCTCGATCTTTACCTCGCCCCGAGAGTTCGCCACAACAAGTTGAACATCGACCCGGAGTCTTTGATTCCGGAGTTGCCTTCGCCAAAGGACTTGAGACCGTTCCCTATCAAGTGTTCTACGGTCTATTCCGGCCACCAAGGCCGAGTCAGAACTCTTTCCATCGACCCTACCGGCTTGTGGTTGGCCACCGGTGCCGATGATGGGTCCGTCAGGGTCTGGGAGATTTTGACTGGAAGACAGGTCTACAAATTGCAGCTTATCGATATTGCGGAAAACGACGAGGACCACATCGACGCCGTTGCCTGGAACCCAGACAGCTCTACTGGTATTTTGGCCATCGCTGCTGGCGAGTCCATCTACCTCGTCATCCCACCGATCTTTGGGTTTGACATTGAAAACGCCGGGAGATTGAAAATCGAGTCCGGTTGGGGTTACGAGACATTTGGTAACAAGTCCCGCGGTGATATTGACGTCGCTAAGGACGATTTGGGTGATGACGAGGACACGCGCGCGACCAACGCCGCTGAGGAGAAGAAGAAGGATGTCGCGAAGTGGTACAAGCCGACCGCTGAGCAGTCTGCTAACGGGATTTCCGTCATTGTGACCTGTCGTAAGACCGTCAAGAAGCTCTCATGGCACAGAAAGGGTGACTACTTCGTTACCGTCGCCCCTGACAGTGGTAACACCGCGGTCCTTATCCACCAGTTGTCCAAGCATTTATCGCAATCGCCGTTTAGAAAGAGCAAGGGCATCATCATGGACGCCAAGTTCCATCCGTTCAAGCCACAGTTGTTTGTCTGTTCGCAGAGATACGTCAGAATCTACGACTTAGCCCAACAAGTCATGATAAAGAAGCTCATGCCAGGCGCCAGATGGTTGTCCACCATCGACATCCACCCAAGAGGTGACAACTTGGTTGCCGCATCGTTCGACAAGAGAGTGTTGTGGCACGATTTGGACTTGTCCAACACCCCGTACAAGACCTTGAGATACCACGAAAAGGCCGTTAGAGGCATCAAGTTCCACAAAGGTGGTCTTCCGCTTTTCTCGTCTGCGTCCGACGACGGTTCCGTCCACGTCTTCCACGGCACAGTGTATGACGATTTGATGAGCAACCCATTGTTGGTTCCGCTCAAGAAGTTGACTGGTCACAAAGTGGTGTCCAACTTGGGGGTCCTCGACCTCGACTGGCATCCAAAGGAGGCCTGGCTCTTCACCGCCGGTGCAGACGGGTCCGCCCGTCTCTGGACCACATAGGCGTTTTTACTGTACATTAGATTAAATTAAAAGTTGTTTAATTGGCGTAGATGTTATGGGGCATCTTTAGATCATGACTCGAAAAGAGCTTCCGGGTCTGAGTTCAAAACAAATGCCTAGGGATAAACGACTCCCGATTTGTCAAACTGACAATATCTTCTTGCAATAATTGTGTTAATCCATAAAGCAGATCCGATAGGATATCAAGTGATGAAGTCGCAGGGATCGAAGTATCCCAGAATTAGATGCTTGGGTCTATCCAGGTTGTAACTAAACGGAACAAATATTGGGTTTTATAATATTTGAGATTTTAAATGGAATATAAATACGCAATGCGGCTCACAAACATTGAAGCTGTCTGTTTTTCATTGAACGTTACTGCAGTCAAAATACCTAGCATTAGTGATTCTTAAATCAATCCAAAAAATTTCAAAATTCGAGTCTTCAAAAGTAAGCGTTAATGGAAGTGATTGACCGGTACCGGTGAAACATTGTTAATGACAGCACTTTCTGATAGATGATGGTCGAGCCCTTCTATCCTGTGAGATTACTTTTTGCACCCCCGTTAGAATTCATATTCTTACATGTGAATCATGATGAAATCAGGATCCAACTGAACTACCTCTATCGCCAATAATATACCTCCAAAGATACTTTTTGATCAGACCTAATTACAGACATACTATCGCTGTCTCTAAAGCCTGCTACATTTGACCGAAACGAAGTAAAGAAAACATTAAAATTTCTCAATATCTGAAACGAATATACACAGCCAACCAATTGGCTTAACCATGCATCTCTGCATAGGCATAGATAATGAAAAAAATCGTGGACGGCCTTAAAGGGGATACTAGAGCAGGTTCATGGGGATACTCTATAAAGGGTCATATGGCGTAGGAAACATTAAAAACGTTGCTGGGCAGAAAAAAGTGAGATTAGTAATTAAAGCAGGTTCAAAGGGGATACTCTATGTGGTGGTTTGCGTGTGAAAGAGAGGAGTTGAAAGGAAGTATGAGGAACAGTTTCGTGGGGATATTCTGTCATAGAGGTTTTGGAGAGGTTTCATTACTTTCGTAAGGCATTAAGGTTTTTGAGGGTCTAAACCTTCTCACTGGCATTTGGGGCCACGGGGTCATTGGAAGCTTCCATATTCACGCCGTCAATATCCTTATCTTGGGAGGAATCAGTGTAAATCTTGTCGTCCTCATTGGTGTTATTGTTTCCCTTTTCGGAGGACGAGACATTATTGACGTAGCTCAACACTAACAAGATACCGGATACAATCACACCCGCACTTGCCAAACCCACACCGGTCCACATGGCGCCTCTGTAGCCTGACTCGAGGCGCTCGTAATGGGTATCACCCTTGGCCACGTATCTCTCGACAGTGGCAGCAATCCCCAAGCTCAAGCCCATGGAATAGTTGGTGATGGTGGTTAAGAGCGACCCGGCCATGCCCTGGTGGTGGCGGGGTAAGTGGTTGGACAAAACGATGGAGCTACTCGGGAAAGACATGTCCATGCCAAAACTCAACGGAATCATTTGGATCATCAGCATGAGGTAGTACGTCTGGTGTACGGGAGTCAAGGCTAGCATGAGGATCCCAACAAGAAACGCCCAGCTGCTGCCAAAGATTAAAAGCGATGGGTTAGTTCTACTGATAAGGTAGGACACGGTTAAGGCGGCCACAACCCCGAAAATCATCAAAGGCACGTACGTAACCCCGGTGAGGGTTTCACCGTATCCACGGAGGTTCAACAGAAAGGCCCAGTAGTAGAAGGTCCAGA
The DNA here is from genome assembly GCF_001661335.1 of Babjeviella inositovora NRRL Y-12698. NCBI lineage: Eukaryota > Fungi > Ascomycota > Pichiomycetes > Serinales > Babjeviella > Babjeviella inositovora. The sequence continues at coordinate 534,588 of NW_017566840.1, forward strand.
CACCGAAAGAGCCCCAACCAAGGCCGACACCAAGGAGCGTGAGGCCTGTGTGGAGGTTCATTACTTCCTTTGGGAGAAGAGGAAACTGGATCACCTTGATCTCTAAGTAAAAAAAGACAGCAAGCAAGACCACACCAATAGCAAAGATAACCAGGACGTATGCTTCGTGTTCCCAGCCCACCAATGGAGCCTGGTTCCACGCTATGCAGATGAGCAAGAGACCCGCAATGCCAGTGGCTGCTCCGTACCAGTCCATTTTCGCAGATGATTCGTGGGTTTCGGCAATCACATTTGGCAAGTAAAAGTACGCCCCCACAGACAAAACAGCGGCGGTGATGCCCAAAATGTAGAAACACCATGACCAATGCCAGTATTCACCAATAGCACCGCTGATAATACAGCTCAAGCTGGCACCCACTGGCGCAGAGGCACCCAAGATCCCGAACCATAGGTTCTTTCTAGACCCCGGTGGATAGCTGATTCCGAGCAATCCAATGCCGTTAGGCAAGATTACCGAGAAGCCCAAGCCAAGGAAGGCTCTGCAGACGATGAAGAAGATAGTGGAGTTGGCATAGACTGAAACCCCGGTGATGATACTCCAGACGGTGATCCAGACGTATCCAAGGATGAAGCATTTCTTCAAACCGTAGATATCACCCAACTTACCGGATGCAATGATGAATGTGGAGACAACAAGAGCAAAGGCGGCGGTAAACCAGGTGGCATCAGATGCATCGGCGCTACCAAAGGACCGGGAGACGATGTTCATTAACGCTAGGGCCTGGTTGGAAACACCCACGGAAATAAACTGCGCCATGCAAAGGATGGTGCACGCGATAATCTCATGGGAGGTGGATTTAAATACCGCAGGGCGAGGAGAAAGTTTCATCGTCGCGGAGGTCAGCGGAATGAGTTTCCAGGTGAGAAGTGTGAGGGAAATGGGTTTGAAGAAATAGTTGGTGTTTCTGCATAGACGGATGTCGATTCTGCAGGGTGCGTTACAGTTTTAGTCAGCAACCGCCGCACGGAGCTATCCGAAAAAACGATGAACGGCCAACTATTATAGATGAGAATTTATATTTGGATATAAAGGGGTTATGCTTTAATTATGGCGGAATCGATTATGTCTAAAGTGCTGAAGCCGTGGTGTTTCAGGCATCGGACCGATATACAGATAGATCCCGAGGGCATATCTAACGTCTACAATCTCACCCTTGTTACCTAAATGTTAACATTTTGTTTTTGAGTACGCCCAAGGTGCCTCTAGGTTGAGCTGTGGGAATGGCAGTTTAACCGCTTGACCTGCCCTGTTTTCCTTGCCGGCTCTTTGCAGGGTTCTCCGTTTAACTTTTTTCGGAAACGCCCAAGCAAGTTAGGTCAATGGTGGAGCCTGGATCGGCCCTGATGACCCGGTGGGAACATTATAACTAATGGCTTTTGGAGCTTGTCCTGGGTTACTGGTGAGAGGCCTAAAGCTGTAGCTTGTAAATTCTGAAAAGGTAATGAGCCATTGAATTTGTGGAAGAGTTACTCCCAGGTGTGTGTTTCTTCCGCGAGCCCCCGAATATACGAGCTTCCGAATCAACCAATGTCGGGTTTATCTTAAAATTTATCGACTTTCTTTAACAAGAGAAAGGTTGCAAAAACGGAGATTATGGCGGACCCGTTGTATACGTTGTCTGAAGCATGGAACTTTTGCTTGATTCGAAGCTTACATATTGCCCCATTACTTCTGCTCTCTCACGGTTGTCGTAAGCGACCCCCTTTTTTATACCCACCTATTAAATTTCCAACATTGTCTCTGATATACGGTTTAACCCTAGACGCCAGTTGCCAAGAATATCCGCATCAAGCCATACCGGTTCTCTTAAATTTCACTCAGCTGCCTATGCATCATCTAAGCACAACCCCTGTATAATTAGAGCATATGCACGAAAACAGAACGACGCTTTAAAATTCCTGTACTGGTTTGATAGATCGATATGTGCGGGAGTCAATCTCCAGTCTAGGTTCAGCTGTTTTTACAACCCGTTATTTCCCGTCACGAGACACGTGTCGGAATAAAACCTCGAACCACCACGTAGCTGACGTGACTCCATCAACGGATTGTTGTCTAGATATTCATTCCTCCATGTTTCTGCAACCCATCAGTCTGCGGGGGGTACGCGCCGGTGTCGCTTCCGGAATGCAAGGCTGCAAGGAATTCCGGAGCTAGAAATTGCTTTCTAAGCCAGAACTTTACCGTGCGGAGTCACACATGTGACCGGTGAAAAATTCTACCGTGAACCCCTGCGTACAGGACTGCAGGTGATTACTAAGAATGTATCCCTAATTTCAGCAGCAAGGCGTACGCCGCCGCTATATTTAATACCCAGTGGTTTCATCTTTTTTCCAACGAGATTCACACACTGTATAGCTTCTGTCACCTATTTTCTTGTCTGTATCATTCCTGTTTGAATATTGGCTGCCTATTATTGTTATCACTTGAACCAAAATGTCGTACCAATCACACTACCTCACAGACTTGAATCTCGAGTACGTGCCCGAGGCTCAGTACACCTCGCCGGTGCTCGGTGACAATATCGACTTATCGCTATACACAGACTCCACGTTGTTTGACTTTGTGGATGTGGATACTGAGGGGTTGCAGCAGAAGACCATGGCCAAAAATGAATTCGACGCCGTCATCCCGACCGAGTTCTTAAACTTTGAGGAGCCTTTGGCGCAGACCTTGAGCTCTTTGCAGGGATTTTTGCCAACCGAACCGTACTTCGTCCCAAAAACCGTGCCGGTGGAGAGCGAGTCCGACAAGAAGAGAAGAAACACAGCTGCGTCCGCACGCTTCCGCATCAAGAAGAAGATGAGAGAACAGGAGATGGACAAACAGGCGAAGGAGTTGTCAGAAAAAGTTGCCTTCTTGCAGACCAAGGTCAAAACGCTAGAAATGGAGAATCAGTGCTTGAAGAGCTTGGTCTTACAAAAGACGCAGAAGGACAACGATGCTTTGGTGGAAGACATCAAGAAGAGATCCTTGGGGTTGTGATGCGCCAAGGGCGCTGGGTATCGGTTTAGGTTTGTGAATTATAATATATTTTGTTACAGTTAACAGTAGTAAAAGCAGATATCCGGATGGTTGTTAGAGGTCCCACTGACCGGGTCCCGGACAAGCTTGATAGAATGGAAGATGGCGAGTTGGCTTAGTGGGGTTTGTCCAAGCAACCCTACACGGTTTAGACGTAAACCGGAGATCATTAGGGTGCGGGTATATCGCAATAAGGTATGGGTTGTTATGTTAGTGACCAGAGAAGTTTTATGTTGGGGGTGAGAAATTGGCGGTGAGATATAGATGGTTTCCAAGCCACTTGAATATTTTGAAAGAAATGCTCTTTGGTAATACACATACAAATGTTTATTTTATCTAATATACAAATGTGTTACATGTGTGTGAGTATATTTCTTGATATATATTTCAGTGTATAAATTTCGAGTAGTGCATATAAATTAAGTACTTATTTAAATACCATATATTATATACATAAATTAAAAGTTGGTACATTACGATATTTGAACTTTATATTAGAGCTCGGGCGCATGGGTATAAATGCCACCCCAATCAAACAAGCTTGTAATTACTTTTTGAGGTTTTCCCTTAGTGTGAGCTATCTGCCTTAAATTTGGAGGTGTGAACTAATTTTCATCATTAAGTAAACTACCTGCCTTATCCTTTAAACACCGTAAAGTTTGTTATATTAGACGTCTCCATTCGCATGCATATAGACCTACAAGTTGGACCAGCAAGGGCAGATATGTCGACCACTACAAGCGAGGCGCTTTAGGGGCGTATATGGTTAACCCGTTATACAAGGAAGCAAGAGAATGATTGATTTAGTCAAAGTTTAGACGACCTACTTTTTTGCAACGATATTTGAATGTTTCAAAGACATTCCATGAGTGGCTAGTCAGGAATAAAGAAAGGTTGGTATTCTAATCATAATACCGGCAAACTAAGCACAATTGGATACTTTTACCTTAGATATATGAACAGAGAGTAAGGATTGTGTCTTATATATTGTTGAGTATCGGTATTAGCCTGTGATTTGTGACTAGCGGAGACGGAGTTTATAGCACAATACGCTTGATTTCGTTGGAAAACCCCCTAAAGCACTGATATTAAAATTGTACTGAGGATACACAGCCATGCTTGATTTGAAGGATATAGCATTTATGCTGAACCTGAAGTTCAACGAGGAGTAGAGCTCGGAGGTTGCAGCACTCTTCTTCAAACCATGATGGGCCAGATTTCCGTACTTGACACGGATAGCTAGCATAAATGCTTGTTTCATAGCTCCAATCAAAATCATATTGAGATCAAACATCAAATATCGTACCAAAATGTATAGTGTAACACCAAGATTCTTGGTTACAATTATTCCTTAGCCTCTAGCATTTGGTTTGCTGCATGTTCCCAGGGTCGGGCGTTCTTCCGGTCGACGGAATATCCGGTCATTATGAGAGAAGCGTCAGGACCGTCGAAGGATCTGTCTAGATAATCCAAGTGCAATACAAGCACGCCGAACTAATAAACATATCATTTCACGGGGACAACTCACATAAACCAAGGCGATTGAATCCATATTTAACAGCGCTCTAGGTAAATAATCAGAACTACATGCGTACCTCCGCCCGGCCAGCTTCGAAGGATCACCAACGCTCTTATTCCGGTTCTTCAAGTTTCACGCCACTGTTCACTCGATGAAATTACCGGTTATACTTCCCGGTGTAATAATTTCTCGGCCCTTCGCCTAACATCGTCCTGCACACCTCTCAAGAACTTCCGGATTAGGTACCGTTTCCCCAGAGTTGCAAAAAATTGCCAATTCTCTACTTACGCACCGTGGGAGTGACTTACAGATGCATTCCCAGCAGTTTTTCCTAGGACTGAGAGATATCTTTTATGCTACAAAGTGGATGGATTCTAACTACCAGTATGCCACTCGTACACCGTAGGAGCGACTTATACGTGCATTCTTGGCAGCCCTTTCTTGGACTGAGACATCTTATAGAGTGGACGGTTTCCGAATTCGGTACCTTTCCCGGTGTACATCCACAATAAGCAGATAGTGCAAATAAGCCAAATACACTCGATTATTAGTAGCAATGCATACCGATCAAATATATGAAACCAGTGATACACACGGTAAAACAATCTCTTGTATCTGACACTTGTAATTCTCCGGGAAGAAGGGATTTTCCGGCTGCGTCTTGAGCACCTTCGTCTTCGGGGGTCCGGGTGTCGCGAGTGTAGTTGCTTTTGGCGCCACTCCTGCAACCTTCCGCATACGGCACTGCTCCCGCGAGATATGCTTCTGAGATTTTCCGAACCTTCCTCCTTCGGTACATTCGCGGGCGCTGCGGAGAAAGAATGACGCGGGCAGGCGGGGAATTTTAGGGGTTACCCTTCGACACGTGCAGTGCCCCGGAAGAAAGGGAAAGCATGCGTTTACGCACGGCGAAACCTCTCTTTCCGGGTACTCATACAAAACTCCTCGATCGAACTCAATTTGCAAATTCTGCTTCAAAAAAACACACACATACTCTCTCACCACTATTAACTTAACTAACGCCAAAGCTATAACAAACCATGTTTGTGCTGTCCGCCGCTACAGATAAGATCTCGGTTCCCGGGATCTTCCGCTCGAAGGCGCGCGAGGAGATCCGCTTGAGGTTGGCTCCGCAGCAGTTGCCTTTGAAACACGGCTCCCTGCCCTTAAAAAACTCAGTTACGTATCAGAGCGACTCGCTGTCGATTAATTCGAGCGAGACGATTACTACCCGGGTCAGCGAGTCTGAGGTAAAACGGACGTCGTCGCGGACATCGTCGTCGTCGCGGACGTCCTCATCGTCGTTATTGCGCAAGTTTACGTTTGGAAGGAAACAGACGATCAGTGAAGACGATGTGGAGATGAACGACGCGGATAACTGCGTCGTTGCAGTCGCGGAAGTTGCACCGCATGAGTTGCGCCCCTACCCGTCGAATATCACAGCCGACTCGGAGAACTCTGGATATTCCGGGTACACGAGCTCGGGGTACGAGTCGCTCTTTTCGCGCGCGAGCGCGCACACAGGGACATCGACGGTTATGGACACGTCCGGACGCCCTTACATCATGCTCGAACACGTCATTCCGTTGCACTTCCACGACATGTACGCGCCCGAGATTCTCGCCAATCCACAGATCGCGATGCTCCCCAACGGGCGCCCAGCCTTCACGTCACGCGACCTCGTCGACTGGGAGCTCAACGATATTCGTTCGCTCCTCATTCTCGACCGGATCCCACCCGAGTGGCTCGCGACGCTCTGGCCGCACAGCCTCCCGCTTGTGGTTGCACAGAGTGCGGCGAAGACCGAGCCCCAGCTCTTCCAAATTGCGTATCTTCCCACTAATGCCAGCGACGAGACGTATGTGCAGACGCTCGTGGAGTGCGAGATCTACAAGGAGTCGAAGTTCAATGTGCAGTTCCGCGCACAGACCGCGCGCTACACAGTGGGCGCTGCACGCGGCAAGAAGGGTGCGGACGCACCCTTTTCCAAACCCGAATGGCGCAATATCATCGAGAACTTTATGTTGAACCTTGCAATTGAGAGCCAGTGCCGTGCGGACTACAAGCGTGTTTGCGGCGAAATCGTGCGCGCGCGCAAGCAAGACGGGAGTTACAAGAAGGTCAGCCACAAGACCAAGAATGGGCTCCTTCACGCGGCGATCTTCAATGATGTTTCGTCCAAAACACCGATCAAGCAGAAGAGCCATCGCTTGACGTCCGACGAAAAGGCCGCTGTCTGGAGCAACATCCAGGCGAACGTGTACCAGCGTCTTGGACTTGACTGGGCCCCCGATCAGGCCTGAAGGATTCTGACGATTTGTTCGAAGCTGGGCTACTTTGAACTAATTACAGGTCAATTTGAAAGGGCGCCTGAAGCTTACGAATTAACAGATGATCCATTACTTTTGGATGCTCTCTGCTTTTGGACGCTCCTTATGGCTTGACACTATGCCAGATAATTCGTCTATTTCTTCATTTCATCGTCACTCATGACTATTTATTTTTGTCTTTCTGTTTTCGGTTCGGTTTTTTTTTTGGTGTTGGGTCTGCCCTTTATGGCAGAAGAATATATACATATATCTTAAACTGGTAGGAAGAGTAGGGCCCCAATGCGTGAAATCAGAAATAACCAGGAGTGTAAAGTAGCTGTATAACGAAACATTCAAAGCACGTAAATAGTGTTCTCACATTTATTACATGGAGCTTTGAAGTCTAAGGCAGTCGTATCCAACCTGATTAGAGGTCACGCGCTAAATTCAAGTCTGACCCTAAAGGTAAGAGTTAGCACATCATGCGCCAATGTCCCCATCCTGTTGGTCCTCTACTAGGTATCTTGGAGGAATGACTCCTTTCGTCTCTTCGGAGTATAAAGACCTCGTTTTTTTCCTTCTGGAAAATTACCATTGTCCGAATAGACACATACAACTGACCATACCAGTATCTACTGGGCTCTTCTCCGGATTACTGTACACGCCTTCTTCGCTTCATCTAAACCGGCTCTTCAATGAAGGTACTCTTGTTGCTTAATAGGGGCTAAAAAACCATCAGATGCTTCTGTGGGCTTATAGCAAACTAGCGTGGAACACTTTAACATAGGCGCCGATACTAGGGCCAAGCTAGACCATGAAATACCTCCACATGGAAGCTTTTTCTCAATAAATCTCTAAATATTTAATATTTAAGATTATCTGACCTCACTGGTTTTAGATAACTAACTAGTAATATAGGTATGTAAATCCCAGACTAAGTTTTAGCCTGCTCTCTTGCACTACGGAGGGGCTTGTTTCAGTTCTGTTAGACTTACACCGTGCCCGTGTAAGGTATCCCATAATTTTCCTTGCTATTCTTAAAGTTAGGATAAAGGGCCAAACCAACCTGAATTATGATTTATGTTTCCGATTATACTTAATCCCTTTGACACACACATCGACAATCAAAACGAGTTGGATTCCTGGCGTAACATGGAATAGCCCACGGGTTGAAAATATGATTGAAAAAGTGGAGCTTTGAACAGATGTCCTAGCGCGGGGGTTGATTCCACTCTTTTGCGATATAGAGTGGCATAGTCTGAACGCATAGTTCAGAATTACTGAATGTAGAGACGAGCTAGTAGGATATATTTGGCATCCAATGTTTCAAATTAGAACCCGTAGATCGATACATTCATGCTGGTTCGTAAACTCCAATTCCAGCTAACTCACTTCATGTAAAATCACCGATGATCTATCTCCTTGTTAAAGTTCCATTTCAAGTTTGTCTCTCTTTTTAACAGCCAAAGAACCCATACCTGCTGGATGATGTCATTAGTCACAGCCTGCAAAAGTTGCATTTGAATCAGGAGACGAAGAATCATAGATGCACCGAAGAGTGCCGTTAAACACTAATTAGTCTGCATGCTAGTAGGATATATACATAGCTCGTCTGGATATCTGTCGACTAAAGCCAAAACTTGGTCAGACAAGGTGCCTCTAAAGGCGAATAGGGGCTACTCCCTTCTTGTACTGTGACGCCTCAAATTCCGAAACCCTGGCGATCCCGCCAAGCCAGCGCGGCAATGGACTTTTCTGACCACATTCTGTTCTGCAACAAGGACCTAACACATGGCCGATGTAAAAGGTGTCCCATATCCGGAACAAAAGGGAAATGTAACATAAACCGTCGCTCCGCGGTTTGCACTTGATCAACTGCACGTATGCCACGCTCATATTGAAAACTTTCTTGTGTGTAGCATCTTGTACCTTTTCGGTGAGCAGTAACCACTGCCCCCTTTCACTAATACATGCCAGATGAGCAGCACACATCTAGATTTCGCATGTATCTACCACGCTAAAGACCACCAAACCAGATTACTAGCATTCATTTAAACTTGCAGATCGATCACAGGACTGGTAAGCTCGTCTACTGCTAAAACAATAGAAAAGAAAATGCCATGATCCTTGCCTGATTGAAGGAACCTTAGCCTAGTCTGCATATGTGTACTGTGTGCTTCATAGGAACCATCGCGGATCCCACTAAACTACTATTTAGGTGGTATCTAAGTCCTTTAGTCTCAGAAATCGTCCGTCCACCAAGCGCCTGTGCGTACACGGGGGAAAGCGTCGGGTATCCAGTAGCGCGGCAGATTTAGGATTGCTGAAAAAGACTAAACATAGCAGATCCATGGTTCCAACGCTTTGGCCATCAATTTTATGACGCATCTTTTCTTGAGGGAGCTTAGGGTCTCAGAGGTCCCTGAAACCAGCTATGATCCTGGTGTTGCTCGTCATGTAACACAATACCTAAAGCAGCATACAAAACACTGGCCTAACCAACTGCTTGTCTCGACCAGTTTCGGAAGCTAGGGTGCTAATGAACCCTGGGGCGCAGCCATGTTGCGCTTGGGTGGTCTACGTCTCCTGAGTGCTACAGCATCGTTGGTGAGACGAGGTAGGTACAGATGATATCTCTCGTGTACGCTGTCAGACCTAGTTTAATTGTGTATCACAACAGAATGCATCAAAGCTTGTTTCTAGTTTCTCGTTCGCCAAGGCCGCCTCGCACAACTAAACTGATAGGCTGCTGACTCTAGAAGCTATATGAATTGGCATCTGAGATTTATACTTAGACAACGTGGACATGAGAATAGCAGATGGTACTTGAACAGGCTTGGTGAAGCGGATAGATTGAACATTCTGTTAGGAGTACAGCTACTTCACCTTCCTATTTGGACGTATTCCTTATCTGAAGAATGGGAAATCCGTGGAAACCAAGGCGGACCATCGTGTTGCTAGAGCTGGCGGATTAGATTTAGGAGCCACTGGACCATGTTCATACGTTTTCATCCAGCCCTATCTACTGGTCTAAATATGGACAAGTGACATGGGGAAGTAGTATCCATAGCAATACAAAACTCTGTGAGCCAGGCATTCGAATTAAACCCGGGAACAATAATCCACGGCATTCTGGGGGTATGGCTATACGTACAATGCGACAAGGAGGGCTATATGTAGAGAGCCTAGTAGAACAGGGACTATATTTCAGCCCTGGAGATTCTAGCTGGATCTACGACTCCTTCAAACGTGTGACTATACCGTTTCTTTCTCTCTATCTCAGCACTACGAGGAACTCGCCAGTTACGGTACTTTGTTGGTTTGGGGACTCTCTTTTAACTGTGAAATAGAGCTATCATTTAAATCACACTCGGCCGAGAGAGGATATTCTGGGAGGTTGCGGAGTTACCATGAGGTAAATCTCAACAAGCCTACAAGTGATCTATGCAGCATGCATGCACTTGTGCAGTAAGATGGACAATACAAAGTTTTCGACAACTCCGCCTGCACGATCGGCGATCGTGGTACAAGACGAAAGTAGAAGCTATGTCACGCACTGAGATATGGCTTGAATATCTTTCAAAGATAGATTTACCAAGACTAAGCGCGCTGTTTGAGGGTCGGCTTAGTCAGTGCGAACGATACATCACTGGCATCATTCTTTTTATGTACGGCCCTAACCTGAGGTCTGACGCACAGATAGGCCAGCGATGCAGATTTATACGACATACTAGGGTCTCCAGCGGAATGTGTCTCATCGACTAATCCTAATACATCACAGAACGGAATATGGCGTAGCTAGAATTGCTCATTCAGATGTGTCTTGAATACCGTCCTGGCTGCATTTAAAATCCGCTGACCAAATCAACTACGATACCGCGGATTAGGGTAAAATGAATCACTCGTGCTACAAAGTTGACTCACCACCGCGCCTGAGCATCCGATTAGATACACGATGGACCGAAGATTTACATAGTAAAAACCATCAACTTGATCTCACGTGCCTGCGGACTGTCCCAGACTAGAGACACAGATGGTGCGAAAGTCTCATGAGAGTCCTCAGAACATCAAGGCCCTGGCTAGCTGGTGTCCGAACACTAATTCCAGTGAGGTTTGCTCGTGGAGGGTCTAGGTTGGGATTTGCGGAGCTGATCACGGAGACATTATTCTGCGTATGCCTTGGTGAAGCAAATTAGGCGCTAAACCCCGACATTTTTCATCCCAGCAGCCGCGGCTTGTACTCTCCAAGTCACTGCACCGGGCTGCCAAACTATAATGCACCACTTAAAGATCAGACAGCTAGGTTGGACCTAGGCTCTGACACACATCCTTGTGAAACGACAGAGTCCAAGATCCCCTCCCGTGCCGCGGATGTAGTTCGCTGACTCGTCCCCTAGCAAAATTCTTAACGAGGCAGTAACCATAGTTACTGAAAGTATCAACAGCTAGACGGCTACCCCTTGCTCTATCTGCAGCTTTACAAGGGACTAGTAGAGCTTAGTGCTAATCGCGCATATCGCAGATTCAGGTCAGCTGATATGTAAGACCTGAAAACTAGCCAAATTCAAAGATCGCGATCGGTGTTCACTCCGTGTAGACGTTGCTCCCGACCGCAAGGGGCCTCATGCCCAACTGGGATTATGGGTGGCAACGCACCACCAAACTATAATTAGTCACTAAAACCACCCTGACGGGATTAAGAAAACCTCCGCTTAAATGCGCGCTGGAGGCTATTTATACCTGGTCACACTTCCCGGTTACTCTCTCCCCTCCGTACAGCAACTGAACCTTTCAGTCTTGCTTTACGGAGGAATGTTCATGGTGTGAAACCACTCTAACCACAGACGAAGGCCTAGTGCCGTTTCTTCACCACCCCTTAGTCTTCTTAGGCCGCGGAGATTTCTTTTCCTCTCATATAAGTGCAGTACACGATGTCACTTATATATACCTGTAACCGGTAGATTAGTCGTCGTATCCCGTTGCAACATACGGACATACTTTCCAGAGAGACAGATGTACTTGGAACTGTACGATGCCATTTCTAATTCATGGCCCTAGTAGCTTTCGTCTAGGATAGTGCCACGGTTCCCACAAGCAGATGAATTCAGCCTTTCGGCATTATAGGGCCAGAATATTCTACACATATCCTTGTTAGGTTTTGCGCCAAAAAAGGAATAGAAAATATATGCCAGATAGCCAAAGGTAGATGCAACAAACCCTGGACAATCGCCCTGGAAATAGTCGAGGCCCAACAGTATACCAGACGAGGCATTCCAATAATGCCTTGTAGCATATTACCCTTGTTATTGTCTTAAAAACAACGCCAGAGCACCGCTGCCTCTTCGGCGGAAAGGGGAAGCATTTGGCCTGCGTACCGAAATGGAGAACAACTGCTATGGTTCAGAGCTTGGGGAGGGGGTTGAAAGTTCTAGGATCAGTCATACGTCGTATTGAAATGCCATGCCCGATGTTGATGCAGTATGTGGCATATGAGTTGAAACACTGCTGTACGGCATGCCCGTTTCATCGGAATAGACATCCGATGCAAGCCCAGTTCTCTCATGGGGCACGTTCCCGCCTCTTGCAGTGAATTTCTTTGTCTCCTCTTGCCATGCCTTCAACCTAAGTATCCTCTCGCCTTTCATTGATGTCTTATCTCCAGGTCTGTTTGGCAGGCGCAGCCTCTGTCTGCCGGTGCTCGTGCAGTTCCATCACCAACACCGAGCCTAGATTGCCAACCAGCGTTTAGGTGCATGGGCATCTCCCCCGAATCTTAACCACAGGGCAGAGGTGCATGTGCATGAGCCAGATGCTTGGCAGCTCCCACCGACGCAGCCTGTGCATGAGAAGCGGAATAGAAGCTAGACAGGGATACAGGTGCGTATTTACAGCTGCATAGAGGCAACCATGCAGCTCGCTTAACGTCTGCCTTAGTCCATTCTTAGATCACTTTCTCTGCCTTGCAAAGGTTAGGTGCATCTGAGGCTGCATCATCCCTGGATAGAACAATATTTAATTTAGAAGGGCTACTTTTCAAACTTTCGTTTGGAGACCCATGGGTTGAGGCTGTGAGAGGCGTATGTAGAACATTCCCAGAAATATATAAGTCCCCCCTTTCCTCTACCGAAATATTTCAGCCTGTCATCTCCACCTGTCACGCTGTCTTACACCCCATCAAATTTATTTATTGCCTACCATTTGCATTCAAGATTTCAATACGTCTCCCATCTTTAATAACCCTTGCACCCAACATGCCCACTAATACCGGCTTGCGCCTTCCGTCTATTTCCACCATCACAGCCAAAGCGTTCAATGCCCACTCCCCACGGTCTGCCGCCTCGCCGCTCCTAGATCGCAAGGAACATGGCTTTACCGACACTCCTAACTCGCTTAAGCTCGCTGCCACCTACTCTAGTTCTGACTCGTTGAACCACGCAATTGAGAACGCCCGTAAGGCCACGCGGATGTTGGAGGAGTACCGTGACAGACAGAACTCGCCTCCGCAGCAGCCAAGGTCGCACTCATTTTCTACCCCGTCGCACATCGAGCACAACGCTACCGGCTCACCGTTGTCGTATCCTACGCCACCACCACCACCTCAGACCTTCCACCCATACTACGCTCCACCAACTATGGTTCCGCAGCTAATTCCACAGCCAATGCAGGCACCAGCCCTGAACGAGCCCCAGTGCCAGCGCTGTGGCAGCACAGAGACACCTGAATGGCGCCGGGGGCCTAACGGGTCGCGCACCTTGTGTAACGCCTGTGGGTTGTACCATGCAAAGCTTGTGAAGCGTAAAGGCCCGGAGGCTGCGGCCAAGGAGATTATGCAAAAGAAGATCCGCGTGACCAATGCCAAAAACGGCCAGAAGATTCTTATCAGCGCCGCCTCAGGTTCTCGTGGTAGCAGCAAGGGCAAGCATGTGGTGTTGAATCAGATGCAGTACGACAAGTTGAACCACCAATTGGCCCAACAACAGCATCAGATGCATCAGATGCATACCCAACAGATGCCTCCTCAGGGGTACTACCCGGTGCCGGCATACGGGTACTATCCACCGCCGCTGACCATGGTACCAACCACCGTCGCACCTCCACACTACACTGGCTATCCTATAGAAGCCCATATGCACCCTCTCGAGCAAAGACACTGAGCTGTCTTGGCATTTTTCACTTTCTGCATTAATCAACATCTCAATATCCACACACTTGTAGTTTGTATCTTTAGCTCGTAGATGTAATCCATTCTTGGCTTCTAGTTTTATTGCACTCTCGAAAAACTCAGAAGTGAGATCATGTTCGTACCCAACCTTAGTTATCATATAACTAAATTTTAGTCTTTGTATCACCCCTGGTATCTTTCGTATCGTTTTGCTTTAATTAGTAAATTATTAAATTTCTGAACACTCCTCTCGCGCCCAAATTTCTGGGCTTGGCCTGTTATGTGTCTCCCAATCCGTAAAAATAGCACTAATTTAGAGTAATATTATGGTATTCCTGGTAGCAAGGTTGTCACAGACCAGCTAAAATAATCCATTGAGGGGGACTCGATGCGTTGACGGGTGATCCGTTGTCTCGGGGGTTTGCGAGTGACGGAATAGACCACCGGTGTGCTCAACGGAAGTGGTAATCTTGCACAAGGAAGGTAGAGAGGTAAGAGCACAGAATGCACGGTTGACTTTAGGGGGGGGGGGGGTTGATTAACTGTTTTGATCAATAGCGAGGCCATTCGCCGCAGGGGAGATTGTGGTACAGAATTCGTACCTAGATAAACCTGTCAAATCGTTTGTGACAAGAAAATAACCTGAGAAATGCAACGACTTGGACGAAACCACAACCGTATCCACGTGAGGAATATTGTAATATCCCCATGGACCAAGGATAAGCTGACGCAAAGTGTGCTCTACCAAAAGACCAAGGTACTTGAACTATTTAACACAGTGGACTTGGTCACAGCAATTCTTCCACAAGAAGGCCTCATTTAACAAGACAAATCCGGTTAACTTCTTCTTGAATTCACTATGGCACTCCGCACTGAGAAATAATGGCAGGGTCAGTCTAAGAGCAGAGATGGTGAAGTGGACGCAAGGGTGGCAGCAACCTGTAGTGTAGAGAAACTCCGCAGCCCATCATCCTTTTAATGACAAAGGAAAGTTTAATAAAAGGGCAGCTGGGTCCTAGATGACGTAAAACAACTTATTATCGACTTCGGCGACTCTGGGAACGGCCATCAGCTCTGGCATTCGGACGGGGGTTGACACATCAGCGGGGAGAGGACTGGCATATAACTGCTTAGTACAACCTCTATTTGATTACAGGATTAAATAATCAATATATAATAATCTCACACTATGTACATGTAAAAATAGTAAAGACCACGACTCTTTATAATCTATGAGATATCGCAATCAGCCCGTCATCCATAAATGGCTGAAACGCGGAGCTTGTAACGTTGGACGCACAAAGGGTTCAACCCTTCAACCACTTGACTATGTCTCCTTTATAACGATGCTACCACAGCATATGCCGCGTAGACTTCAGTTTTATCTTATAATACACGGGTAATCAATAGCTCAGCTACACACAGATGACCAAAATTTTCTATTATGCACTTGGGGGTACTTGTATATATACGTAGACAATGAGATGACCAAATAGAATTGATTGATCATTAGATATGAACTAGATATATAAAGAGGTGGTCAGCCGGTCTTTATATAGATCAGCCAATAAAGCTCTGTGTCAGTCTTCAGACTTGTTACAGAGGTTGATACATTATCGGCGTTTACCGTTCTGTAGTCCCACGTAGGATGAGGTACGTATAGCCCCACATAGAATGGGACACCTGCAGCACCTTTACTACAGTACTTGTCTTCAGTATACGTCGAACTAGGTTCAACCTTCAAACAGCATTGGTAGCTACCTAGCAACACTGGTTATGCCATCTCGTCTTTCTCCCGGAAAATTGTATTCATATCTTTCTACTAGATTGTAACCACCTCAATGGCTTCACCAATCGGCTTGTCCTACGTACAGATAGATCTGTAGTGCATATGCACAGGAATATTAAGTTTTACGAGATCGATGGTTTTTTACATCTGCGTAGTCCTATTCCTAAAATTGTACTACGCATGATTTTAGTGCCGTTCCAATATATACACCCACATGCAAATGACAAATTTAGTACTACTTACCTTAGCCACCACTAAGACCAGGGACCTCAAGATCAGAGCGGCGCTGTAAGAAAAACAAATTGTCTAGGTATTGACGAAGTGGCGTTCGGCTAGTCGCATCCGATCCTATTTTCTATGTGTTCTGTATACCCATTAGACATAAATTCTCTGTGGTATACGTAGTATGTAACGTACACTATTGACTGGCTAAAAGAGGGTGCTTTTCCTCCGCAAGGTATAAGCAAGCGGGAGAGAAGTCGGGGTCGTTATAAAAAACAAGGATAACCATATCAAGTTACTCTAAGAGGAAAAGCACCGGGAAATCCGAAGGACGTCAGTGACGCACGATAGGTAGAGTAGCACTTTTAATACACTTTTTGAAAGAACGCTCCAAGTTTGAAGACGCAATCTCCCGTAAACAGCATGCTGCATCTCTATCCGGGCCCTGGATAGATCGAAATACAACAGTTTAATGCGCACTAGAAAGATTATTAGATGCATGGGCCATCTGGTTTTCAGATGGATACTGACACTAGTATCCTGGGATAAATGTACACCGAAGCTCGATGGTTAAAAATAAAAGCAACACTGGTACCGACCCTTTTCCACCCTCCACCCCTGTTTTGTAATTATTTCCCACAACAACCTAAAATAGTAATGTATAAGACTTATAGGCGCCGCCTGGTTGATACCCTGGAAAAAGTTGGTTATTTCTGATTTATTAAGAAATTAGGGTAAAAGGAGAAACTTTCCGCACTGCAAGGATCTTCATGTACCCTGCAGTTCACAAGACAGAAAGCTATTCCTTGTATATTCGCGTTTACATCCAATTTTTCCTTCGCTAGTCCCGAAAGACTACCTCGCTTTGGCGCCCCAACAAACCCTATTTACCTTTTGAAGGCAATTTACTATTAGTGTAATGGCATACTTTCTTTTGCATTGTCTTCACCTAATTTCGTCATGCGGTTTTACCTGGCATTTTCTGTGTTTCCCATTTGTGTCGCTTTGAGCCATTTTTTACATCTTCAAGCATGCGTTAGGTAGACGCAAGAATCTATACCTGGGGCGTATGCATGGAATGCGATACGATCTTCTGCCCCAGCTATGCAGGATGATCGACGGTCATAGATCGCCCAAATTTCATATGCCAATCCTTGTAACTATTGGTGGTAAAACAATGACCTGAGTAAGTGGAACAGAAGGATCCGCGGCTTCATTGACTTCTTTATGTTTCACGAAAAAAGGGTTAGAATGCCTTCCAGAACGATTCGCGGTCCCATGTATTATTGATACTCATTACGTAGGACCAGACATTGACGATATTCGGAGGCGCTTGCAAACCAAATTAGGAGCTTAGCCCGCATCATTCTAAAACGGTAGGAGGGGAATATCATGAATGTCACATGACTAGCGTTTTTTTCTGGTCGAACGCGGCAAGAGAGCCTCCTTTGCACACCGCAGGCAGAGCCACAGCTGCATGGGGTACCTCCGTGACTGTTGCTAGTGCGTCTATTGTTAGGACACATATGCGGAGATAGACGGCCCTGACTCCAGATCTCTTACACCAATCTTACTGCAAAAACGAATGGACTAAGGGGGGATCAAACATACAGCTTAGGCGTTCTAATCACCCTCTGTATTGTTTCGTCACCGGTGCCCCGTTGCCTCTCCAATTGTTGAACAACCATACATTGCCTTTTTTTTCTTTTTTTTTTTTTAATACCTATTTACGTATTGACATGGCTTTGGATTTTTTTATTTCGGAAAATCGTTGGCCGGGGCGCAGACTCCTTAAAAGCCTCGACCACTCCTTATTACCCTGGACTATTCCTTAGTCCGACTTGCTCACGCACTAACCTCCCCGGAAGACGGAATTTTTTGTTTCAAGTTCTTAGACGCCCAAAACGATACTTTCAGTCTGTTCGTCAGGATTAGAACCGTAGACGAATACCATGAACGCACGTAGCAGAACTACGCCCCTTGTTTTCCTGTGTCTGGGTATTCCCAAGACGACCTTGTTATGATAATGAGGCACAGATCTAGCCTTGATAAAAATACTAAAGCCCGGTAGAGGGATGGTCAAATGGCATGGCAAACCCAAGAGCTATGCCTCTTTTGGCTTGAGTTCGTCAACCCAGATGGGCCAGCTTTATGTGAAACATAGAACCATCTCTTTTTCACGTAAAAAATAATCACCTTCAAAAGGCTGATCGGGGCTCAGAACAGACGTCAAAACTGCAAGTACCCAGCAAGTGACTTTAACACCTCAAACGGTGATGCTAAAACGTGAGGATTATAAGATTAAAAAAATAAATACAACAGCCGGCGGTCTTGAACTGCCAACCATGTACCCTATCTCTTTACTTTGGTGCCTACACTACCACATATAGATGGGCCTTCCAGGCAAATGCAGTGGCTTATATAATTAGCTGAAGGGGGCATAGAAAAACAAGGAACTAACAATAAATAATGTAGGCAGACCGATATCCCGTGGATCTTTGGTCGGCGCAACCATAAGATGAACAATGATCGATCAAAGTCCCAGAACATGAAGTGTGATGGCAGATGGAAGGGGAGGCACGCATGTTCAACGCCCTCCTTTAATCAGCGGTGCACAAGGACACTCGCAGCACAACGGTAGCCGACCCCAATGAGCACAGCAATGGTGCACCAGGTACTTATTCGTCGTCAAGAGCTCTCTTGGCGAGATCGGCAGCCTTCATGTCGGCCTTGATCAGCTCCAACTCCTTGACTCTTCTCTTAAAGTCCAAGTACTCGCACTCCTCGTAGTCGTGTCTTTCCTGGTTGCACTTCCACGGGACAGAGAAGGTATCCTGTCTGCATTTGGTCAATGGGATCCACAACCTGGCGCATCTGTCACGGTATTGCAAAGGAATCTTGTTCTTCTTCATTTCCTCACGGGAAACTGTCGGGTGTTAGTATTTTTCTCGGGATTCCGCAAGAAGGTACATACGAAGTTCAGGTAATTCGGTCATGGCCATTTTGGATAGATGTGTGAAGTTGTGGGGAGGACGGTTGCACTGCTATTATGTAGCATCTCAGACAATGTTAAAATATGAAGTTTTATTGGTAGGCGTTAGGTAAGAGGTTGTGCATAGACAGGCGTTGCATTTATGCCAAAAATGTACGGGGCACGACCAGCTGTGGTCAAGACGATTTGTATGATTATCATTAGATAGCTTGTCTAGGAGGAGAAAGAAAAGTTTAGACTAGCCTGAGTGATGAATAAGATATCAAGACAAGCAAATTTAGGACAAGTAAACCCAGGACAAACAGATCGCAGTAACAAAATGGTTCTTTCAGTTGGCCTAAACGTCTAGCACGTGCTATGGTAGGTGGACGACCGGGTGCAGACATATCTACTCATAATCTGTGTGCAGCTTCTCGTAAGGAAAGTATCAGATGTAGGGGATATGGTCAAGCGAGAAAATAAGCATTCTTATGTGAAACGTAGCTATTAGGGTCTCAGAGCCAATATATATATATAAATATTCCCATGGCTTGTACACGGCTGTGAGTGTCCCGCTGCTGCTTTCTGAGAAAAGCCAAGCTCCATACAGCACCTAATACGTTTACGCCCATGCCTAATAGTGTTTTGCAACTCGTATAATCAACAGTTAAAAAAAAAGACGCATTGCAATTTAAATTAGTCAATAAATTAAAACGACTAAGGCATTAGTGTACTTTCTAAATACGCTAGAACCATATTATTATTATTATATACATATTAATAGCGCTTACTTCATATGGCTCAGACTAACACTCTGCAGACAAATATTCTGACACTCACACACTCACGGCAACTCTCGTTGCACACTCAATTCGTGGGAAAACCGGACTTTGGTGAATAGTTGTTATACAATAATATATACTGGGAGAGATGTTAGAGTAAAAAATGTCACGCAGAAAGCACTAATATATCAATCCACTTGGATAGCACGCACAAATACAGTAACGACTAGCAACCATTGTTGTCGTACGTTTGCTCTTCCGATCGTGACATGGACTTACTGCGTCTACTCGGCCCAAGGCTGTCGCAACGACTCTTCCGAGCTAGCCACAAATCTGATTGCATCATTCGTAGTAAGTAACTGCAAAGATACCCCCGTGCTTAATGCTCACAGACATAACGCCCCACTCGGCCTATTAAGCTTCTACTGCCTTGGGCATTGCTGACCAGTGACCTCTTCGTTATTGCCCAAGCCTGTAGTCGTATACCCACTTACAGTAGACAAAATAGCCCATTAAATTTGTCACACTTGCTATTTATAGACGGAGCTGACTGCGCCCTGAAGCTTGTAACGGCCGTGTACGACCAGTTTCGTTTACTGCACGGCGGCAAATCTAGCTATTGTACATCCAGATCGAGCTCATCCTTGCACCGTATCACGTGCGCAGCCACGTTCAACGCTCAGATTTCCCGATCGGGCGCTGCCTACGTCAACTACGTAATGGGGCGTAGCCGTGACGTGGGCCGCGAAATGGTATACAATTTTTTCACCGCCAGGTATAGGGGCCATACGACGCTACCGACGTGAAGTAAAAATTCCTAGGAGATACACGTAGCTGAGGCTTGATAACCACAGTTTATCCCATATTATCAAACCACAGTGGACGGTTACCAAAACATGACCCGCTTCACATCTCCTTGGATGATGCTCTTTGTGCTCCAGGCCGCGGCGTGGTACAATCCCGCCTACGCCAGCTACGTTAATCCGCGCTTGGATATCTGGTCGGTCTACGAGGGCCTTTATAACACGGAATTTGGCTTTGGCGATCCCATGCAACCGATTTCCATCCGCATCGACCTACTCCAGGGCGACATCTGGGTGTTCAACGCCTCGGTTTACCCCGAGTGTCTGTCGTCCAACACCACTAACTGTGCTACACTCGGCAGCTACGACGCACTGGCCTCCAAGACGTATCGCAATGCATCCGTCTTGACCAACGCCCCGTTTTCGACCAACGTGACGCTCTTGTCCCTCAACGGATTGAACGCGACGGGAAATCTTGTGTCAGATGTCATCCAGTGGAACAACACGGAAACAAACCGAACCATCTCTCTTACTAACTTTGTGTTTCTCGATATGTTCAACCTGGTGGCCGAAGGCGCGCTTGGCTTAGGGACGACATATTCCGGAACTGGCGTGCTCAACTACTTCAAGCTGCTCAATGTGACCGGCTCCGAGTCGTTTGGGCTCTACTGCGGCTCCAAGTACGCGCAGGCCGGCGAATTGCACTTGGGGTTTGTGGACGAAACCTTCTTCACGGGCGATTTGGTAGTGTACGACATGCTCTCGGTGGCCAACAACCCCTCGCAGACTTCACTTCCGGTGGTGGCTCTTACCGGGATGCAGGTGGAGTCCAGTACGGGCCAGACGTCAGACTTGAACGTAAACAATACGTTTCCGATCCCGGTAATGTTTGATACCAGACAGTACTTCAGCTTCTTGCCGTACGATGCGTTGATTCTGTTGGCAGTTCAGCTTAATGCAGTCTATAACCCAGACAACCACAAGTGGCTCGTGGAATGCTCTGTCGGTGACATCAACGCCACAGTTAATCTCGCATTTGGCGATTTGACCATCAAAGTACCCGTGGCTGAGTTGCTCTACTCATCAAACAAAATCTTTGCGAGCTCAGGGAAGCCTGCCTGTACCTTAGCGATACAGCCTGACTACCTCAAGGGATATTCCATCCTCGGATCCCAGTTCTTGCACGCGATGTATATGGTTATCAACCACGATTCGAAGCAGGTTGCATTAGCGCAGGCCAACACCGACTATTATTATCCAACTCTGAGCAACGTTGAGACCGGTACAAACACCGAAATCGTGTCGTCACAGACTAGCTTTTCGGCCTACACCTCTACATACACCGACTGGGGCGTGAGTTATGTGCGCACGGAGACCACTTCAGGCAATACAACCCTACTGATCCCTACCGACCATATTCCGTATGCGAAAACAAACACGCACGACTTCAGCAATATCACGCTAACAGTGGTGTCTGTCACCGCCAGCGATCCTGGGCTTTATTCGGGAGGCAACTCCATGTACATCTCAAACGGCGAAATATACACCGCCGTTGCGGGTGCCGTCTCTACCAGAATGGCCAGCACGTCTTCTATGTCCCACTCTACCAACATTGCTAATAGCTACAGACCGTGGGAGGTTGAGACCGAAGGGCTAGCCGCTAAGGTCTTTGGGCTTGCGATTTTTGTATTGGGACTTTTTTTCTTCTAAGTTCGTCGCTTTCACCTGTCTGTCGTTTTTCAACTTAGCATGTCATTTTTGCTTATTTCTGTTTCGTGTGCCATTTGCCTTTAATCAAACCGTTTTTCATCGTTAAGAACCACTAGCCAGGGAGGACTTGGGTCTTGCTCTAGTTACAGGTTTGTCATTTTTATTTCCGTTTTGTGTCTATCATTTCAAAATATGTAATATTGGAAATTAACCATTTGCCCTTTGTAGTACATTTTACAGTGGCAGGAGCCCAACCGGAATATAGACTCCTTTTTGTGTTATATCTCTTTGTGCTAGTTAGGGGTAAAACCTCTAACCTATAGATATTGCCGTATACCTACATTACTATTCAACTCGGGCCGTTGTTACCGCTTTATTTTGCACCGACCTTCTGATGCTTGTTAACGTGTGACTGACCTTTAGATCCTATGGTGAAACCTGTAATGTTATCCGAATGAGCTTATTATGCTGTACCACTTGGCCCAACTGGTCTAACGGCAGCTCCGTCAGGTCGCCAATAGCCCATGCGTGTCAAGTCCGTGCGCGTCAACCACGTAAACGAGCGTGTATACTTATTAAACGGCTATATTCACTCCTCGATCAACATATCCTTTTGGTTCGTACTGCAGGCTCCTGTGATTAGCTTAACAATAAAAGAAACGTAGTTCGAGCGAACCAGGCGGGCAATGGCCACGCTGGTGAACCGATACTCTATCTCAGACTTTCACCTGAGCGAGACTGGCAACACAACACCCTGTTGATAGGACGTTTGACGGCCACACTTGCACTTTTTTTCTGGCTATATTTTCGTGTCTGCTTCCGCATACCACTTGCAGTATTAAGCCAGAGTTGAGCTCTGTCAATTCGCGATAGTATAATCCACACGTTGTATTGATACCGCATATCAAATCCCGTGAACTCTTGGCAGTATTTATCCTAAGCGCACGTACCACTATATAGGACTATCTTACTGGCTAGTTATGTTACTCTGATCGTTAAAGGCTAGCGATCACGATATAATCATTGTTCGAAGTTGACCTTTCATATTAAATCACCTCGAACTGCTGATGCCTACACTCGTACCCGTATTATTGCATGTCGTTTTCTCTCGTTTACTTATCTGGACTTAGCTTGATTACACATTCGCTATCGTTTTTTTCTGGCTCTCTCTTTTCTTCCGCCATTTCCGCTGTCTCTCATCTTACATACTCTGTTAATGGCGTTCGATATATCAACTTCCAATAACTGGCTCCTGGTAATACTTCCTATGACTAACGCCAGCAACACGAGCACGCTAGCTTTGCCCTCCGAGTCTGCATAGTGGTCAAAAAGGCCTACAATATCATCTGCAATACTTGGGATTAAACGGTGTTCCTCTTCCAGCACTGCCAATAACGCCTGGACGTACTGACCTGGCTCAATCAAGCGCCGGGCTGTGCTAAAGCCTAACGATTCGAATCCTTGAAGCAGGTTGGATAAGCTTTTTAATTGCGAGGTTGAGTGGTAAAATTATGGTGTCTACCGAGATGATTGGTATCATTATTATCACTATGAGTAATTCTTTGATACTGTGGAGAATATTTAACAATGATATAAAGATAAAGGCACGATTCTCCTATATGAAGCATCGACTCCTACCACGTGACAGTAACCTACTCAACGAACTTCCTATACAAATGTATAGCAGGAGAGTATAGGTACTTCATACAGGCTAAGGTAAACGAGATGATTTGGTAAGCATGGCATGTGGATAATTTGACGAAACCACATGTGGAGAACCTCGTGCGTATGGGAGCTTGCTAGCTATACTGCATTATTTCCGCTAGTATAGATCGTGCGTCGTAGCGAACCAGACAGGCCCTGGGCTCGAGTTGCATTAATCATGGGCCTCTTTATTCTAGGTTTGCCATTTATCACCCCATATTTCGGTAAATTGAATTTCTGCGCTTAGTCGTAATTGCTGGTCGCCTAGGAGACTACGCACATGCAGTTGTAAATATATTTTCGACAATGCTTGCATGTCCGATTCCGATCGGGATCCAACGTGTGCATTGCATGCTGCAATGTAAGATGCAGAGTTAGTATATAAAAGACATTCCAAAAAAATGCAACCATATACAGCCTTGTCTAATTCATACCTCTAGGGATGGTTTGCGAAGGAAAGCAAAAGAAACTCGTACTCTTCTTTTTGTTTCAAAAGAAGCACTCCCGGGAGATGCTCTTCAACCCGTATCTTGCGTTCAGCTGCATGCCAAGAAAACATGCATGAACAAGCTCCCTAAATCTGAAAGGATAGATCTACCCTCGTCTGTGCACCACTGCGGCAAAGCCTGCTGCTATACCAGGCTCTGGCATGAGAAGCCGTTGATCAGGAGCGTGTGACAGCCAGAGGCGACGACGCCACATAATCCTATACGCTGCTGCAAAAGTATTAGTTTGCAACTTGACTTTCGCATATTGTCTAAGAGCAGGAGTCCTTTCACTGGTACACCGGAGGAATTCTCAGTAAACTCAGTATTAACAGAAATTGAGAGATACTATTACGAGATGAACAAAAGGTTGTCATGACACCCGTGGTAGATTGTTTTTTGTTAGAACTAAATACTGCCTCAAACCTGTTTCAAACATATGTCAGAAGGGTGTGTATAGAGAGGTGATTGTACTGTATTCATACATTGACTAAAATCTTATCGTGGATAACACCACCCCAGCTGGTGTATTCCCGATGGGTTCCCATTTGCAAAAAGTGCGACCCCTGTGTTCGTGTGAATTCAGATACCATATTTACCTCAGCCCTTACCGAGTTTCCGAAGAGAATATCGATTGCCATATGTAGAGAATTCAGCCAGCTGTCTAACGGCGTTACCTGGATGTTGCATGATGCAATGGATAGAGCGATCACGGCTGAAAGCATGGCAATTAGAATATGTCCCACATAGCCCGTTAGAGCTCACTCCAATATGCTTAATAACCCATTAGCCGCATAGTATATTCCTAACCCTGTAGCTAATGGGTGGTTCGTGAATAAACGCCTAAGGGGAATAAGCACAGCATTATGGCTAGCGAATCCTTAGGACTGCCTTTGCGTCACTTGTCGAGAGTTAATTTAGGTCACTTACAGCTACACCGGTTTTCTTTTGTTAATCTACACCATTTAATATGCTATTAGTGGTTTACACAGGGCCATGTAAAGCTGTTGGTGAAATTCCCCTTGTTACTCGCGATCAGGCATTAGAAATCGCGACGCGTAAGTTTGTGATGCATGACCGCGACGCGTTAAAAAAAAAACGCCACTATTGTCGTCACGCTTCTGTTCTTTACACTATATACAAAATGACTAACCACGAAGAACAAGCCTACTTAGACCTCTGTAAGAGAATCATCGAAGAGGGCGAAAGCCGCCCAGACAGAACTGGAACCGGGACTGTTGCGTTGTTCGGCCCGCCACAATTACGGTTCGATCTCCGGAACGACGCGTTTCCGTTGCTCACCACCAAGCGCGTTTTCTCAAGGGCTATCATCCTCGAGTTGTTATGGTTCATCCAAGGGTGCACCGACGGAAAGAAGTTGTCCGAACAGGGCGTTAATATCTGGGAGGGCAATGGGTCGCGGGAGTACTTGGACTCGATAGGCTTGACCCACCTCAGAGAAGGCGATTTGGGCCCGGTATACGGGTTCCAATGGAGACACTTTGGGGCCAAATACGTGGATTGTGACACGGATTACACAGGCCAGGGGATAGACCAGTTGGCGGAAGTGATCCACAAGTTGAAACACAACCCGTACGACAGAAGGATCATCATGAGCGCATGGAACCCGGTGGATTTCTCCAAGATGGCGTTGCCTCCGTGCCACATGTTTGTACAGTTCTACGTGAGCTTCCCTAAAGATGCGACGCCATTGTTAAACTGCTTGCTCTATCAGAGAAGCTGCGACATGGGTTTGGGGGTTCCGTTCAACATCGCATCCTACGCGTTGTTGACCAAGATGATCGCCAAGGTGGTGGGCTACGAGGCTGGTGAGTTCATACATACCATGGGGGATGCCCACGTGTACAAGGACCACATCGAAGCCTTGGAGGAGCAGATGAAAAGGGAACCGCTCCAGTTTCCCAAGTTGGTGATCACCAGAGACATCACTAGCATCACCGACTTCAAGTACGAGGACTTTGAGATTGTTGGTTACGCTCCTCACAAAAAAATCAACATGAAGATGAGTGTTTAGGCTAGTGTTATGTGTTTACATGAACGAATGCAGGAGCAGGATAAGTGACAGTAAATGCAAAGTAGAATTTATCGGTGGTATCTTTATTTGAGCTTGTTTCAGAATATGACTTAGATCACAAGTGCACGAAGCTCTTTCAATGCTTGATAAAAACCATGGTTGAGCCAGAAAGAGCTAGATTTCAATAATCATATCTCAAGTAAATGGCTACCCGGAGTGAGCATGATTTTGATTCAGTAACGATTTATGAATGAGGAAAGAACTGTTTTCGCATGTAAAATAATGCCAGCTATACTCTTACAATACCACTCATTTTCTAAAATGTCAGATAAGATCTTTGATTACCTCTAGTGCTTAGCCTGGGGTTGATACAAGAGTATGCGCCAAGCACATTACCCCCAACGAGTCTGTCGGTGTTAATACCTATCACACCCAGAATAACCATCCAACCTGACAAACTCTTATGCTGAATTCCCATTAAATTTCCAATCAAGCTGTCCCGCTGATGCAGACGCTTTTTATTCCTATAAAATTTCATTGAAACTAAAATACATATACGATACAGACGGACACTCTAATTCTTCTGCTTCTTGCTAGAAGGCTCGTCATCCTCCTCTGGGTACTCATAGACCTGGTCGTCAAAGTCCTCGCCAACCTGATCATACTTGGCCTTCAAACCCTTCATCTTTCTGGTCTGCAACTTGCCCAAGTCCTGCTTCCCGACGTGGACTCTACCTATCTTGTCACCAACGAGATCAGTCTCAATATTCTTCTTAGTTCTGGCCTCCAACTGCTTGGCCTTCTTCATGGCCTCCTTCTCCAACTCAGGCGATGGGAATTGTCTTCTACCAATCTTGAAGTCGAATCTTGGGCCGATCTCGTCAATCTCCACACGCGGTAACTTCTGACCAGAGCGGTGGGTGTGTAGCTTGTAGACTCTGAAGTGCAAGGTTGGTAACTTGGCGTTGGCCTCGTCGATTGTGGAGTCCTCCAACTCACCGGCGGAGATGGCAATGATTTGCTGCAAACCAGCCAAATCCTGCAAGTCAGTAGTTTCACCGCGGAACATATCCAAAAACAAGGACTTAATGTGCATGAAGACCGGATGGGACTCGAAAACGGGACCATTAAAGACGAACATTGGCTTTAAACCAACGTTGAAGGTAGCCTTCTTGAAGTCAGCAAGAAACTTGTGGTTGATGATGCTCAATTCCACCATGTCGTAGAGCTTATAGCCAAAGGTCCTGGTGAAGGTCAAGGTGTTTGGTCTCTTCTTATTGTGAGAGGAGGACACGAGGAGGGAGCAGTCGTTCTTCTCGGAGAAAAACTCCAAGGTGGCGGCATCTTCGAATGGCTTAACATTGTTCTTTTTGGAAAATCTCTTCATATGTGGCTTCTTTAACGCAGAGAGATCAACCATAGCATCGTGCAACACCTTGTTGGAGTTGGCACCTGGCACGAATAAGGCTTGCTTGACATTTTCGCTCAACTTGGCCTCCTTCTTATCGAGGGCTCTCTTCGAACGGGCGTTCTTTGGCACGCTATTGCGTTAGTATATCGTCATTGTTGCTTGTAATAGGTGCTACTTACACTGTTCTAATCATTTTGTGGTGTGGTTTAGGCTAAGAGTGTGAGCTCGAGGTTTTTCACGCTCTCTTTTTCACCATACACAGGAAAAATTTCACAAAAAATTTCATATCGCATCGGTCTCCTGCACAGAGGAGGGAGCACCGGGTAACGATCTAAAAGCCACAAGATATAACGTCCTGGCCGGGAGACGGGTGAGAGAAATTAGATTTACGCCACGGCTTTCAGTGGATAATCAGAATTGAGCTTTGTTTGGATGATTGAGGTGGTGGATGACGATAGTATAAACATAGAGGGGTGCAAGGATGCAATGACATCGCTCGCTTCCTGGTCTGTTTACGTTAGAGTTGCCAGTATTTTTCTAGTGTTTACTCAACCCTAAACTCATAAGAATTTTGATCCAAATCGGTGCGTTATCCCAGCTACCATCCTTGATTAACCGGCCTAAACCCCGTCTAGCCTCTCCAGTTGACGCATGCCATGTATGGCGACAGACCTGTTGCACACCCGTACCTCAAGGATTCAAGCTCTATGAATGTTTTAAATCCGCCCTTTTATTTCATTTTTTCTTTCTTTTCATAGACCTTTAAATAGGTTTCTATAAATCGGCTTATATATGGTGTATATCTACCATTGTTTTGTTTGAGCCCAGCAACAGACAGCACCTAGTCATCAGTCGTGCCCGTCCCAATCAAATTTAGCCAGCCAAAATAAAACAGATCAACTTTGAAAGCAACACCCCCATTGCCTTCTTCCCATTGCTCTCATCCATGTCGTTCATTTTCAGTGCCAGAAAGGCACACGGACCCTCTGTGGAAGCAGACACCTCTGCGAACCACACCGTCGAGTCTGTCAGCCAAACCCAGGACCTCTCGAGCTCCGGCGTCACGGAGTTGACCAAAAACGACAAGTACTGCGTGAGCAGATTGCCCGCGGTGCCGCCGGCGTTGAAGCAACAGGACTTCTCTCATGGTTATACCGACCAGACCACATCTCACGCGGTCATTGTGTCGGAAACATCAGTGTACGTGTGGGATTACACATCCGTGGACGGCGTTCCGTTGACGATCTCGTTTCCGGTAACGCCCAACCCGAATAACACGCTTCCGCTCGCGATCTTGGTGGCGCCTTCTGCCGGTTCTTCGGACCCAGGTTTGGTCATCATTGACTCTTATAGCGGTCGAGTCAAGTACTACGAGGCCATCACGGCGGCTCCGGCGTTGGGCATCATCAACAGCAAGAGCATCGAATACCATCTCGGGTTGCAGAACGAATACATCCACCTTGCGGAGAACATCGAGCCTGCGGGAATCATGGTTGCAACAAACGCCGGCCGTGTGATGCTTGTGTCCTTGCGCGACTCGCAGGGTAGACCGAATCTCACCAAAGTCGAAGTTATGCGTGCGCGCGGCTCCTTGTTTGGCTGGATTGCCAGGAAAACGGAGCCACAGATTGTGGCAATGCGTGCGGGCAAGATCCTCGCGCAGGGCACCCGGGAGGTTGTTATCCAGGACTCGATCGGCGACTTTCACCGGTTCGCATGCAGTCGTAGCGGCGCCCACAAGCTCGCGGCCACCACATTGGCCCCGCAATGTCTCAAGGCCATCGATGGCTACCTTCCCGGTGCCGAGGTCAAGCTCCAGATCCTTGACATCCAAAGCTTGCCCATCGCTGACGATCTCTACCTCGTGCTTGCCTCCACCGCCAAACCGTACGAGATCGCCCAAAGGACGTTGATAGTGTTCACCATGAAAATCGACGCGACAGGCGCCTTGGTCTATTCGTCGCAGAGAATCACCTCCTACGCATGCGGTGAGCACGAATCCGTAAAGTTGTTCTTACCCCAGCCGTTCACAACCGCCTATATCGTCACCAGCTCGTCTGTCATCCTCACCGATGTGTTAACCTCTGTCGACCCGGAAAGCGTGCCGTCGCACAAGTGGGAGGACCTCATTTCCTTCCAGCGCTCCGTTAGGCTCCTCGGGGTGGGTGCCGAAGATGTCCTTGTCGACTCCAAATCCGGCAAGATTTCCCGCAACTCTGGCCTTGTGCTTATCACTTCCAACGCCGGGATTATCCGTGTGGAGCGGTTCCATGAGAGCTCAGTGGCAGCCGACCTGGTGTCGCCTGTGCAGCTTGTCAAATCACACATCGAACAGGCCGTGTACTACGGCTCTGTGGAGGCCAACCCGATTGAGTTTGCCTACCAGTGTGACACCGAGATTGCTGGCGCAGTGTTTGAGCAAGCTATCACTCTTGTGACCCGTGAAATCGTCCAGAACTCGTCCAAATACATCCCGCCGTTCTCCCCGTCGCTCAAGGATCACTTGGCCCGGCGCCGCGAGGCTTTATCGCGGTTGGTGCTCTACGTGGCACACAATTTCTCTAGCATACCCACCGACGTGAAGCTTGTCGTCGTCACCAGTCTCGAGAAGGTTGCCGTTGGTGCAGCATTCTGGTCGTTCATCGAATCCAGACAGGAAACCTCAGCGGTCTTGGAGGCGGTGATCAAGGATACACTTCCAGCAAGCCTGAACGATGTGATCCGGACTTTTTTTATGAAGGGACTCGAAAATGTGAACGCTGTTCTCTCTGGCTTCCTCAAGGCCTGTTTGGCGAAAAAGGTGGACACCGCGGCGCTTTCCCTCTTAGTGGTGGACGTGCTACAAGCAATTTACGAGACTGAAGAGCAGTACCGGTTCGGCGTACTTCAGTTGGCCAGTACTGATGTGGGCTCCCAAAATATGTGGGTCTTCGAGACCCGTTTGGTGTTTCAGGTTGATTCCATCTTTGAAAAAATGGTAGAGACGTATCGCGTGACGGATATCAAGGATGTCAATGCGCTTATGTTAATCAAACACCACCTCACCGTCTTCACACAGGCGTTGTTCTATCTTTTTGACAATGCGGTAACGTTCATGCAATTGAAGGGCTGCGACGCCGAAACCATGAAGGAATACGTGGGGTACTACGAGGACCGCAAGCCATACTGGATCAACGCCTTAGTGGAATTTGACGGAAAACCCGAGGCGTTACGCCTCTGCGAGACCTACGGTGACTTCAAGTCCTTGGCCAAGATCAGCGACGATGACAGACAGATGGTAATCAGCAAATTTGGTAGGGATTCGTCGGAGTTCGAAACGATTTCGAGTCGATTCGACTACTTTTTCGAGAAGTTTGGCTATGCTTTTGCCAAGGACTTGTACACCTACTATTTTGTCAACGACAAGCTCCAGACGCTTTTGACCGCGTTCCCAGAGTACTTTGAGTTTTTGCGTCGGTACTTGGATGAGGGTAACCACGGTAAGCTCTCCTGGGTCAGAGACGTGTTGGACGCTAGGTACGTCGAGGCTGCTGTGGCCATCACAAAGGTCGTCCAAGTGGATGACAATTCGCAAAAACACAGAAAGTTGCAATTGAGTGTTGCCAAATTGGCGCTTTTGGCTGCGGAGGACGCCAGTTCCGATGCGGAAGCTATGTACGAAAACACTAGCAAGGAGTTGGAGTTGATTTCCATCCAACAGAGCTTATATGGTCAGTTTTCCCAGCTTGTCAACAAGAGCAATACTGCCCGCGATGTGGAATTTGTCGTCGCCAACTTCACCAATCGTCTCCAAGAAGCCAAGCATCTGCACTCCGTTGTGATCTTGAGAAAGGCGTTAGGTCGCTTGATGGCGAACAGATCCTTAGAGGTCGACGAGTTGATCGACTGTTATACCTTGTTGGATGCCCAGAAAGCCGGGCCGTCCAGGGATAACTTGTACTGGGCATTGAAGTTGGTGTCCATGAAGCACTACACCACCATGGATGAGAAACGTTTGGACGAAAGGTTGGTGTGGGCTAGATTGTTGGCCGTGGATGACTGGGAGACCCTCACAGTTACCGCCAACAAGTCTGACGAGTATGTTAAACAGTCTCTCCAGGGTACGGTGTTTTACAACACCATGACGTTGCTCTTCAAAGATGGTGCAGCCAGAGACGGCATTGATCTCGACAGATTACTAAATTTACTGCAGGTGTTTGGTACTCCTATTCTGCGTAACCAGCTTTTGGGCAGATACAGTTTTCTTGATAGCCAGGATTTGACCGGTTTAGGAGACGAGATCGCCCAGGACGAGAAAAAGGTCCAGCAATGCCTGTTGGGCGACTGTGTAAAGTCACTTGTAAGCGCGGCCTCTCAGTCCGTGTAATATATGGCTATTAATTCTGTAATGTCTGCGTATCCATGCTGTAGTGGGGAGTAATGCTATTTCGATATGATAGTATATTAAGGTCAGGTGGCAGCCTCAGCGTTTCGACGAGGGCACTGCAAATCATAACCGGCCTCTCGGTATAGGCAAGGCCGGTAAAACCACCACGGTTTAAGGCTATATTATGTTAGCTTCGCTTGGTAAATCTCAGACTCGTTCATGCTGAGGGGGTATGGTTAATGCCTCCCCAAGAATGAGTGTAGGCATACCACACGACTCTACGGATAACGCCAAGATATTTACATTCAATAGCTTAAGTAACGCAGCTAAATCAGACATGTTTTTATAAAATCATGCTGTGTCTTCTCTTCTCCCGCTTGGCCCCAAAGCTGCTGCCGCGCTTCTTAGCAATGCTGCTTCTGCTGGTGTCAACGTAAAGTTTGGTAGGGTCGTCTACAAAATCAAAGACGCTGCTGGCACTCTCACTCGGCTCCTCCACACCCCTAGAGGCCTCACGCATCCGCTCGAGGGTCTCATCAATAAGCTGCCTTTTACTGTCGGGGTCATCGGTCTTAGTATTCAGTCCTTCAGCAATGGGGTCGTGGATCTTCAGACGCCTTTTTGTCTTCAGGTTGGTGGCCCGGCTAACATCCCGCAAGGGTTTCCTTGTGGTAGCTTCGACAGTGTTAATATCAGGCGCCTGATTACCCTTATAAGCCGGAATAATAAGGCCCTGATACTCCTCCTTCGGGGCCTCAACCACTGCATCTACAAGCTTTGCGGTAGGTCTTCTCATCTTGGCCCGCAACGACGGCAACGCATAGTTTACCTGTTTGCGCTCCCTTCCACGTCTGGGAGTAGTTGACTCTTCGACGACTGACTGCGGACGTGGCATCGCTTCTTCAGATTTAGGGAGCGACTTAGGTTTGGAGGGCTTGGAGTGTTTCAAACGGTTGTGCAACACTGCCTCACTCTCCGCCACTTCCTCTGCTTCCCCCTCCTCAATGTCGTCGCTGTACACCGTAAAGGAACGGTCTGTACTCGGGAACAGAAGTGGGTCGAACGTGTTCTTTTTGAAGCCGTTGGACGCAGTAACGGTCGGTAATGGAGTTTTGGGAGTAGGTGCAAGCGTGATCTCCACACTCTGTACCTCTTCTTCGTCGCACTCCGGGATCATATAGTCTGAAATCTCATAACTGCTTGGCTCTTCCTCTTTCTCGCAGACACGGGTTTCACTCTCTGACACCGCATTGTGAAACACCTTGTCATGGCGCTGAGGTACACTCTCACCGTTCTGGGGCTCCTGTATGCGATGACTTCTCGTACTCACCAACGAATCATCTATCGACTCGTCTAGATTTGGAATGTCGTCAAACACCAGCGACTGGCGGCGCCCGGAAGATCTTCGCCTGCCCGAGTGTTCGGGACTCGCCCGGTGTATTACTCTGTGGCTGCGGCTCTCGCCATCCGTCTCTCGTTCGGCCAAGCCCTCGTTGTGTCGGATGTTCTGGAACATCTGCGAGATTTCCTCAAACTTGGTGTACACGCCGTTTTCGATTGTGGTTAATTTTTCATCTAGCCACTGCTTATTGCTGTCTCTGCTTTGCGCCGTCTTTTGCTGACGTAGATCCATGTTTTCGGTAATCAACGCGCTGATTTTTGTTTCCAAGTTGGCGATTTTGGTCAACATGACGGAATTAGATTTGGCTAAGGATTTGTTTTGTAAGAGATATTTTCTTCTGATGAGTTCTAGGTGGGTATTGGTTTGTTGGGAAAGAGTGGGGGCTGGGGGAGGATTGGATTTCACAGACGGCGTAATCTTTTTCGTTCTGGCCATTATGGATCAAAGACTGATACTGATTCCAGAAGAACGAAATAAAGAAACTATGCTGGGTATTTGGTTCTCAAGTATGTCCTGTAAATGAAAGATTTTGAAATCTTGTCAATCTGAATCGTTTGTGCCTCACGCCAAATCATAATAGTCTGCGGCTCAGGTTTTCTTAGCGGCTGTTTGTTTATGTCGGAGGTTTTGAGCCCCGGTATTAAAGTATATGAAAGAAACACGCTTAGAATCATATCACGAACTGCCGTGTATATCATATTACTGCACACTAGAACAATGGAGAAATCAAAACTGAACCCAATCACGAGACGAATCGAGGATAAGAAAGACGAGTTGGCCAAACTCATCCAGGTCAAAGAATACAGCGAGGTTTTGGGTAACCAGCTCGAACTCCTTCAGGAGAAGCTCTCCACTATGGCCGATGGGACAGAAGGTGCGTAATTTTTCGATCTATTGTGACAATGACGTACTAACAGTGTCTAGCCCTTTCACTTGTGCTTTCCAACTGGGATAGTATTATCCAGTCAGTATCGCTCGCTTCGATGGGGTTGATGAAGTATAGCGAGAATGACTACGAAAACGAAGAGGAACCTCCGTTGCCCGAGACGCTCGTGAGGATGAGATTGGAACCAGAGGATGAATAAATCGTGAGGATTTTCCCTAAACGGACCTCAACTCGTCTATGAAAGGAATGCCACTAATCCGCAAGGTCCTGTGTCGCCAAGGTTCCGCGTCACTCAGGTCTCACATCGCTCAGGTCTCACACCGCTCAGGTCTCACACCGCTCAGGCCCCATTATAGAGATAATTCCTTAAATGCCTCTTACATATAGCCTAGCCCCAGAGGTAATTCACGTTTTTTATCGGAATCGCATTACGACCAGTATACTCAGCTATGTCAGCTTGAGTATCGCACGAAAAACCCGATGGCATGAATGCTGAATCAGATGGTCCACTTACAAAGTCATAGTTTATGTACAGTGGGGGAACTTCCACCAGTAATATATATAACATGTCTCCGTGAATTTCCAATATATTAAACTGTCTTGCGATATGTAGCCTCACGTGCGGCAAAACGGCACAGTACGTCAGAAAAGAAACGAACGCACAAAACGCCTAACTTTAAAGTCTCGCGTACTGTAAATATGAAAAATTATTTAGCACTCGGACATTTGCATATGCTCTTACACATTCCTCTCTCTTCCCGCACCACATATTGACTACAAACAGGTATATAAGTCAACCACAGTTCATAAACACGACGTATATCCCACCTCACGTGTCCCCCGCTAACCAAGACTTGCTGCCCCTCATTCAAGTCTCTATCATGTATATCTTCCTGGAACCCGTCCACGAAAGCACCATTGATCTACAGAGGATCCAGGTGTATATTGATGCTTCCAACGATTTTCTAGACCTACAACACAGACTCAGCTTGCTCCTAAATGATATACAGAGCGAAATGGCTCGCATGGTCAACGAC
The DNA here is from genome assembly GCF_001661335.1 of Babjeviella inositovora NRRL Y-12698. Classification (NCBI taxonomy): domain Eukaryota; kingdom Fungi; phylum Ascomycota; class Pichiomycetes; order Serinales; genus Babjeviella; species Babjeviella inositovora. The sequence goes on from NW_017566840.1 coordinate 570,263, forward strand.
TCCATCGCTCAAGCGTCCTGCTCCTCCTCCACCCCGTTCCCCATTAGGAACACGTACAACCACGAGTATGCCTTACAAGAGAACATCAAACCTTTTAAAGAATTGAGTAGCTCTTTGACCAGCATTATTATCACCTTGCAGATCTTGGGATTGCCGTTGGATCAGCAAAACTTCTTCATTCACTGGATGAAGGTGCTCTACAATACCGTATCTGTCAAAGTGAACTCCACTACTTCTCTTGGTCCGCTGTCTCCCACTTCCTCCATAATCAAAAACTACCGGAAAAATGAGATATTAGAAGCCACCATCAGCGAGTTCCAGCCGTTCCCGGAGATTATCCACTTGGCCATTAACCGCAGCAAGATCACCTTGAAAGAATTTTTGTACTACTTTGACACCGAAAACTTCTTGACCAACTATGAGACATTACGTTCGTACCAACAGGATGACAAGTTTCACCACCTAGGTCATAGCCAACCCCAGGACCAGTTTTACAACTACCAGGTCACCGTGGACAAGCTCTCTGCTAAGAGAAAAAGGGGCTTTGAGGAGGTTGACGAAGCCCTCACTGTGGATGACAAGAGATTGCGGATATAGGACACCCATTAGGGTGCCAAGAAGTGTGCGTATTTTTACGTGGTTCATCTAAATTGGGGTGAAACAATTTAATTGACTCTTGTGTGGATGTATCTATAGCATATATTTTTGAGCTCATTGTTAAGGGTTAGCAATGCATGCTCAAGAGTCTAGCACCATTGTTTCGACCCCCGCTGATTTCCGCAAACCCTGTGGAAAGTTTTCAAAGTGTCTAGTTGAATATTATCCTCTTGAGTATTTATCTATAATCCATCAGATGCTAGACAATTAATAATAAAAGCAAGCTGCCATCAACCGGTAAAGGCAAAAATATCAATATTTCAGCTGATTTGCTGATCACTGATTAAACCACTGGGCACTCGCATCCCTCGAGGCGGACAATATTGCATCTACACTTTCACTACACGTACTAAAAACTCGTAGTCGTCCTCACTAGGGGCCAATGTGAAATATGTTACACATGTGCGTGCGAAGGCTAAATCTCCGGTCTACGCACGTTCTCTCAGCCAGAGTCAAAAATTGTGTCAGCACCGTATCTCTTATTCACGGCTTATCAATTAATTAGCTAACACGCAGGACACTGAAAATTATGCACCACATGGGTATATATTGTATTGAGGACCCACCACCTGACCCGTATCCTTCCTCTTCAATTACGCGTATATTCATTCAACTTGTGTGTTCACATTAAAGACTTTCAACTGTCACCGTCAAGCACCTACGAGACTCAACATTCTCTAACTACCCATTATGTCTACTCCCAAACCAGTTTACCCAGGCAAGACCATCCTTGCGTCCAAGATTGCCGCTCAATACAGCGATGAAATCAAGCAGGGCGTCGCTGAGCTCGACTTTAAACCAACGCTCGTGGGGTTTTTGGCTAACGATGATCCTGCCGCCGTGATGTACGCTAATTGGTCCGCCAAGACCACCGAATCACTAGGTTTCACCTACAAGTTAATCCAGTGCGACAAGAACGACTTAGAAATGCACATCTTGAAGGCCAACGAAACCCCCTCGGTGCACGGTATCATGGTCTACTTCCCAGTGTTTGGAGACCTGCAGGATCTGTACTTGCAGCAGTGTGTTTCCCCGCATAAGGATGTCGAGGGGTTGAACCACTTGTACTACAGAAACATGTACCACAACATCAGATTTTTGGACGAGCAGCAGCAGCAGAAGTCGATTTTGCCATGCACGCCTTTGGCCGTGGTCAAGATTATGGAGTATTTGCAGGTCTACAACCCTTTGATTGACTATGGTAACAGATTGTACGGTAAGAAGGTGGTGATTGTGAATCGGTCGGAGATCGTGGGTAGGCCCCTTGCGGCTCTTTTGGCTAACGACGGTGCCACTGTCTACTCTGTGGACATCAACAACATCCAGGAGTTCACCAGGGGCAACGATTTGTCATTGAGCAGACACCAGGTGAAGCCGTTGGAGGGAACCTCCCAGTTGAACGAACTCATCTCTGAGGCCGACGTCATTATCACCGGTGTTCCTACGGCAGCCTACAAGTTCCCCACCGAAGCCGTCAAGAACGGCGCTGTCTGCATCAACTTCTCAAGCGAAAAGAACTTCCGGGAGGACATCAAAACCAAGGCTGGGTTGTATGTTCCAAATATTGGGAAGGTTACCCAGGCCATGTTGTTGAGAAACTTGCTCAGATTGATTGAGAACAAGAAGAGAAGAGAGAATGCTGTCTAGCTTGTACCATAGTACTTTTACTTCTCTCTACACCATTACGCCCACTATTTAATACATATTTCACTTTATGAAGCTTACAAGGCGCAGTAGCTTTGGGAGAAGTGTAAAGGGTCGGGGTATATTATTTGTCTCACATCCATCACAATTATCAATTTTGTATCCACTATTAGTCTCCGACCCGCCAGGCTCAATGGCCAGTTAACAAAAGCAAGCATCAATCGCTCCCCCTTCCTAAAGTACAGCCCTGGAAGAGAAGTTACCAGTCTCATGCGTGTTTCCAACTCTAGAGCTATCTATTGTCCTCCTTTGCGAGGTCTATTCCGTTTGGAGGCCATGGTGTTGAATACCATATGAAGAGCGTTTCAAATTGTAACCAAAGTATTTTCCTCATGCCTTTCATTTTATAGCATCTGGTTGTTACCGGCAGTTAAAAGGAGTTGTGTGGCTACAGTCCAAAGCCTAAGCTTCCCTGTCGTGTCTATGATTGAACTGTCATCCAAACGCAACTAGGTGCCCTTATTCGCCAAACCAAGTATTGGTTGCAGACAAAATTCCAAGGTCGTGACATAGCCTCTAGGCTTGTCTTATGGATTCATAGATCGTAACCGATATTAAAGACACAATGTGTGTAATATTGGTTACGACTACCGAACCCTGACTACCGGTTATGGATATTTGCTGAAATCACCGGGTATCATCGGGATTACCTCTCGATCGCATCTGCCAGATAGTGTAGATTTTTTAGTCCACATGAATTGGTTTAAACATGGCCCTTTTTGCACCCCCTTTTGTCCTTTTTACCAAACATAAGCACCTAAAACCGAAACTTCTCTCGTATACATTGAGCGAAGCTCCGTTGTACTGGCAGCTCTTGGCATACGTCAAAAATCACGTGATAAAAATATTCCGGGTAACCCTACGTGACACATCGCTTATGGCATTCTGTCGATTCTGATAGTGCGCCTTCGGTGCAGGGGCAACAAAAGGGACTATAGGCCGCCCCATGAATCAGACAACCGATAGCCCCTTTGCCCAAACCAGTTCTGCCATTCCTTTACACCTTTTTTGCAGTCACACAGATTATCCACCCTTCTAGCCTTATCATACTGGATAGTCATAGATCATTCGACTTCCACTATTGATAATTGTGACAACCCAATCCTTTTGAGCTTCCAATTGAACTTTAAGTGACGTTGATTTTCAGACATTCAAGATCCTTTATCTACCTGAGTCCTCCGCTATAATCGACCTACATTACCTGACAACCCTTTTTGCCCGCTTCAATAATACAATCTGAATGTCCACTACGGTTTCCCCGAACCGAAGTCGCTCGGCTTCGCGCGACCCGGCCGCTAAAGCGCTAAATGATATGAAATTCTCAATCACGGCACACGACCCGCTGGAGCGACTTGCGCCGCGCGGCGGCACCGATGCGCCGAGCGACGAGGAGCAAGTGAGCGATGACGAAAAGGTGTTTGACTACGAGATCGCGCAGGAGGAGTTGCCGAACTACAACCCTGCGCACGTGGACGGGGTGACCCTCATTGAGGACGAAGACGAAAAAGGACCGTCCAAGACCGAAGCGTTACAGATGATTCTGGCTTACGAAAACGCGATCTCTAACGCAAAAGAGGCCAGGTCGCCGGTAGATGAACGTCTCGTCGAGACTGTGCGCACGCGGAAGAAGGAGCTCACGGGCTCAGACAAGTTGAATTACCCGAACATGGACGCCGTGCATCTGGCAAGAAAGGACAAGCTCGACAAGTTGCGTCACACGACGGAGTACACGGAGTACAAAAAGCAGATCACGCATCCCAACATCATCAGACCGTCGCAGAAGCCGAAGCTGATCGACCCGGATATGGTGATTCCGTACACGTCCGACGTGGAGAACAAGATCGACTTGGAGATTGCGAAAAAGTTGAACGACTCCACACGGATCAGTCCGGTGGACCTGAACGTAGAGAACGCGCGCGCGATCCAGCTGCTCACGCGTGGCGACTTTTTCCAATTGATTGATCCCGCGCGCAAGCCCAAGTCGTTTTTGGTGTGTTACGACCACTCGGAGGAGGCAAAGTACGCGCTCGACTGGTGTATCGGGTCTGTTCTTGCGGACGGCTCGGTGCTCTACATCGTAGAGGTAATTGAGGACGATGAGAAGTTGAGCGCGCTTACCTCGTCAGATCTGTCGCGCGCCCGCCGCCGCATCGAGAACTGCAACGTCATAGTTCAGTACGTTAACCGCTTACTCTCCAAGACGCGCTTGCAAATCCACGTCGTGGTTGAGGTGATGCACCACCCGTTGCCGCGTCACTTGTTCACGCAGGTGATCAACCACTTGAAGCCGACAATGGTGGTTGTCGGATCCAAGGGAAAATCTGCATTGCAGGGTGTGTTGCTCGGGTCTTTGTCGAACTACTTGGTCACAAACTCGTCGGTGCCAGTGATGGTTGTGCGCAAGCGCTTGAAGCAGTTGATTAAGCGGGGAGATGACAAGTTTCCAAACAATATCAAGTCAATGGCGGACGTGGAAGTGAAGCGGTCGATGGTGTAGCGAACGAGCCCAGGCTGTGTGAGCGAGACCTGTAATATATTCTACTGTGAGGTTTTTGTAGTTGATCTATGGCTGTAGGATCTGGACTCTATTGGTAGTCATGGCAGATAACTTATACATGTTGGCAGTCTCAAGAGAGAAAAAACTAGAATCTATTCACTATTCCTTCCTTTCACGTGTGACTATTTCATGATGCACGTCCCCGGATGCGCAAGCCGACGCATCTCTGAAAATGAGCGCTGGTAACGTCATGAGCGAGCCATTATCCACCTCCCGAGCCATATCACATGTAGAAACTTCTCACAAACCTTATACTTCCGGATTTCACTGCAGTTAAACTATAATTCACAAGCTTGGTGCTGGACACTTTGTTCTACTTAGACCTTGGTCCGCCCACGGCCAATCGTATCTCCGATCTCGCATGCGAAAGCTTCGTGCTGCTTTTCTCCACCGGCCTGCATCGTGGAGAAAAGAGTCACTTACAGCCAGCTTGAAACTCTTCTTCGCACATCGTATACGTTTCAGTATTGACCCCGTCAATCAATCGCCGTATTCGTTCCTATATTGTCTCCGTTCGGATAAAGGGACCTCTAAAAGCCTCTCATTTTTCAGCCAAGCAGTCTGAAAGAAGCACTCATCCTGCAACCACCAACCGCCGAAAGAAGAAGCTTACGAAACCGTCCGATCTGCCCCCTTTCCTACATCCGAATTACACAAATCACCTCCCAAATGACCGTCCAGAACGCTGCGACATACCTCGCGAAAATTCGTGCGTACGCACCGCGTCATTTCCAGAACGGCCCTAAGACCGTGTGGCACCATTTACCCGTGAACCGCCGCTCGGCGGTCCTCTTGCTCCTCTTCCTCGGCTCGCAGGGCGAGCTCCGCGTGCTCCTCACCAAACGCTCGTCCAAGCTCAAATCGTTCCCAGGGCAGATATCACTCCCGGGTGGCAAGGCGGATACGGGGCTCGAAACCGCGTGGGATGTCGCGCTCCGCGAGACAGAGGAAGAGATCGGCATCGCGCGCGACGCGCAGCGCCTTATGGACGCATATGGGTGTCTGATCGAACGGCTCGGCGAGTTGCCGTGCTACATGTCACGTAACTTGCTCGCGGTGAGGCCATGTGTGGGTTTCTTATCGTGGCAGGCCCGCGACGGAGAAACCTCCGAGAGGGTGGCCGAAGAGCTTGCGTTGTCTTTGAACCCCGGCGAATCATCCTCCATCTTCTCGGTGCCCGTGCGCGACATCTATCTCAGCTACCTTGCAGAGCAAGCCCCTGAAAAGCCGTTGGAGTGCCTCGGTAGCTCACGAAGTGTGTATAAGTGGGCAGGCATTCCTTGGTGCTTGAAGTCGTTTTTGTTCCCTATAGAAAGCGCTCATGAGCCTAAATGGTTGAACAACGTAACAGACTTGCCCTCAGACGAGGAAGCATTGTCTGACGACGAAAAACGGGCTATCAGCTATGGCAGAACTGGCTACAGGCGCAGCTCCATCACCGGTGATATGATCAAGGATGTGTGGGGGCTCACTGCCAATATCTTACACGACTTGGCTGAGATCATGTACGCGTCGCTGGTCGACACCGAGATAGGGGAGGAGGAGTTGATTTACGCGTTACGTAACAGTGGTCAATCCATGGGCAATGCTAAAGGCCGCACTCCATGGGAAAAAAAGTTGATCGAAGGTGACGAAAACGTCAGCTTCAAGGATGTGTTGCCTGCAGAGGAGTTTGAGCGCTTGAAGAGGATGTATGCGTCCGCGAAATTGTAGCAAAATAGGTGGAATAGAATTAATGCTAAGAAATGTTTCGTGGATTTTGGTAAAGAGAAACTAAAGTCTAGAAAAGCAAGCGAAATAGGGGGATTCACATTCGGCATTATGAATATTGTCCAGGTGGGAAGGCTGTACGTGCATTTTTGGTGCATGCTATCTTGACTTAGCCGAAGGTGCCAGTGTGTGGATAATTGTGTGCCTTCCTCGTGCTCTCGTTCTATTTAGTCTCTGATGGTGATTTTAAAGCTAGATATTTTTAGTATTTACTTCCGTTTGACCCCAAATCGTCCCGTTCAGTGGAGGGACGTGAGCACTAGAGAGATTACGGTTTACTCTACTTGTGCTACTCAAAAATTTCTTAAGCAGGTCTATCCATGACATGGCCTTCAGTGAGTATTACCCACCGTATAAGGATATCATCCAGAGTATGCTCATTCGGGATTCATCCGGATCATAAACCAGTCTGGGACTGATCTTGCAGCCTTGCTCCGTCTCCATGGAAGCAACACAGATTCTAGGTGCCTGTATGAAATAACCAGTTGAGCACTCTTCATATGATTGTCATGAAAATGTAACGGATAAAGGTATGAAAATCATGAGGGACGCTAATAAGTGCATTGTTTCCAAAGATTAAAGTGGCAAGACCAGCCAGGTATCAACCACTCCTTTCTTCGACCGATAAGTGGCTTTCCTTTTACGTCCCCACACCCTGATGCCGGCCAAAAAATGTAAAAGAAACTCCGCGACGGGGAATTGAACCCCGGTCCCCCGCGCGACAAGCGGGGATTCTAGCCACTAAACTATCACAGAAGGTTTTCTATGTCAGGAAATTCATATGGCTTGCTATACTAGATAAAGATTTTTTTCGTTTCGAAGTAACACTTCAGGAAAAGCGTTCCGCCTTCGATATACAAGATTAAAGCTCAATGCTTCCTCGGTCACTTTTATCATCAATTTCTACTGTTCAAAGCTGTGAGTGTTGTTCTCTTTAGAAATGATCCAGTAAGAGCTGCGAGTTTATTCGACTGAAGTCTAAGGCATAAACGTAGGTTTTGGGTGTACTTCCTTTACCAAGCCCGTCTGTGTATGGAACTTTGAAAATCTAACTCCCTCCATCGGCATAACTAACAGTATGACTCCACACGCAAACCTCAATTATTATCCACAAACACCAAAGCCGGTTACAATCTATCAAGCTAAATAAAAGCTTATAAGCTTAAACCCAGATGAACTAATCAGCCCCTAACTTATTGATATTCAAATTTCAAATTTATATTTCCCAGTTAACCACGGTATCCAGTGGATTAATAACCACCGATTTTAAGCAGGCTCACCAGCTAGAATTCACTCACACACACCCCGCTGAATGTTCAATATGCGTCTGTTCCCACCGAATCAACCCGAGAACACAGTCATTAATTTTGGTAGCACCACGACCTCCGGGTTTTTACATGGCTCGGTTGTAGGCCGAGCCGAAATTACTAAGCGAAAGTCGTAGCAATCAAACCCTAAATCTCCCCTTGAATATCTTTGTTAATAATAAGTTATAGAAATCAATTAGCCACGGCAAGCAATATAGAATATTCTTAGAAATAAAACTAACTTTTATTTTAATGCTCTCGAACATTCTTTGGTCCCACTGTGATTTTTCCCGTAACGCCCAATCTCCCCAGTAGCTGCACAAAACTTAGGCCATGCTGCCTGAAACTATCACGCCACTTTGGAAGATTCTGGAGACAATTCTCTCCTATATCCATATACATTAGTGACTACCGAGTATAGGATTGTCACCGTTACGCCTCGGTCGAAATTCACTGCGCCTCAGTGGCTTGTTACGCCCCGTGACGCCATACTTTTCCGTCTATTTTTCTGTTGCGCCACGCTCCTCGGCGCTGGTCGCAACAGGAGCCAAAAACACTCTTGGCACTCTGCCCTTTTAAAATATTTCTTTCCGCCCAATTTTTTGTCTCTTTCTATTTGTTTACCGACACTCTACATTTATTTTTCCATTACTACACGCCCAATAAGCATCCACTGTTAGAGCCACGCAAACCATCGCAGTTCAAAAACAATTACGCAAACTCTTTCGCTATGCTGATTCTCTCATCAGACATTCCAGAAACGTTGGAGCCCGAATCTCTGCGCAAAGCATCCGTCACCTTCAATGACTGCGGCACTACCACTGCTTCGTCCCAGACGGTGCCGGTGGATACCTCGCCGCGCGCCATGGCGTTGTCCTCGCTCAGGTGCCCGTCGCCGCCGCCAATTCTTGCACAGACGTCCATTGCCAAGGTAATGACCGACGATGACGAGCGGATGAAATTCGAGCAAGTGTTGGATGAGACTTTGCCACTGGCCAGCACGGCCAGCCTCCGAGAAACGGTTCCAGCCGGCGGTGCGCTCCTCAACCGAGTACAATCGGTTTCGCCGCGGCCTGAGAGCAACTCCATCCTGTCCGAGCCCGTATCGGAAGTTTTGTCTGACAAGCTGCTGCCTAACAAGCTCCTGCCTGATCTTAAGCCTATCCTATCAGAGGCTATGGTCATTGAGAAGTCCATCGACCGGATTTTGATACCGGAACAGACACCGCACCACCAAAAGGCGCCATCTGTACACGCCCACTTCTACGTCGAAGACACGCTCAGACATGGTGGTGGAACCCGCTCTCGATCAGGCTCAGCGACGATCCACGAAGGCTCAGAAACCCCTGCTGCGCGCTCCACCACGAGCCTCGAGGACAAAAGCCCCCGCACGCGACAGCCAATATCGGTGGAGTCGCGGCTCAACATGGAGGACGGTAAATTCCACGTACTTCTTGGGGTATGCGGCGCCACATCCACCAACAAAATCAAGAACATTATTAGCAAGCTCGAGGAAATCTACACGCGCGACAAGATCTGCATCCAGCTCGTGTTGACAGAGGCGTCCGAGCACTTCTTCACACACAAGCAGCACGAGCTACCAGCGCATGTAACGATGTGGCGCGACCGTGATGAGTGGGTCTGGACGAACCGCCTGGACCCGGTGGTGCATATCGAGCTTCGCCGCTGGGCGGACATCTTAATCGTCGCGCCGTTGACGGCCAACACGTTGTCCAAGATCGCGTTGGGCCTCTGCGACAACTTGTTGACGAATGTAATCCGCGCGTGGAACACGCAGTACCCGATCTTGCTCGCGCCCGCGATGGTCAGCCACGCATACAACTCGGCCATCACGAAGCGCCAGTTGAAGCTCATCAAGGAGGAGATGTCCTGGATCGAGGTCTTGAAACCGGTGGAGAAGGTGGTTGGTTCATTTGGAGATATCGGTATGGGTGGTATGATGGACTGGAACGAGATCGTTGACAAGATCGTCATGAAGTTGGGAGGGTATCCCGAGGAGGAGGATGAAGACGAGGATCAAATGGAAGGCGGTGACGATGACGACGATGATGATGACGATGATGATGATGACGAACCAGAGCTTTCGGATATCTACGAGCACGCGATAGATGATGAGGAGGAGCCTCTGGTGGAAACATTGAGTCTTAAGTAGTTGTCGTACGGTGTCTAAAATTTTGTCATTTCGCCATTGCTCGTTCTTTTACTTTACGGCTACTATTCTCTTAGCGCCATCTGCGATGCAGGCTTCATCCCTACAATGTTTAATGAATGGATTTAATTAATTGAGAATCTGATGTATTTCCTAAGGATCCGGATATTGTGTTTTTGATCATAGGGTGCGGCTTTCCCAGGTTTGCATATTGGGTGCTGCCTTCAGGTTGTGTCGAGATTTTTTACATCCAAACTGTGGAAGGGAAAGCGTAACACGGAATTACTAAGCTTAGCAATCGGGAGGTTATCTAATCTGCAGGAAACTCGGCATAAGCTATCGTTCCGTATTGGGGAGAATAGGAGCCAGTGCTCTGAGGACGATGAAATAGCAGTCCGACTGAAGATGTCGTGGGTTTGTGAAAAGATTGGTTTTATCATTCATAACGATCTTTCTGTGCTGTTCGGGTAGTCAGTTTACAACTGCAACTGTCAAACCATAACCAATTTCTAACAAAGCGATAAATGAAATCACCTCTGACGCAGCACTGATTCTAGTCTGTTTAGGATGATGACCCCAGGGGTGTATATTGTAGTTAGGTGAAGAATACGATGGATGCCGCACTAACTCCTTTACTGTGTGGTCATCATCTCAAAGGCACCCTGAAATCAGTACTCTTAAAAACCTCCATACATGATCATCAAGTCCCACCGAGGGATTTGTGCCCTTCACTACGTATCAGTGTGTATCCAGGGTACAAGCACATAATACGCCCTTATTTTCATCAACGTTTTGTATACCAAACGTTTCTCTTTGCGACATTATCTTTCCTCCCCAATAAGGGTCACAGCCACCTCCCCCGCCTCCTATCACGTGAGTTCTCATCACCACCGCCACGCAGAATGCGCGCACCGGACCAGTCTGATTTGTAATCGAAAAAGAAACACCAAAATATTTTTCAGTGACTCAATAAGTTCACGCCGAAATCATACAACCACGCCCCGAGTTTCTCTCCCCTTACCCTTTATTATCTCCAGCCTCATGTCGTGTATTCTCCTTCTTTTGCACCCCACGATAGTCACGTCACCCGAGGAGGTTGCCACGTTGAAGCGGCAAGTCGCGGCGCAACATCCGGGTGCCACCGTTTCCCAGCACATCATCGACCGTGTGGCGAACAGAGTCGTGCAGTTAGCGCCAGTTGAGTACAACATAATCCGCTACGTGTCGCCACAGGTCACAGCCTTGCCCCAGACGGTTCTTCCGCTCATCTTCCAGGCCTTGAAGCCGGCTGGTGTGTTCGAAGGGTCGTTGGATCCAGCACAAGCGTTTGACGCCATCATGGAGGGGTTTGCCGTGGATAAAGGCACAAACACATGGACTCGGCCCCAGGCACAAGCTGCCGCTGTTCTCTTGAGAAAACCAGATGTCAAAAGCTCTTTGCCCAAGTTCAAGAAGGCGCCCGACGCTGCCAAATTAGCATACTTCGACAACGCATCGGACGACGAGGAGATGGATGAAAACGAGCTTATTTCGCTCGATGAAAGACGCGACAACCTTGTGATTCCTGCGAAGTGTGAGTTGCCCACTGGCAAAAGGAGAAGAAAGGCGTGTAAGGACTGCACGTGCGGGCTAAAGGAGCTCGACGAACTCGAGACCGCCGCCCAGCGCTCGGTCCAAGACTCTTTGTTAGCAAAGATGGCGCAGTCTGCGTCCGCGGAGGCTGCCGAGATCGAAACCAGATTGAAGGGTAACGCTGTGAAGTTTGCCAGTGCAGACATCACCGAGATCGACTTCACGATTGAGGGTAAGAAGGGCAGCTGTGGGTCATGTGCCTTAGGTGACGCCTTCAGATGTGACGGCTGTCCGTATTTGGGCCTTCCTCCATTCAAGCCAGGCGAGGTGGTGTCGATCGACGCGATGGGGGACGATTTCTAGAAAGTGGTGGCACGGCCACGTATTTATTATAATGTCAGCATTTAGCAAAAACGAGTAGGTAGTAATATAGATGTAACCTGTGGAGAGGAACTAAGCTTTTGTCGGGCATATTATTAACCTTGATCGCGCTGGTGCGGGATTGGCTGTCTGGAAACATAAGAAGGCAATAAACGGTAAAGAAATAATATGCGAGTTCAAGTCTGGGTCTGGACACCCTCATTAGATTGCTGAGAATCACTAGGCTGCTACAAGGGTTCTAGGAATAATATTAGTTATTTATAATTCGCATGTGTACACTATTTCTATCACATAGGTTTTCTTTTTGTTTTTTTTAATAAAATCTGTTTATTATGATGCCGCTAAGGTTATGATACAATTATGAAACGAGAGATCTAGCACGAAACGCTTTGCTATAATCATGGTCTCCATGGCCGCTATGGGTTTTCCGTGGTAGAGTCACGGAAATCCACACCCCTAAACACTCAACAACGCCAACATGCCCTCAACCCTAGACGCCTCCTTGGCCTTCTCAACCTCTTGGCCCACTTTCTTCTTTAAGCTAAGCAACAACTCCTCCAAGACAGGCGCCTTTTCCACAACCGCACCATACATTTCCATGCACACGCTGACGTAGTCCGCCACCAAGTCCACACACTTAACGTCTTCGATGTTCTTGTGGGACCAACGGATCAACGGCTCCAAAGAAGCCTCATCTCTGCCGGAAAGCGCGACTCTCACCTTTCCCCTGGCTCTCAACTCGTTCAAAATCGTGATTGTCACCTCCTTGGCCTGGCCAGTGGTGAAAGCCGCGTCAAACGCCTCAGCCCATCGGAATCCGTTCAAGTGCTTCTCAAACGGACGCAACTTCTTAGTCGGCTTTGGCTTGTCGCTGACGATGCGGTGCTCGTACTCGCCAGTGTACTCAGCACCTCTCATCATTCTGGCAAAACTGTTGGACTTGGACTGCTGCTTGACACCCTGTTTGACCCTCGGCTGGGTCTTTCGGGTGCGCACGGAGAGCAACCCGGAAGTCAAGCCGGCCACAAAGTGTTTGTGATCTGGCGAAACCCCACACGACAAAACGCCACCGCCAAACTTCCAGCCAAACTTCACGGCCCAGTCCTCAGACGAGTCAAAGATCTTGACGTGGCCGTCCAAGGAACCCGCGAGAACCCCTCTGTCCCCCGCATCCGCGAGACATGTGACGGTTTTGGTGAAGTTGGACAAGTCACGCACGAGTTTGCCCCCAGCCATGTCCCAGACCTTGACGGAAGTGCCACCGGCAGTGACGAGTGTGGTTGGCGAGAGCGCCATGACCGCCTCGACCGGTGCGCCCTGGTCGAACTTGGCGATCGGACCGGCAGAGCCGCCGATACGAGCATCGAAAATGCGCACGAACCCGTCGTAGCACCCGGTAGTGATAAGGTTCGAGGAAGGAATAAAAGCCGCGGTACGGATGTAATCGGAGTGGTCATCGAAGGACATCACGGGAGCCTGTGCAGACGTGATGTCGTATAAACGCGCGACTCGGTCGTCGGAACAGGTCAAGAGGTTGGTGGAATTAGTAGGGTGGAACTTGGTCACGTGGGTCGGGTGGGTGGATGGGTTAAGCGTCACAAGCAAGGTTCTTGGCTGGTGTGCATCGAAAATTTGCACGAGCCCGGACGCGTCACCGGCGACGAGAAGCCTGCCGTCGTGTCTGAACTCGCCGGAGTAAACGGTCTCCTTGAAACGGGAAAAGGTCTTGACAACCTGACGGGTCTTGGAGCCGAATACCTGGATACGAGTAGAGGATGTAACGGCAAAATCATGCGGACTGACCGGGTTGAAATGGATGTGCGTAATGGCGTTGTGTTCCTTGACGAGCTGTGTGTTGGTGAATCCGCGCCAGTATCTCTGCTCAGGCGTAGTCTGCTGGGCCGCGGTCGGCGCACGGAGCGGCTGCACTCTGGTCTTGGTGGAGGACATTATAGATCAAAGCTGGATTGGGGTCGGTATAGCGGGACTCGGAGCGATATGACTGGGAAGGCGGAGATTCATACCGTTTTGGTGTGCATGATTTTTTTTTTTCTCTATAATTTTTCACGCATAGAGATGAGGCTTGAATGCAGGATAAAGTGTTACCCGGTGTTCTCCTGGTAAGAGTAAGTTCGTGGTAGGCGACGATACACATGTTTAGGTAGATCATTGAACCTGCTAGAAGGCATGCCATTCGCCGATTGGTACCGGTTCTGTGAATAATTGAATCAGCTGGATAATGCCTTATAGGGTGGTCCAAATGTATGGGCTTAGTGTATCAAGACCATCATGCAGCTTCACCGGAACTGGTACTTTGAGATACACGGAACCGCTTGGTTAGGAAAGGGCAGGAGAAAGTAAGCAAAATGTGCCTGTAAAATGGTTAGAAGATCCCTCTCCCTACTTGGCTACTAGGTAAGGGTTAATGTGACAAGGTGCAACGAGTGACAAGATGTGACGATATACGCACTCAGTGCAGGGGTGGAATGACGAGGGGGATTTTACACAAGGGGTAAAAGATAAGGCAGGAGACTTGGTTGTATGGCCAGCTGCTTCCGTGTTGTGATAACCAGACTGGGGTAGATATAAAATAAGGAAAGGGATTGTATTCAAATCATTTATTGGGATCAACAGTATTTATCGGGGATTCTTAGTTGAGCTTAGGTATCTAAGAATGTCTAAAGCCCGGTACTTGTATATTTGTTATTTGGTAAATAAAATTGTGACAGCCCTATGTTTGCTCAATCAATAGTTTTTCTGTGTAGATAACCGTGGCCGGAAATGAGGAGTTCAAACGGCTATATTGTTTCTCGTGTCATGGATTTCACGTTTAACAATTGAGGTGATCTATGATACTGTTTGTATGTTTAAAAATGCATTCCAGGAAACCATAAGGGGCTAGTTTTTGGGGGATGATGAATAAATTTTCCTAAAGTCGGAATGGTGCAAGTTAGGCCAATAATGTTACCAATCCTAGTAACACGGGGGTATGCTGGCAGAGAACCTTCATGCTCTATTTCTGTTTTTTTTTAGAGTTTATAAAATAGTACGCCACTATTCTCTTTGAATTTGGCTGAGGTAATATATATCGTTATTTTAATGCAGCAAAGTCATTTATTTTTTTTTTTTTTTTCAGTTATTCTCTGAATTGCTCCAACTTTTGTTAGCCAAGTGGTGAGTGGCAAATATCAATTGCTTCCAACAAAGTACCTTGGTCTAAGACCAGAAAAGCATCCCAAATTTCTCTTGAGCCCTGAATTATTACCGATTTATTCTAAATGAACTATGTTTGGTAATTCCAAATCACTAGCTATCATACCTTCCTCGTACTATCTCCGAAGCGTCCTGCCTTTCACAGATTAAAAATGAAACTCTGGCTGGTTTTACAACGTCCGAACAGCACAAAAATAGACTTTCCCGCGTCGTCTGGTTTGCGTTAGAGTATTTTCCTCTCCAGGAAAAGGTTAAACCCTTTACACCTAGTCGAACTATATATTTTGTCATTCATGTTGGCTCTTTCTAAACGGAATCGTAACACGTGTAATAAATCGTTAAACTAAAATATTAGGCCAAACGTTACCTGCCTTGTTACAACATCCCAACAAACTGGGAATGTGCTGGCATCGTCCAGATACCACTTTTTGACTACACGTTATGTCATGGTTTCAATACATTGCTCTTGTCTATACGTCATAGGGTTACCAGAAAAAAAAAATATTAAATAACCTTGCGACGCATGTGTAAAAATGGGCTACACCTTGCTGGCAAAGGTCTGTTCGTTCATCAACTTGTTTGCATTCTTCGCTCTGTACTCTTCCTGGCAGTGCCTCAACTCGGAACACGAGTGATCCTCCACTAACCGGTGCTTCGAGCAGTACTTGTGGTTACAGTACGTACAGTCTCCGATGAACTTGGCTTGCGGCTGATGGCACTGCAGGAAGTGGCATGTCTTTTTCGAAAAGGTCTTGCGTTTGATGCCGGGCTTGGTGACTGAGGCGGCGGCGGCGGTGGGCGATGTGGTAGGTGTGAGGGTATTGGAGAGTGTAGCCGAATCTGTCCGGGCAAGACAGAGTTCCACCTTCTTTATGATCGGCGAGTTCAACGGGTTGAACAGCTGGAGCGCGAGCGAATGGTTGTTGTGGACGAGGATAATCGTGGAGTGGTCTACAATGTCGAGGGTTTCTAATTTCTGGGACAAGATATCCAACACCTTTCCGTTGAACACTAGCTTGAACAGAGACGGCTTGGCGCCTGAGGGCAAAACGGCGATCGGAGCTGCAATGATCACCGACGTCTTCAAGTCCATGACACTCGAGTTATCGGGAATAGTGATCGAAAAGACTGGGTGGTTAGTACTCTATTCTCCTAATGACGAGACGGTGGCGACATACGAGAATCTGGCGAACCAGAGGAGGATTTAACAAAGATCTTCATAGTGTTTGAATGTGGTAATGTATAGATACTTTCGGACTGGAAAGAGATGTGAAAAGGGGTGGAACAGAGGTTAGAATATAGTGGGAAAAGGAGAGAGAGTGCAAAAAAGTGTTTGCGAGCAAAGTCTCTGCCTATATATAGCCGCCTGCACAGTGACTGTAATCGTCTTCTTCCGGGATCGAAGCGCTCGGCCTCCCGTTGTCAGCTTATCGCACGTGAGTACATGCACGTTTCTTTTGGCGTATGCACCGAAACGGCCTGTATGCCGGTTCTTGATTGCTTTTGCTTCTCAAACCGTGCTAGTTTCTTTTTTTCCGGGGATTACGTCAACTGATCGCCGGTTACGGAGACGGTGGAATTCTGGCTAAGATCGGCAATTCCATTCTAGAGCAATCCCAGTAAGCCGGAAAGGAGAGGATATATACCTGGATGCCAAACCCTAAGAGCAATCCAAGCTAGAAGTTATGGGGAA
The DNA here is from genome assembly GCF_001661335.1 of Babjeviella inositovora NRRL Y-12698. NCBI lineage: Eukaryota > Fungi > Ascomycota > Pichiomycetes > Serinales > Babjeviella > Babjeviella inositovora. Next base: position 587,287 of record NW_017566840.1, read on the forward strand.
GTTGTTCTCCGGACACTCTAACAACACCCTTTATAAAGATGGGCAGAAGAGCTACGATATTACCTATATCCACCAAATACGAATAAGATGGTGTCGTACTGAGTTGCTATATGATATTCATTCATATCAAATGTATCCTTTACCTTGTTTAGTAAACACTATAAATCCAAGTTCCTAAATTTGCAACCGAGGTAGTTTGCTCTTGCGAAAATAAGATGGAATTGGGCTATTTGGAGCTCCGTTGTAACTATAGAACTATCATTATAACCGTCAGCGACGTAGTCTAGCTGGGTACCATAGCGCTACTTTTACAAAACTAACCAATCTCACAGCTGTCTCAGGCTCCGCTGTCTCGGACATGACAGCATCAACCCTTGTCTCGTGTAGAACAGAGCTCGGTATATTTATGCGCATGACTAAAACACAACCTCGATTGTCGTGTCAGGGACGAGAACCCGAGACAGCTGTATTCGATATCCACCAGTGGCCAAACCTATAACAGGAATGGGTAAGGGTGCACACACGTTTGAATAACTTGTACGAGAGTGTCTAGGTGGTTACACCAGTAGTGATCTCTACTATGCATCTGTGGCTAGGTGCCCTTTCCTAGTAAGATGTTTCGTCGCATTTTCTCTCAGTATGCCTCAAATTCCACGCGATAGCTTTGGTAATAGGCGTAAATTCGGGCTATGAAAATCTTCTTCAGTGCGCAGCAAGTAGCGACCCATGTGCTAATCCTGGCATCGAATGCACTGCGGAAACTTTATGGGGTTAATATGACGGGCATCAATAACCATGTTGTATTTCTGGATACAGCTTGTTACACTTTCCCATGTGCTAAAATTCCGCTTCGTCACTATGGAGTGACTCAATCCAGCCGGCAACCATCGAATCGTTCATTGGATGCATGCACTAGTCTTGTTCGCCACTATTTAGTCAAGGCAGGATGTAGGGTTTCCTATACTAACAGTTTCTCGTGTTGGAGTAGCCTATCACGGTGGTCATGGAACGTTATATAGCATATTTCCATGTCATTTTAGTTATTTAATGGGTTTATACGGGCTAAGATTCATGGCTGAACCTTGTGACAACGTGTGCCACTGTTTCCCTGGAGTTACAAGAATATATAGTCCGTGGGTCCTGTTAATATTATCTCTATCTTCCAGCCTCTCGGAACCCAACCCTGATTCCCTATCCAAAATTTTATTTTTCAACAGCAGACTAACGTATTCCTGAGCTTGTAGATCAATAACATCCATAGGTGGTATCAGAGAGGCTTAAATGGTTTACGTCAGCAGTCTACCATTGTGACATACCTACGGTATATCTAGCAGATAATAGTGGATACTGATAATTAGTCAATAGAGAATATTTTTCGTCCGTAAGCTATACGCAAGGGTAGTCGGTGGCCTTACATATTGAGGCGGATACGATACCAGGGTGACCGCCTATCCGAAGTAGGAGATAACGTTCGCTAACGTTCGTCCGGTTAAATGGCACCTTTACTACAATTCCTCTACTCTAATCAATACTAATATCATTTGTGCGGCCCTCCTTCTACAATGGGATGCTAATATCATGGTAAATAACCCTAGGAGAGAATGTTTCGCTCCTATCCAGGGGCTTAATTTAGTTTCAAGGCCAATAACTATTTATCAAAGTTATACACCAAAATCTGTGGTCTAACCATTCCGCTCAACTCTTAGGCATGGAACTTGACATCCCAAAGCTTTACAACACCGTCGTTGCCGCCACTGACAACCTGCTCGCCTAACCAGGCGACAGCAGTGACCCCGCCGTAGTGAGCACCAGGGAACTTGATATTCTTAGCAGGTCTCGCCACACTGTAGACAATGATCTGTTCGTCAAGAGACCCAGACACAAGGAACTCATCTCCATGCCAACTCATGCTCGTGACTCTGGCGTTATGGAAGGACCAACGGGAGGTAACAACGGTACCGTTGGTCGTTTCGTACAACACAATCTTCCCCGTTGTATCAGCCACGGCCAAATGCGAGCCTGATGCAGAGAGAGCCACCTTGCTCACAGCCGAACGAAGTGGAGCCAAAGTGGTCCTTGCGTATGTCTTTGCATCAAAGACGTTTAAGGACCCGTTCTGGCCACCCACAATGATGCCGGTCGCAGAGGCAGTGACGGAGGTGGCAATAAAGTCAAGCTTAGAGGTATGTACCTGCGTCCCGAGCTCAAACACAAGAAGTTCAGATTCGGTAACTATAGCGGTGGTAGTGCCATGGCTGGCCGTACCCTTTGGCTGCCCGCCCAAAACGGTCTCTGATTCGTGGCTTGACCCCTTCTGGTCGATGATCAGTAACTTATCGTCCCAGCCCACACTGCTGACGCTGTCACCCAAGTTGTTGAGTCCAATCACCATGTTTGTGTGGCCTGTGCCCCCGAGGTAGGAGGCGCTCTTGGTCTGCAAGTCCCATTCAGCGATCCTCCCGTCGTATGAACCGGTATAGAGCCTTTCGCCCACCGCTATAGCGGTGATGGACTTTTGATGCCCCTTTACAATCCTCACAGGCGCATCGGAGTCCAAACTTAAGAAGTTGAGCTCACCCGAGAGGGATAACGAGATGATATCGGTCTTGGTGGCGACAACCCCAACCTGGTGGGTAGCCACGGCCTTTTCGAACGTCCAGGTTTTTTCTGCGGTACCCTCAGTACTCCACAACTTGACGGTTGAGTCAGCAGCAGAGGTGACAAATTGGGTGGAGTTAACCCAAGAAACCGCGAAAATCCCACCATCGTGGGCGTTTTCTACTTTGCGGACGAGCTCGCCAGCCCCGCTATACACCACAATGGCTCGGTCTGCACCCACACTCACGATGAACTCACCGTCAGGCGAGTACTTTACGTCTCTGATAAAGTTGGAGTGGTTGCCTCTTACACTGGATTGGAACTTGTACGGCGGGGCGGACAACACGACAAGCGCAGAGTCGTTCGCCACGGTAACCGCGCGGAACGGTCTCACCGGTCTGATGGCAACCGCGGTGATGGCAGCGGAATGTCCAGATATCTCACCAACAGAGTTTCCGGTGTCGAAGGTGAAACAGTGGCCAAATTTTTCCTTACCATCACCCACGGCAATAATACGCTTGGAGTCTGCATCCCAGGAAAGATCGTTAATACGGCCAGAAATGATCTGGAAAGAAGACTTGACGGACTGCGAGCCCTCAAGGGAACAGTCCCACACTTGTACCTGCCCGGACTCATCGCCAGATGCAATGTAGTAGCCAGAGGGAGAGAAACGGGCAACGGTGGTGGTGTGGGTGTGGCCAGTGAACTGCCAGGAGAGAGACGGGTCAGAAACAGAGCGGATAAAGATCGATTTCCCCAGAGCATAGGCAATACGGTCGGTCGTAGGGTCATAAGAAAGATGGGTCGTGAGCGCACGTGTTGTGGCTGGGAGCGGAGCCCAGGTGGAGGCTGAGAGGTTAGTATTGCATGACGATAGCGATAATGTGACGGCATAAGGGAGGTTTGATGGAGCAAGATGATTCAACATATGAAGCACGATGGTTCTAAGCATTATGGAAAGTGTCTCGACGGTTTCAAAAGGGCGTGCGGAGTGGTAACTGGCGTTCAGAGAACGTATGATATACGGAGATTGTGAATAAGCAGAAACATCGTTTGATAAGGCAGCCGGGAATCGCAATGAGTCAACTGACAGGAAAATTTCAGAGGGTCTGTCGCAGGTTGTAGGTCCATTAGTCTACCACTACACTGACCATGCTTAATGAGTGGCACAAAAACGTACATCTTCGAAAGGGGGATGCCCAGGCCAATCTGAGCCCAAGACCGTGGCCATGTCACCCATGTTATCGCTTCAGTTATGGTACATACTTTGCATGAGCGACATTTTCGATAGATGTCCTTTGGATATTATAGGAAGCAGATTTAAGGCTTAATAAAGCAGAATCAATTCAATTGATATGGTCTGGAGAGAGGTCAATGACGTGACACGTTGATCCGCTGCGGTCAGGAATTTACCAGCCGATAGGATTCAATGTATGGAGGATTCCGCATTGGCGCATCGGGCTCGTAACCGATGTAGACAGAGCGGAGAGATTACTATCACCAGCATAGACATGTTACTTGTTTAATAAGGGTACTAGAGAAGCAACCATGATAGGGGTTTTTCATTTCGCATAAAACTTGTAAAACTGTGCAAATGATGGTATCTGGGCATATGTGAGGCTATGATGAAGTTTGCTGAGCAAGATCAAGCGAATCAAGTAGTAGGGGAGGGCCGGTAACGTTGGTCAAGGTAAGGTGGTATAACCTTATTCTAAGATACTTTTTTTTACTCAATATCAGTTGTTGGCTTAACAACTTTGAATGTCTTAATCTCCTTTGGAAACACGAAAGATGGTACTTTGTTTCAAATATTGCATGCCACGGATCCTATTACGAGGATAGGTCAGGAAAAATCACATACCAACACGGCAAATACATCGATATATAAATATATAATAGATGTATATATATAATATTCCTTGAATTTTCCTTTTAAACGGGCTCACTCACCCCATTAAACGAGACGGTTAACCTCACTTCATCAAAATCACGTGCCTTAGACTCCAGGTCGGACAGAAATTTTTCACCCCGGATGACGTAAACCCCGACAGATCCATCTCTAGCCCTCTTTTCGTACACCAAACTATAAAATGGCTAAAAGACCGCTTGGCTTGGGCAAGGCTGCCAAATCGAAGAAGCAAAAGCCAGAAGCTGCTGAAGCTCCGGCGGATGTGCTCACGGTTGAACTCAGCGAAACCGCGGACGCGGACGACGAATTGGCGCAGTTGAAGGGGTTGTGGCAGACTTTTGTGGAATCTCCAAAGGACAACCAGCTCATTCTCAACGGGCTAATCCACGAATGTGACCGTTTGTTGAGAAACTACGCCACAGAAAACGAGGGAAAACAGCTCCCGGACTATTTCCATGCAATCTACGCCGGCGCGCTTGCGGATATGACTAGGTTTTTGGAGGTTGAGAAGGAAATCGACGAGTTTTTCACCACCGCCGAAGAGAGAATTGAGACTGGCTTGGAGCAGTACCCTCAGTCCATCAGCTTGTTGTTTGCACAGGCAAAGCTCTTGCTCAATCGCATACCGTTGGGCTATGTCTCGCGCATGGACTTGGAGTCCACTACCAAGGAATTTCCAAAGGTTGCTACCTTGCTCGACAGAGCGTTGGATGTGTATGAATCCGCGGAGATGCAGGCTGAAATCGCCAAAGACTTTTCCTGTTTTACCCAGGAAAACTTTGAGATCTTAGAGACCTATGACGACTTGTTGGACTTTATTGACAACTTTGGCCGCAACACCGCCGACGGCTTGGACAGTGACGAAGAGAGTGGTGACGAGGAAGAAGTTGAGTTATCCAAAAAGCATCCTTTGAGAGGCATCAAGGAGGAAGACAAGTACAACTTGTGGTGGAGAGAGCATGTGGTGACGTTTTTGACCCACTTTGACGCAAAAAAGTCCAAGGAGGTCTCTGATGTGGCGTTGCGTCGCGAGATCTGTAAGCGTTTGGGCCAGTCTTACTTGATGGAGGCCGAGGAGCCGTCCCAGATCTTCACCGCTCTCACCTATGAGAACAGCGATGAATACCCTGATCTCGACGTCAAGGAGGTCCAGAAGGATGTCATCAAGCTTGTAGAGCAGGCCATTGCGTATTTGAAGCAGGCGGAGGACCCAGAAGTTCCACAGAGCTGGGTCGATATTGCTGAGGCCCAGATCACCTTGGCGAACTTGCACGACAACGAGAGCGAGATCCAAGAGGCGACCTACAAGTTGGCTGAGGAAAGATTGGCCAAGGCGAATAAGGCTACCCATGGAAAGTATGACGATATCATGAAGAACTTGTTGGCTGGTGACAGCGACGAGGAGTAACTTATAGGTTAGTTTTAATTATTGTATTTATGGGGTAGAGGTGTGAGAATTGTCACGCAATTGCAAGCGGATCAAACGTGCACCTTGAAAACTAATCTAGCTCAAGCCATACCGACTATTAATCCCCCTTGGAAATAAAGTTTTTCTGACTGGGTGTTTATATAACCAATTTATGGATTATAAAGAGAATGATTTAGTCATTTCTGAAGATCTCCTCAAGGCTTCCGCTGCCTTCTAGTCTATGCAGGACTCCCGGCACCTGAACCGATCTCGTCAAAGTTAAGGCAATACTGACTTCTTACTCCACAGCCGTCTTTCACCACACAACCTATCTCCTTACACGCTACACAATGTCAAAGACCATCAAAGCCACTGCTGACGATATATGGAAGAACAAGGTTGAGAAGATTGTACGTCTGCCATCCCCTATCCCCTGATCGCCTACTAACGTACCAGAACTCAGAGCTCTTCACCTTGACCTACGGCTCGGTTGTGGCGCAGCTCTGCCGCGACTTTCACAACGATTACGTCCAGGTGAATGCCCAGCTAGAACGCATGGGGTTTAACATCGGTATCCGCTTGATCGAAGACTTCTTGGCCCGCACGGGGCTCGGCAGATGTCAGAGCTTCAAAGAGACAGCTGAGGTGGTATCAAAGATCGGTTTCAAGATCTTTTTGAACGTGGTTCCTCTGGTGACAAACTGGTCAGGTGACGGGAAGCAATTTTCGTTAGTGCTCGAGGAGAATCCGTTAGCAGAATTCGTGGAGTTGCCACAGGACGACAAGGCCAGCCGCGCGTTGTGGTACTCGAACGTGCTCGTAGGGGTCTTAAAGGGCGCCTTACAGATGGTTCAGCTTGAGGTGGATGTCGCGTTCGTCAAGGATGTGTTGCGGGGCGATGACGCCACGGAAATACGCTTGAAGTTGATCAAGGTATTGCGAGACGAGGTCCCAGCCGGCGAGGACTAATATAGTGGGTTACTTAGTGTATATTATGAACGTTTTATAACGCGTAGCTGGAGAGATACAACCACTGATGAGGTAGAAAGATTGAGATGACATTTAAGCCTCATTAAAATGGGTAAGGTATGTTTGCTGGGGCCGACCTGAAAGACGCAATGAGGATGAAAATGGGGCGACACTAAGGACTCTAAACATTCATAGAGTATAGGGATTGAGTCCGAAAATAAGTTGCTTGATTATATACACTCGCTACGGAATAGTTTTGATATCTTTATAAAGTGTTTATACGTATTCACCGCCTTCAGATATTAACTCCTTTGTCATTATGGTTTACTTTCTCCTTCTGAGGCGGGGACGAAAAGGCTGTACAACCCGGTCACTCAACGGATATCGCATTACAGTCTTGTCTTTTCAAACGCTTTATTAATATGGTTCTTGCATTTCTCTATAATAATCTGCTCCCCTTTTGACATTTCCGCCTTTCAATGAAAAGTAAAACCAGATGATCAAATATGGGTTGCATACATGAAATCACCAAGCATCGATGCACCAGGTGCCCCATCGATATCTACGGCCACCTAACTTCGTCGCTGTTTACACAAAAGACATTAATTAAACGTTAGGATACAAAAAGATTAGAGGGTATGGTAACGGGATGCGAATTAACAAGCACACCCTTGATCAGTGTTGGTGCTTGGCTTGTTCAAATTGATTCTCGGCTTTGAACGGCTCATTGTAGACCGGATCTGTTCCTCCACTGGCAACTGCTCGGCGATCCGGTAGAATACGTCCCTAATCCCATCACCGGTCTTAGCGCTGACCTCACAGAACAATAAGCCGTTGTCGATGGCGTACTGCTGAGCCTCTCCCGTCGAAACCTCTCTCTCCGCTTCCAAATCTAGCTTGTTTCCGGTAAGTGCAATGGTTATATCGGCATTCGCCTGTCTCTGTAACTCTTTGATCCAGTTCTTGGCACGCTCTAACGAAGCCAGCTGCGTGATATCGTACACCACCACCGCGCAGTTGGCGTTACGGTAGTACATCGGGGCCAACGACTTGTATCTCTCTTGGCCGGCAGTGTCCCAGATCTCAAACTTGACTGTGGTATCGTTCGCCAACTTGATCGTTTGTGTCAAAAAGGCGGCACCAATCGTGGACTCCCGGAGGTCGTCAAAAGAGTCTTTGACGAATCTGTGCACAATGGACGATTTCCCAACCGCCGACTCTCCAAGGAGAACGAGCTTAAATTGGGCGAAGCGGGGGATTGGATCTTCAATAGACATGTGGAAAGAGCTTGTGTGGTTATAGACCTGTGGGTTATAACAACTGTGGTGGCAGTGACGTGGTACGTGACATTAAAATTGATAAGGCAAATACTATGGCTAGCCAGCCGATAGCGCTTAGGTAAGCGACAGAGGCGTGGTTATGTGCCCGATGTATTACTACCATATGTCCAAGAATATGCGTTTTTTACACATCGACTCTCGGGGTGGCCAAGTTGGCTAAGGCGCGGGACTGTAATGTTAATGTAATCCTGAGATCGGGTGTTCGAATCACCCTTCCGAGATGTTTTTTGGAATTTAGTAGATGGTGCTTTTAATATATTATAGTTGCGGGTTTGGTTTGTTGGTACTATAGTCCCTATAAATTGAGGAGACAACTTGAGATGCCTGGCCTTCGGCGCCCGGTGCCAGTTTGTAGTGATAAAAAGAAAACACAGCATGGGGTAGCTGCGCCTCGAGGAGTCGGTGTGGAGGATAACCACGGATCTGGAAAACGGCATCGATACATAGGTAAGCCTGCAATGTTTTACTCAACTCGCATTAATCCAAGGTTTCCAGTTGTAGTCTACTCGGATAGGTCGGAATGTCCTGCCTGAGCATGTTATTATGATGGACCAACTTGACAGTGTGCGCTTCGTCCAGGTGCCCCCTCGTCTCGTTAAAGCCGTCATAGTATTACATAACCTGGATGTAATCTCTTGGGTGTAACCTCCTGAATGGAACTTTTTGGGTGGAATTTTTTGGGTGAAACCTCTTGAATAGATTCTCTTGAATAGACGCTCTTGGATTTAACCCCTCGAATGGATATAAGAATTTATATCACGTTGACTGGGGAAGGCCATCCCTAATTGACATTCTCGTGCTATCCTCCAATATTCAGCTTGTAGTCCATTGAATATGATACTATAAACTAACACTATTATGGCATATCTAGCGGGTAATCGGGAATGCTGTTAGCTAGTTATAGGAATACGTTTCCTTCATAGAGTATATACGAGGAGGAGTTAATGCCTTTATATATTGAAGGAGAATATGATACCAAAATATCCGATGATCAGTAGTTGTATAACCATAGCCTGATCGGAAATAAGAAGATATCGGCCGACAAAGTCTATCTAATTAAATGCCACCTTTAACATAGCTATAATAGGCTGGCTGCTCTGGATGCTATCAGGGATTTTACGAGGTTAAGGGATTTTTCCCAGAAACTCCGTGTATTATTCAACACCCAAGACAAAAACTTTAGTGTAACTTGAACTCCCACGCTTATCCAAGAGAAACCTCTGATTTCGGACTAAGGGGGTCAATTATATTAGGTGACTGTATAGAAAACAAACTAACTCTAGTTTTTAAGGAATGGTTTCGTGGTCTAGTTGGTTATGGCACCTGCTTAACACGCAGTACGTCCCCAGTTCGATCCTGGGCGAAATCATCCTATCTTTTTTTGACTGGACTGAAGTATATTTTTAGATAGATTGGGTTGATGCTTCAAAGTTTTATTGTACTAGTAGGCGTTGTTACGTATATGTACTGTTTAACGACAATATATAGTATATATGAGTATATATATATTTATATATATTTATACTTTAACCAAACATATTTTATATGATCAGCCTGTGAGCCACCATTCCGATTTATATAAATATACGTGAATAAAGATATTGGAAATGATTTATATAAAATTATTATAGGAGAGATAGGCGCTGGTTTCATTAGTTGTGTATCGTACATACGGAATGAAAATGCTAAGACAGCGAGATTTATTAAAATAGATAAGGTTTCTGTCCCGAATTCTAGATCTTTATTTATTTGCGGTAGCTACCGGTACACTACATGCCGGAGCCCCCCTATAGGCTACGTGTGCACTTCGACCACACAATTTCATCAGCTTGATCATGCTTCTGTTGTCGAAGGTCCCAGGATAACAACAGTCACTATAAACAGCTCTCTCGAGTGCTGATAATTTTAAAATATTCTGATGTTTGATGAAATTCTGTCAAGCTCCAGCAACCCTGTCAGCAATTCGGAATATGCTAGTGTTATGACCCAAAACGTAATTCAAACTTATAATACACGAGCCGGTTTGGCGCATAGGATATGTATGTTATTGACAGGCATTTCTTAAAGTAACCCCTTGCACTGCCAAGAGTTATTTTATGACTGTTTTACACGGAGTTAAACTGACAAAGGCAGTCCGAGTTTTTTTTCTGTGTCCTGACAACATTAACCGAGGCGAACTACGTCATTCTTGACTATTAGCCTTTATGCATCATAGATCGTATTGTTTAGAGATGCGCGACATGTCTGCTTTCCTAAACAGGTAGTAATTAAACCACGCTATGAAACCTGATCTGAAGTGATGGATAGAATCAAGGACAAGAGGAATCTTGCTAGGCGCTATTAAGGATGCTAACCCGAAGCTAAAGGGAACACTAACCCACTTTTAAAGTGATGTATATAGCAGGTAAGAGAACATTCCTGGTTGTTTTATACACTAGATAAGTAAAGGGATATTGCCGAGACACTAAGCCATGTTGACGCCACGAGATTATGCAATAACAGCACCCGACGAGAGATATTTTAGTTAACCAACTTATTCAAGGACCCCAACCGCAGAGCAGTCGGCTTGATACCAATACATTTTTACGGAAAGTGTTTTGGAGATTTATCAAGCTGCCAGCATGTTTATCATTTCAAAATATTGGAGGGTATTTTAAATCCATTACGTATATCCTAAAAAGTAGCTAAAAAAATCCGGAGGCGTAAACAAGCGCAAGACGTGACCAGTATGAAAAATGATGTATATAAGTGAGGACGAAGAACTGAAAGAAACCAAGCCAGTTAAAAGGGGTATGAAGGGCCAAACCTAGGCCATTTAAGAATAAAAAGAGCAGAAGTGAATAAAATGGGATGTGGAGGGTCTATGTTATTGTACAGGTACCACTTATTTGTGGTAGCGGGTTTTCTCCTTGGTCTCGGCGGTGGCATGGGAGAAATTGATCGTATTCGCAGCCGTGGCAACGTTGATCTTTGGCTTGCCTGGAGTATAGGAGGGGACAATGACTGGGAATCGACTGGGGGTAGTTGGAGCAGCGACGACGGCGGCGGCGGCAGATGATCTAGCAAGATCCAAGTTGGCCTTCACCGGGGTGGCGTCAACCATGCTAAAGGCGATAAGCAATACGGCAGCAGATGTGAACTTCATTGTGTGAGGATACGGGTTTATAAGGAGTGACTTTGCGTTTGAGAACTTTTGTTGATCAAAGAAGGGAATGTTGGACATATATATAGGTTGTGCCAGATGTGGAGGTGATGTGGATCGTGCTGACCCGCTTAGGGAATTAGAGCTATAAATCGTATGCGTCTCGAGCCTGTTTCATGCGATCTAGAGAGAAGATGCATGAGCGGCTGCGCCTGGGGCCGGCTCGTGCGCTATTATTCCCTCCGGGCACGCGTCTTGGTGTGCGTCTGGACTGGGTTTATTTCCATTGCGATGTTTTTCGAGCGATGTCTGCTGGGTTTTGGACCTGATTCCGGTTCTGGGCCTGGCTCAAGATTGGGGAAGTGATCGGCATATCCGCACAAATTTCAGACTAGGTTCATGACACTGTCACTCGTACCCTTGATGAGTCTAAATCTTGTTTTGTATTGTGGGGCCACCCTACCGGTTCTATTGTTTACGATCCAAGAGCGTCGGCTTACTTTTTACTTAAGAACTGATTTATAAGAGGAAATATCACTTCCCGCCATTATATAGAAGACCCGTCAGTTAAGATGGTTGTACTTGACAACCCCAGACGATATTTCCACGTCTTGACGTGGCAAGCTCCGAGCCTGGCCATAAAAAGTCGCGCAGCTAAATTTCGCGTGTTTGTAGTTCCCGGGGAAACAGTGTTAAATGCGCCTCCTTTGGAGGAGCGAATCCACGCCACCCCCTTGTGACAGGTAACGATGACACTTTTGGTACATAAAACGTTTCGGTATTCAACAGAGAGCACGAAGGATAGAGAGTCAAAAAGCAACGTGAGTTCAAATAAATTTTCCGGGCCATAAAACAGTGCTGTTGATTGCCAGTGGAGACATGATAACCAAAATGTCCACCATAGTGTCCGGTAGGGTACGATCCCGGAGCCGGCCCTCACAGCTTTGGGAGATTCGGACGCGTACTCGTGTGTTTAGCTTGGCGACCCTATATGAAGTATGGATTCTGATAAAATCTTGTAGGAGATATACCTGCTGTGCCCATTTTCGGTTGAATTTTCCATGTGCGGAACCTCCAGCCAGTTATAGACCTGGGAAAGTTTGGAGGCTGTGCTTATAGTTAACACTGCTTGCATACTCTGCAACATTTAAAGTACCAGTTTTGGGGGCCTTTCTGTAAACGAGGCTTCTCCATTTACTACACAAGCAGTAACGGAGCAGGTATATCGAAATTGAAATAGGTCCAGAAAACCTATATTAAACACTTCGTGGTAAACTACCCGGTTCCTGGACCTTACAGTAGCATATATCTTATATGGAAAACTAAACACAGATAAACCAAATTTCAAAGTATAGTAGCTAAGCATGGAATATATAACTGCTGTGGACGAAGCTTTTCAAGGGGCCGTCTCAAATAGAAGAAACAGAGGTATAGGTATATTAACACTAACAATTGGTGAAGCGTAGACTAGTTAACCAAACAGACACTGCGTTTACTATAAAATACAAACATACCCAAAAATAGCTCAAGGGAGGCTGGTTTATCACCGGACGTACAATAGAAATAACACCTTCTGAATACCAAAGTTTCAAACAAATACAACTAGGCAATCTTACTTCTTGCTCTCAGAGGTGGTTGGAACGTCCTCCTCATCGCTGTCAGTGACGATAAACGCATCATCTCTGGCCGGTTCCGGCACCACGGTGGCCAACAGCTCCCACTTAGAGTCCTTTTCCCGATCAGCCTTAACCTCCTTCTCGGCACGGGCGCCAGGTTCAATGGTTGTGCTCTCGCCACTGAAGCTCACGGACTTCCCGTTAGAGTTTCTCGTCTTGGAGGGCACTACAGGAGGGTCGTCGGAGTAGTCGTTCAACGCAATCCCAGCCCCGTAGTTCTGTCTCGACAGTTCGCGTTCCTTCTGACGCTGGAATTGGCGCTGCTGGCGAAGGCGTTCCGCTTCCGTGTTCTCAAAGTCGGTATCGTTTCTACTGGCATTGACGTTACCACCCAACGCACCGAATAAACCAGGGGAGGATTCTTCTTCCTGGCTGAACTTGGAGGCAATGCCGGTGACCCACGAGTTGAGCTTTGTTCTTGTCTCCTCCACACCCTTGACAAAGGATTTCTGGAACTGCGGAAGGTCTTCGTCGAAGAACTTGTCAAACGTGTCCTCGTCGTCCGTGCCCTGCGGGCGAGGAGGAAGTGGCCGCTGTGAGGGTGGTGGTCTTTCCGACCGAGGTGGAGGGCCGTCAGGGCGTTGGTGAGACCTTCTTCTGGTACGGTCTTGCTGCTCAAACTCCCGCGCAAGTCTTCTAGCGAGTGCTTCGTCTTCCTCTAACTGAGAGGAACTCAACCCTGGGATACTGACTTGCGCCGGTCTGGAGGGTAAAGCAGGAGTGAACCCCGCTGGCTCAGTGTGAGGGGACGGAATTTCGGCAATAAAGGACGGATCGGATAAGTAGAGCAAAGCGTTAAAAGCTGGGTCAAGGATGCCTTGGGACGCAATTAACACGGCGGTAATGTACTTTTCTTCCACGTTAGGAAACGCTTCCTGGAGGGTCTGTTTGGATTGGTCCGTGGTGGACAACCGGCGTTGGGGCAACGGCGGAGCATCGTCTGCGGCATTCGCGGTATCAGTAGTGGCTTCAATACCAGGAGTAACAGTATCAGCGTTGGTTTCAGCAGACGTGCTGGCCTCAGGCTCAGTAGCCACATCCTTCTTCTCAGTAGCGGCCTCCTTGACGGCATCTTCCACAGTGTCTTCATCCAACAGGATTTCCACCACTTCAGAAGTAGGTTCGACAACTGTAGCAACAGACTTGGCGATTGTAGGCTTGGAAGCTTCTTCGCCTTCGGAATCAGAGTCCTCAAGGGAGAAAGCATCAGCCTTGATTTCGGTTGCTGGTGCAGTCTGGTCTGTTGTCTTGGCCATTGTGAAGTAATACGTGGGTTAGCAGCTTTTATACCTAGGGTCTTTTGGCAATAACAATGGTTTATTAGCTAACAGGTACCCGGCTCTAGGATGAGATTAGCATATGCAAGAAGTTATCAGCTTCCTTTGCTTCTCAGCCCCCACAAGTCCTGTAGATAGCACGTAGACAGCAATGGGCTCATAACCACAGAGACGCTCTGGCTGTTCTGCAATCTTTGTTGATGGTGAATGAATTTAATCCAAAACTCAGGGCTAGAGCTCCTATATGCAAAGGCGGGATGGGTATATGTGAACGACCTTTAGCTTTCTCAGTCATGAAGTGATTGCGCATTTTCCCAAGTGGTACTCGAAGCTCCAACCACTTTAATACATGGTGTGGTAAAGGCACGAAAAGTTAGAGTTATGCTAGACCTCTGGTGGAAGTATAGAAAGTAGATTTCCACTGATGGACAAAACCTAAGATCCTTTTTGGATATACTGGGGCCCGAGGAGATACATTTATCTAGATCTTCCACGCCGAGATAGAACGTTGTTCGCCCTTCAGTGGTTGCCTACAAGTCCCATTCTCGGATGACGTAATCCATATTTTAAACCCTAAAGCTTTTTTAGATTCTATAGAGACTGAGATATACGCATACTCACCTCCTCTCCGTACATCTTGTCCTCGGTGCGGAAAGTTTTCCCGCTAGGATCGCCGTATATAAAGACTTGAAGCTGCCAATACATTTATCGGCCCCCTTTTTTTCCTTTTTCTTTCTTCAGATATTAGGACTCTGACATTTAGATAGAACCCATAGACATTACGCCATTGACTATGGGTGTGGACAGCAGAGCTATAAAGACGGTTCTTGTGACTGGTGTGGTCCGCAACGCTACGGCATGCGGACGTTTCAACCCTCGGGTATGAACGCCAGGATACGGTTCCTACATGTTTTATATTATATATGTTTATGTAGACTAAGAAAGCGTTAAAGAGCTCGTCCACCGGAAACGCTTTGTTGTCGGCAACTTACGCTTCGTTCTAACAGACGAAACGCAACTAAATGACTTGACTTTGTAGCGGTTTTGACACCCAACGTTTGAAAGCCAGTGAAATGTTTTACCCATGGCGGATTAAATTTAAGTTCCCATTAAAATGCAACCATATCAGTTGTAAATCAGCACTTGTTTACCCTATTAACATCTCCCTCCCCGCAAGGTAGTGAATGGATCTATCTCTCGATTTATGCCGTCACCTAGACACATATAACCCTGTTTATCTAGTGTAATAAAAAAAAAGAAAGTTTGGCAATATTGACAAGTAATCAGTTGGATATATAAATCCCTACGGTGAGAAGCAAGACATATTTACGCGGAGACTAGGTATAATTGGATCATCGGATTGTTATGAGCAAGATCGGAAGAGCAGGTGTCAGACTTACTTCCGGTTAAGCGGAGCATTAACATCAGCCAATTCCATACATTGTAAGAAGGCGTTCCAGAATTTTTCGATATTCAATCCCAAACCCACCTTGACCCCTTGGGGGTCCTCCTTCACCACCGCGGTTTCACCCTCTCTTTCGCCTTCCAAAGGCACCGTCAAGTCGTAGCTGGTGTACTCAAACCCAAGACCTGCCTCACCGTACATGGCTAACAACACGTACACCGCCACTGGATCGTGGACCGGTGGACCATCCATAAAGCCCTGGGTCTCACAGGTGATTGCAAAAAACATCATAAGTTCGGAAAACATTTGGCGCAACGGAGAGCTCTTCGAAGGGTTGGATGGGTCATACAACCCGACCCGCACCTTCTTAGTGCAAATCGCCTGGTGGGTCAAGTTTAACGGAATGAGGATGGTCTTTGGGGCCATCTCGGCATCAGTGAGAACTTGCAAGGCAGCCTCAGGGTCACAGACAATGTTGAACTCGGCGTACTTAGACTTGTTTCCTATGTTGATCCCACCTCCCATGATGGAAACGTACCGAATGAGGGGCTTAAGGTGCGGATAAGCAGCGTAGAGCTGGGCCATGTTGGTTAACGTACCGGTAGCGACGATAGACATTCCCGGATGAGTCTCAACAGCGGTTTTCATCGCTTCAATAGCAGGAATCAGAGAAGCAGTGGTGGCCGGCAAAGGAACAAGAGAAGACCCGTCTAAACCCGATTCGCCGTGGATTTCCTGGGCATGCGAAACTGTCTTTACCAACGGCTGGGCAGCCCCAACGTGGACGGGGATATCCGTTCGGCCAATAGCGGTAAGGATGGCAAGAGCATTAGCCGTGGTGTTTTCCAACGAGGTGTTTCCGTAGACCGTAGAGATACCAAGAAGCTCGAGCTTTGGATGAAAAACAGCGACAAGAATGGCAACCACATCATCGTGGCCTGGATCGCAGTCCAACCAAATAGGAATTCTTTCAACGGTCATTGTGGATATAGACGTAAAAGGAATAATGCAGGGATGCCGAAAGGGAGTATTGCCGAAGAATGGAGTTATGCAATAAATGAAGGCGGGTGTATCGAGTTTGGTTGCCGGTATCTGTTGATTAGACAGACAGTGTGAGGTTCGTGAGGCGTACGAGAGGAATATATCTCTCGGGGAGGCTGTGAATTTATAGTAAAACCAAGTACGCTGACCACTGTGTGATTGACATTCCGTGTCCGAGAAGGTTTCGTGACCCCCGATGGGAAACCCCACAAAGGCTGCCGGAATTAGCTGCCTTCTCCATCTTTGACCGGGGGAAAATTACCGAGAGCTACGGGAAGCCAGCCGCGGCAAGCGGAGCCGCGCGTTGACATCCGCGGGACGTTGGGAAAAATTCATCCGTGTACTATGATCCGCTACTCTTTGGGAATAAACGCGGATTGGTACTGGTGAAAATCGAGATAAACTACGTATTGAAAGCTGTGGCAAAATTACTCCATGAACTACCCGAACTTTTTTTTTTTCTTTTGGAAGAGTAGGTATCTGATGAAAGTCTGGTAGGTTTGTGTTTTACTAGGAATTGCGTCTCGCCTGTAATTACCTGTGTACCTTGA
Organism: Babjeviella inositovora NRRL Y-12698; assembly: GCF_001661335.1. Taxonomy (NCBI): domain Eukaryota; kingdom Fungi; phylum Ascomycota; class Pichiomycetes; order Serinales; genus Babjeviella; species Babjeviella inositovora. Next base: position 604,603 of record NW_017566840.1, read on the forward strand.
ATGATAACTTAAGCCACCTTGCGTCTGCAGCGACTTCATCCAAACGGCAATAACTGGTGGACAAACATATTAGGGTTGTAAAATTTCTTTTCCCGGAAAGAATCAGGAGTAGTCGCGCAGAGCTTGGTCCATAACCCCGGAGCTCGAATTGAGACAAAATTTGGATATTCCACAGGTTAGGCGTGACGAGGAGAAACTTGGTCCTACCTGGATATAACCGTTCGGGAAAAACTCAAAGGAACGAAAGATTACTACCAAGTATTCCAGGAAGGCTCATATGGCCATGACCTAACGCCCGGGTGAGTTTGCTCGGGTATCAGGACTAAGCTTTACATATGGTCAGCTCTGGCTTAACGGTAATTAATTCGAGTCAAATCGATTTGCTGATTTCAGAAACTTTCAGTTACCTTGTGAATGCCCACCCAGCAGTGTACACGCAATAAATTGCAGATAATATTACCACAGTAATGGAATCTCTCCTACAATTGTGCCTTTATTTTCGTTTCACTGCCGCGACGCTAACCAATCACGTCAATACTCTACGTAGTCTCAAGCCGGAAATGATTTATGAGACGGGCGAAGATATAACCATGGCTTTCTGTTGGTATCCTGAAGTGACTCGCGGAGAAATATAAGGAGCGTTAGCTCTGCGCCTATTGCAGTCGATAGCTTCTTGCAGTGCCATACAGCTTGCGTGCCACGACATTCATAAACTGGAGAGCGTCCTATGACGCTTTAATACTCCCAAGATACCCTCTATATACAGCACGATTGTGGAATTTTTACAGCCTTGCCTACGCGCTCAGTAGAGAGAGCCGATGGCTAGAAACAAGTAACGACAGAAAAAGCACGGGTGTGCAACCATACTGTATAGAAGTTTCTGCGCGAACACAGCTGAACTAGGGAGCGCCATACCTCTTGGTTTACCTGTTACTAAAAACAAGGCATGTTGTCTTTTTTTTTGTCACCTATTTAATGATGCTTACAAAACTCCATAATCTCGACTATAAATTGACCAAGCGGTAAACAATTCCACTGTAGCGACCAGAGCTGTGGCATGCGTAATCCTCAGAACAGAAAGGCCTGCACAGAACATCCTGCAATTCAGGGGGAAACAAACCATGGCCAGCAACTCGTCTGGAATCGGGCAGGCGGGCTGCGGCGGCCAATTCCAGTTGCTACACGTTGTGCCAGTCACTTGCGATCAACTTTCCATCCAAGGATCTGATACAGAAATTACTCGAGGATAAGCCAGCGATCTCAATTCCGACTTTGCTGCTATCTGGAGCTATCCCTCGCTTTGTGCATAAAAACTGCCCACTATTGCGATTGTCACCTTTGCTTGGTCTTTTGCTCCTTACTTTGTTTTGTTGTTTTCGCACCCAAACCAAGCCCTCAGATCCAAGTTTGAACAACGGCAGAGCCATTGATCACATTTGTCTACCCCGACTAATCTTTGTCAAATCTGAGCTCCAGTTTCCCCAGGGAATTTTAATAGACCTTTATCCGTCTGATACACTAGCCCAATTTCCAGCTAGCCATATTCTCTGTTCCGCCCAAAGGACCCTATACACCTCTCTATTGAACTAGAATTAGCCTATACCCTTACCATGTTCTCCAGAAGAAAGAGCAGAAACTACTCCCAGGACTCGTATACCGGAGTCGGGACTGCGCCTCCGGCCATGGGCCAGGTAAGCCTGAACGCGCTTGCTGCTGCGACTGCCATTGGCCAAGCCATGAAAAACAACCAACCCTTGTCCTCCTTGACGCAGCCTGTAGGCCGCACCAACCGCAACTCCTCCATGACATCCAATGCCTCGAACAAGCAGTTCCTTACGAGATCCTCCTCCTTGATGCTTTCCAGGCCGCCACGAATGGACTCCATTAACAGTGGCTCCTCGAGACAGGGAATCACGCACTATGATATCGATGACAGCTACGACAGTGCTATGCTCGATGACATCACCGAGGAGCCCAACAACCGCAATGCCCGCTTGGCCCCGCCAGCTGTTATTGGCTCGGCAGCTAGAAAGACCAAGTCCAGGGTTTCGTTCTCAGATGCCAATGCGTCTGAGGCTTCAAGGGATTTGCTCAATGCTAACCACAAGGTTACCCCGCCGGTCAGAGCTAATAGCACCAGAAGAGTCACGAGCTCACCGCAGTTACAGAAGCCGGTCCCAAATGTCGCGGGTCCGAAGATGATCAAGAAGTACATCCCGACGCCGAACGGGCTTGTGTGCGTGGAAGTTCCTGAAGTCGCACCATCTGCGTATGAGAGATCGCACCTTCCGAGATCTGCTTCGTTGACGTTTAACCCACGAACCCAGCAGAACCACCGGTCGATGCAGACCCGGAACCTTGTTCCTAACCGCAATTCCTCAATCACATCGAGCCAACGTTCTCTGATGGCTTTTACCCATTCGCCACCGGCGTTGAGAAACGGCTCACCCACCCAGCAGCAGCAACAGCTTATCCGCGACAGGGAGTTTGAAAAAGAAAAACACAGACTCAGAATGCTTCGCGAGGAGGAGGAACAGAGATTGTTTGAAGCAGAAAAGCAACGGAGAGTGGCGCAATTGGAGGAAATCCAGAGAGAGACTGAACGCGCTCAGCAGGAGTATGAAAAGATGGTCCACCAACTTCATACGACTGAGGAAGCTTCGTCGGAGCAAGGGCTTGTGGCTCCACGGGCGTTGGAAAATGACGACGATGCTAGCACCTTGGAAGAGGAAAAGACCTTGCGGGAAGAAACAGATGCTGCTGGGAGAGCGGTCGCTTTACCGGAGTTCCTCAAGAAGGATGTTGTGAGCGATGTCGACGAAGAACCCGCATCTTTGACTTTTAAGCCGTCTATTAATGGTACGGCTGAAACTACGGCAGTTTTGGACTCTATGGAGGAAATTCCTCCCGCCCTTGACTCTAAGCCTGCCGAAGCCGCGGTCAAGGAAATTGACGGTACTGCCAAAGAGATTGATGGCGTTGCTTCCGAGGAAGCTAACACGCTTCCTATTAATGTTCGTGACTCTATCACCTCCTCAACGTACGGCACCTTTGACCCTAGTGATTACACCGAAAGCGAGGATGACGAAAGGTACAGACGAGTGGTGGCCGAAATCTTTGACGATACGAATCCCGACGATTTGACCGATCCGCTCGATGTGGAAGAGTCACAGTTGTTACAGAACCCTGTTTCTCTGGCCGTCGAGCCAGTGAAGGTACTCGATTTCAAGGGAATAGGCCCCGTAAACGGTCTGTCTATGGCTTCGCAGTTCCGTCCGCAAATTGCCCAGCAGCAACAGGAGACCCTCCAGCGCACGATCTCCCCCAGCTTGGTGATTCCTGCCAGATCGGAACTCAGATCGGGCGAGTCTTCCCCTCTGAGGTCCAACCACGGCGGTCAAGATGGTTCGCCGTACAGAAAGCCAGCGTTGAAGCCAGCGTTAAGAAACTCCCAGGTTTTCGAGACACCTGCACAGAACGCAGCAAAGGATGCCTACATTTCGCTTACTACAGCCGAAAACACCCGCATGAACGCGAACTTGTCTACTGGCAAGCCGTTTGCGAATCTCAACCCTAACTATAGTTCTTCGGCCACCAACCTCAGTGTCCACAGCGGTGGAAGACGCGCAATGCGTCAGTCGGTGCAAGAGCCACCGCTGCTCAGAGGTCCGCCACCAAAGGCTGGCATGGCTAGCAGAACCATGAGACCGGTGTCTATCTCTGCCCCGTTGGTTCAGCCGTCTGGTTCTCCTGGCTACAAGTCCGAATCCCAAAAGCGTGCTTCTGCGTTGTACGCCAAGGCTAATAGCAGACCTACCGCCAGGGAGAACGATGTTCAATTAGAGCGTAAATCGTCGTTCGAAAAGTCTGTCGCGTCGAGTAAAGAGTTTAGAAAGTCTTTGAGAGATCCAATGGGCCACCAACAACAGCCACAACAACTCAAACAACCGCAACAGGATCAGCACAGACAGAAGCGAGTGTCGCAAGTGCCGGGTCCGGCTCCGCCGCTCCACCCACAGCAACAGGCCCCTTCAAAGCAATTTGTGGTGAGCCAGGTGGGTGGTAATGGCCCGGCCGGTGGTGGCTTTAAGTCCCGTTTTGCGGACTCTGACGACGAAGACGACTTACCAATGACGAGAAACAGAAGCAGCACCGTTGACTCTGCGGGCGTCAACGGTAAGTACGGTTCTAGCTTTTCTGATTCGGTAAAGCAGGCAGCTATCACCAATGGTTCCTCCACCCATGGTCGTAGAGCTCCAAACAGAGTCTCCGCAACTGCGCCTACCACTCCGTCGAAAGCTGGAAGGTTTTTCAGCGAAGGCGCTAATGCCCCCAGAAAGGAGGAAGAGCCAAAGAAGAAGTCTGGCTTCGGGACGAAATTGAAGAAACTATTCGGTGCCACCAAGGATGCGTGAGGACCATAAAATTCTAATATAATGTACGATGGATAAGAAGCTGAGAGTAGACGGCGTATATGCCCGTGTCCGTTCGTTGGTAAGCATCAAGGAACTGCTAGTAATTTGTCTTCTGCGGTTTGACTTACAGTGCTTAACAAAACAGGTGACTCTAAGCAGTAGCTCTTAAAATAATAACCCTTTTCTCCCATCGTACTACAATCTGGTATTGTTTATAACGTTAATTACTAGCTGATAAAACCCTAATGTACACAGAGACAAACTTCTCTACTTCCCAGTCTTCTTCGAAGCGTTGATGAATCTACTGACACCGACTCTGACCCCAGATGGTCTAACAGCCTGGTTGTTGGTGAATGGAGAAATAAAGTTGTCAGCCGAGCCACCACCGATCCACTCTTGCAAGATCTTCTCGTTCTTCCTGCGCTGCCAGGCATCATCCTTCAAGGCTTTTTGGTACTCCAACTGATCCTCTCTCAAAAAAACGGGGGTCTGGCGCTTCTCCTTCTGGTGCTGGTAACCACCGTTACCCCCTCTCCTGGTAGCGGCCTTGGACAACGGCGAGGCAAGAGAGTACTTGTTACCTCTGACGTGCCACTCGAAGTTGGCCTTCAAATGCGGGGTGATCTCACCGGTTCTGGAGTTGACCGAGACGGCGCATCTCAACAAGGTAGCACCACCACAATGGGAACAAAAGTGCTTAGGGGTCCCGTCCTTAGGCATCGGGGTCAAACGGAAACAAGCGTGACAGCGGAACATATAGTTGCGGACACGCTTGATTTGCATACCCGACATGGCGTTCATCAAATTCAACCCAATCTGGAGAGAGACATTTTGCACGGCGAAATCACCGGTGGCGAGGGCTGCTTTGACCTTAGTGTTGACAGCCTGTTTAACAATCTGCTCACCGGCATCCTTGATGATAGCCTCGGCCAAGTTTTCTGGAGTAATCCAGTCACCATCGTCGTCTTCATCATCAAATTCCTCAGCCAACACATTGTCATCAAAGTCTTGGGATTCCTCAACCATGATGTCTGGTTGTTTCCCGGCGGTCTCTTCCTCCAAAGCTAAACTGTTAAATTCCTCTTCCAACTCAGCCTCTCTCTTCGCTCTTTGCTTCTTACCACCTCTACGACGGGCCTTTTTCTTTGGGGCATCTTCAGAAGTGGTTTCTGGGGTTTTTATTGGAGTCTCAACTGGTATCACCGGAGCTAGAGCCTGTTTGACCGGGGTCATATTCTTCTTACCCGGAATAGTGGTCCATTCGTCGTCGACGGAAGCAGTTTCAACCTCTTCAATAGTTTCAGGGACTTCCTCCTTCTTTTGGAATTCCTTCTTCTCCCCTGGGTACTTTCTCAAGCGCCAGTCACCATTGTTCAACTCGCACTCCACCTCGTAGGTCAAGGCAATGATGTGTAAATCGTTTGGGGACAAGACGGTATAGTCACCGGTCATCTTGGAAAACTCAGTGACGCGTTTGATAAACTCCGGTTTTGGGTGCCTGATCTTCAAGAGATCGCCCCACAACACCAACTGCTGTCTGGCGTGTACATCCTTCAACTCGGAGAACACACCTGGGGTGGTATAGAAAGAGTCGGCGTGCTGTTGCAAGGACGAGGCGGACTGCGTGATCAAAGGACCAGCATCAAGCACTAATGCACTGATTTTCTTTTCCTGTATATCTTCCATGGCAATAGCTCTGGTCTAAGTCGCGTAAAGGATCAGGGAAAGTGTTTTGCTAGGTGCCTGAAGAGTAAAGTATCTCGTGCAGTAAATAAATTTTCACCTCATCGATTAGAGTTGCAGATCACGTGCTGCATAAGGTTAAGGGGCTTATGGTCCATCCTGGGTAGTTTTAGCAGGTCCGTTCGTAAGACTCGTGGGCACGACAAACTTTTTTTCAAGGAGGATTTTAATCTTCTAGCGTTGATGGAGAGAATCGGGTAAATATGTTTCTCCGAGCCTGGGAGTGGTTTAGGCCTCTCGTGCGCTTGTACATGTGCATACCCATCCAGTTCGTTGCACTCTAAAAACAATCGAAAGCATAGAGCGTATCCTAATAGTTTAATGATTGTCAACACTTGATTTCAACTTTTCAGGCTCTTTAACTGAGTGAAATTCAGCACTCTTTCGCACAAAATTGCCGGGCTGCACAAAGAGAAAATTGTAAAAAGAACTCCGAAACCGGGAATCGAACCCGGATTTGGGAGGTGAGAGCGCCCTGTGCTAGCCATTACACTATTTCGGATGAGTTCGAAGTTTTATCGTCTACGGATTGGATACCTAGGGGTATAGATCTACAGCTTGAGGTGATGTTCCCAGTCTATCTTTAAGACAATTCCTACGCGCTGTTTATATAGGACTAAATATAAAAGGACCCACTACTACCGTGATTTTCCTATATGGACTTTAAGTGTCAGCGCCGTTCAACTTGAGACTGCAGCCACGGGCCGGCCAGAACTCATGCCTGAAAATGAGTTATTACCGATACAGACCGCATCGACTGATTAAATCACCTCGAGGAGTAGCCAGAACATCGGGGGTCTTTTTAATGCGTAGGAATAGTAAATACAAGTTTACACTGAGTAATTTGTCCTTGTGTTCCTCCCCCTAGGTTTATCAACACCCTATATGTTCATAGAACAAGCTTAGTCCTCGGAGATGCCATCTACTGCCGGATTTAAGGCACGTTCACCGATAGCGACTCCTGCACGGAGCACTATTCCACTGACAGCTTCTCCAAACTTTCCGTTGCTGCCAGGCACACGCGCTTAAAGTGGCGTGGATCGATCATTGTTACTATCAACCGGAAACTGTCTTAGTACTTGCAATGACATCATACCAAGTGACCAGAGAAATCGTGCTATCCAACGGAGCTCTGCTCCCGACCGTGGGCCTTGGGACGTACTATCTTCCGCCGAAGAAGACCGCCGAAACCGTTACCCAAGCGCTCACAAAAGGCTACCGGCACATCGACACAGCGGTGCTATACAACAACGAGGAGGAGGTGGCACAGGGAATCGCAGACTGGATTGGTTTGGATCCCCAGAACCTGAGACTGGATGTGTTCTATACCACCAAGTTGTGGGATATGGATGGCGGGTACACAGCCGTGAGACGCGAAATCGCCCGGTGCGTGCGCAAAATGACGGCCTACGGATTGGAGTACATTGATCTATTGCTCATCCACTCGCCGCTCTGTGGTAGCAGAAAGCGCTTGGAGTGTTGGCGTGCGATGCAGGAGGCGGTTGATGCTGGTACCGTAAAGAGCATCGGCGTGTCGAACTATGGCGTTCATCACATTCAAGAGTTGCTTGCCTGGCCCAAATTGACTCACAAGCCGGTGGTAAACCAGATCGAAATCTCACCGTGGTGCATGCGGCAGGAATTGGCCGACTGGTGCCGACAGCAGGGGATTGTGGTGGAGGCCTACGCCCCCTTGACCCACGGATACAAGACCGAGGATTCCGCTTTGAAGGCGATTGCAGAGAAGCACAGCGTCTCCACGGCGCAGGTATTGATTAGATGGTCGCTCCAGCATGGTTATGTGCCATTGCCAAAGACACAGACAATTGGGCGGTTGAGTGGAAACGTGGACGTTTACAGGTTTGAGTTGAGTGATGAGGAGTTGGCAACGATTGACCATCCTGAGGCTCATGAGCCGACCGACTGGGAGTGCACCGAGGCACCATGATCGTATTTGATTCAATTTTTGGTGGGCTTATTTCTAGTAGACTTTGAGGTGACTATTCTATTTCCTCTTTGTATATTATGGTTGTGATATGTTCCTGAGACATGTACGCAAGAGCGACTAATCTCGTCGGGCTGCGTATGATTGGCAGGTCCAGGCCTCCTACCTACTGCTAATATGAGGTTTGTGTTGGTATGTTAAAATTACACCCTATCCCTTCGTAGTATTACAGCTATTAGTTTGACAAAGTCCCCGCCTGTACCTCAGAGTTAAGCAGTGATGTTTTCACTGCCTCAGGTGTCGACTCAAACCTATGTTGTCTATACATGCGATACTGCCATCGCCCACTAGTATTTCCTGGTAGCTTTATCAAGGCCTGGTGTTTGCCTAAAAGCATGTTTCTAAGGTAGTGACTATATAGTACGGTCAATTAATCTCTTGCCACTAGAACTAGACGTTACCGAAACCTATCCTTGCCGCGCTGACTCCTCTAGGAGCCTCCCTACTCCCTCAGATACGCTAATTATAGTCATCTTCTCAGTTTCCTAGCATTCGACATATACACATTACAATGCTAAGTATATCCTTATTGGACCAGGTTAGCCCAGATCACTAAACACAGATATTGTGAACTACAGACTTGCCGCACTAGCTTAGAGCCTTTCAACAATACCAGCACCAATCGTCATCCCGTCCTTCCGAATCACAACTCTTCCTAACAGTCTGCTCTGCGCAAACACCAGTAACGGTAACGGACGCCCACTTACCTCAATGTCCACCACACACGACTGGTTTGCAGATAAATGACGCGGGGCCTTCTTGCTCTCCTCTCCCGTTTTGGGGTCCACCAAAAAGTGAATTTTGGTGATTTTTGCCGGGGTCTGCTGACTTCCACGGAACAAAATGAACGGAGTTCCCACTAACAATGGCCGCTTCATGCCAAAGAGCACCAACCGCGCCTGGAACTTGTTCACAGCCGAGACCGGCTTATCAATCGGCGACACAACGTCCCCAATTTGCACTTTGTTATCAGCATTGGACACTCCCTTCAAACGCAATGTGGCGTGCTCACCCGCAATCGCCAAATCCACGGTCTGGATACCGTCGCCGAGCGTAATTGTCTCGACCTGTGCGAAATACTGCGCGGGCGAGATGAGAATTGTCTGGCCTGGCTGCAAAGTCCCGGCTGAAACTTTCCCGCTCAACGCCAAGCCGTCCATCTTGCCGAGCGTCTGAACGTCCGACACGCACATCACAAAGTCGGTTCCCACGTCTTGCTGGACCGCCTGGTGCTCCAATATCAGCAACAAGGTCTTTCCTTGGTACCACGCAAGCCGCGGTTCGTGTGGCGCCTTGCATACGTTGATACCGGTTAATCCCGACACTGGCACAAACTCCACCTGGTCCTCGCGGAATCCGGTCATGCGCAAGAACTCCGTCAATTGGAGCCTGATTTCGTCAAAGCGCGCCTGTGACCAGTCCTGTTGGTCCATCTTGTTAACTGCAACCACGAGCTTCTGGATACCCAACGATTTTGCGAGCAACGCGTGTTCCTTGGTCTGGCCCTCCAAGTTGAACCCACTCTCAAATGCGTTGTTAGAGGAGTCAACCACAAGTACTGCCACATCCGCCTGGGTTACCCCGGAAATCATGTTTGGCACAAAGTCTTTGTGCCCCGGAGCATCCACAATTGTGAATTTGGTGCTTCCCGTCTCGAAATTGGTTGTGCACACGTCGACGGTGACCCCGCGGGATCGTTCCTCCGAGGTTTGATCCATGACCCACGCGAGTGCAAACGATGCCTTTCCGATCTTCTCAGACTCTCTCTGGAGCTTGTGGAGGGTCTGGGAGTCCACGACCCCGACGTCATAGAGCAACCGGCCCATAAGCGTGGACTTTCCGGCATCCACATGGCCAATCACCACGAACGATACATGCGGTTTTTGGTTCTTCACAGCCAAGGCCTCCGTCATGTCAATTTTCTTGAACGGTTTGGTAGGCTTCACTGGGCCTTCTATATTCAGGGTGGATGGCTTCTTCCCAGACTTGTCATCAAGGCTCAAGCCCTTTACCTTTGCGGCCAACTCTGGCTCCACGTACTTTGCCGCCACCTTTGCCTTTCCTACAAACGCCTCTTTCTGTGCCGCCAATACAACGTCGTCGGGGCTCGGCTGCGTGAAGTTGGCCTTGATTTTTTTCTCTAGATGGTTAGCATGTGGAACGTAGACGCAGCACAAGGCCTCGTCGTGCTTTTGCTTGAGACAGGGGGACGTGACAAACAACATGAATCGTGGTGCGGGAGTCGTGCGAAGGTGGCGCGTTTCGGGAGGAACAGTGGGGTAAACCGGAGGCCCTTCCGGCTCGGGGGTTTGTTCGAGCGACTTGGTATTCTCCCTGGTATTCGGCAAGGTTCCCTGGGCAGATATAGGCCTTTCCACGAGCTTTTCTCTGGGTGTTTCCAGAAGATTTTTTGGTATATGCTCTGGAGACTCCCTAGACCTTTTAAGCGATAGAATCTTACGCGAGAGCGCTGTATCCTTCGCAACCTCCTTCGGCTTCCCTTTGGAAAGCTTGTCAAGGATAGAGGTGCGCGATGCCGGCTCTTTGCTTGACTCCTTTTCTATTTCTCGCTTGGCAGCGCGGGCCTTGGCCAATGCCGCGAGTTTCGACAACCCCGTCGTTGGCGCTGGTGTTTCAACTATTCTGTTTAGAATGTGTTCGTGAGACTGAAGTCTCAGGCGAAAGTCGCGGTTGGTTTCTGTCATGTTGCCCTCCACTTCGTCCCAGGCTCCAGTCGGTGTTAGAAAATACGTACCTTTAGGCTTCTTGAACTTGTTCTGTAATTCCTGGACCGCGTCCTCCATGGAAAACTCATTGTACCACAATGCTTCACGGAAGTCCTGTGTTTCAATCCCAGTGTATCCAGACATTTTGGTCTGGAGCTCTGGCATCATCTGCGCAAGAAGGACCTCTTCCTCCTCGGTGATCTGTTCGTCCATATTCTCTTCAGAGTCGTAGTCATCGGCGTAATCTGCAATGTCTGGAGGTTAGTAGTGGCCGGAGAGAAGACTGAAGGTAACTTACCATCTTCGGTATAGTTGAAGCCCATTATAACTGTGCGGGGGAGGGGATTTAACAGAATAAGCGGTGGAGGTGGGAGTCATTTAAAGCTTACCGGTTGCCGGCGCCGCGAAAAATATATCCCGGACGAGATTTGTGCAGGAAGACAATCAGTGCGGCGCCTCGGAGACGAGATTCGGTGAAAAGCTGAAAGTTCAACGTGTATTAGATTATTCAGGAAGGTTAGTTAACCAAATATTGAAGCTAACAAATATAGACTAACAAGGGCGTTTAGCGTTCCAGATAGTGGCTTTCCAGATGGTCATCCTCAACCAAACTTCTCATGAATCCCTTAACCCATGTCGACCGCTACTTAACCATACTCATATAATTCTACACCCGTAAACCATACTAAAATAATCAAAATACGTCCTACAACATGACCACACCAACACCACTTCTGGCAGCCACATCGATCTCTTTAGTCTGCGGATTGATCCCACCGGTGATAGGGAACGACTTGTAGTTGAACAAGTAGAAGTTGAGGTAGCCGTCACCGGCGCCGAATTTCAATTCGTTCATGAACAAGTTGTTGTCCTGGGAGGTTAAGGCGTTGAAGACGTCAACACCGAGCTGCTGCGCGATGACGAGCGCGTCACCCATAAGGGCGGTCAAGCGCGTGGCCAATGCGGCGGTGGCATGCGCGTCGAAGCGGTCCGCATCGAGACCCGTGTCGGATGCGTAGTAAAACAAGTACGCGACACCCAACTGATCGTGCTGTGGGTTGCCCAACACGGTGAATGGCAACAAGTAGAAGGAGAAAAAGTCGGTGATTTTGCCCTCGGTTTCAACTACGTACGTATGGACAACCTTGGAAGCACCATCGACGGTGGATTCACCCCCCATCAACCAGTGATCGACCTCCGCGCGTGTGAAGGTCTGGATCAAGTCAAAGTGCGCCTGGTAGCGGTCGAAAAGCGCGTGAATCGCCGGGGCGTCCGCAGGCACCGCGCGACGCAAGCCCACAGTGGAGGTCGTGAGCGGCACGGCGTAGTGCGCCACCATCTGCGCCTTCGTTTTGTTGGGCGGGAGATGCGAGAACTTGACATCGTGGAGGGTTGCCCAGTTGATCGGACGATGCGTGTAGCGGCACGTCGCGACGGGTGCCGGTAAGACGATCCCCGCGGTGTACAACGCCTGCCAGATATCGTGGCGGTTGACACGGCGTGTGATTTCCTTGATGAGCACCGGTGCCAAGCGCTTGGTACGCAACTTCTTGTGGATGCAGAGGAAGTTAATTTCTACCGACGGGATCGCGCGCGTACGCAACTCGAGCGTGATCGGGACCGCAGAGATGAAAGCGACAAGGCGTCCCGTAGCCTTCACACGTACCCCCACGTGCCACTCCTTCTTCCAGCCCGGCGGCTTAAGCGCCCAGTTGAAAAACTCGGTTGAGTAGTTGAAGCGAAATGTGGCGTCCTGGTCCTCCACGTAGTTTTCGTAGAGCAACTCGTGCACCGCCGTGAGGTCTTCCTGGCTTGTGAGGTCCATGTCCACCCACTCAAAGTCGCTGAGGAGAGGGAATGGTTGAGAGGGTATGTCTTCCGGGCGCTTCGCGCGCTCGATCGGGCCCTCCGTCTCGATCTTGTCGGTGAAGTTGGGAACCGGCTGCGTCTTCCAGAACTTGTAGTCGGTCATGTCCTTCTGTTGCGACTCTGTGAGCTGATGGCCCATCGCGAGCATACGCAAGAGATCCTCAAGGGACTTCTTTGGTTCAGACATGGGGAGTTAGTAGAAGTGTTGAGGAAGAGGTAGTAGTATAGATCTAGGGAAAGTTGGGCGTATTTTTCTGGCTCCACGCAGGACAACAG
>NW_017566840.1:617736-695427 GCF_001661335.1 Babjeviella inositovora NRRL Y-12698
GGCAGCTGCGAGAGAGGATGAAAAGATATAGGGGATAGAACTAGTTTTTTTTATTTTATTTCGTGAACGAAATTATTACGATGTTTCAAGTTGTTAACTTGCTATTATATGACTTTATCTACGTTACTGGATTTCGAGGGATAGATATAATGCCATGACTGTCGTACTATCTCCTGGGTATTTTTCAGGCTTAACGCAGAAGGCGACGTTTACACCATGGTCAATATGTCAGATCGCCTAGCATTGTCCGACAATTTAAACTACATTCAGCCAGGGCGAGAGAAAATGACGCTAAAGTCATGGTCACTTTGTTTAGGACCCCTGCTCTGAAAATCACCAGATGGCCCAGAAACTGAGTGCGTGCTAGTTACATACCATAGTGTACCGAGCTTAGCGGTGTTCCCAGGAGAGCTCACGAAGCATCAACAGATTACATTTACCTTAAGTATTATCTTTAGCTTCGCTTTTTTGGCTTGATCCTATCTTAGACGACACCCTTTCAACAGAATATTATACCAGAATACAATCTGCTATCTCTATCGCACACATGGCTTAAGCATGTAAGAGGTCAGTTCGGCGAGTCTGGGCCGCGCATCATGAGAAAGCAACACCAAAGTAATTAAACCAGTTTTGAGCCCCGTAGAACGTTAACAAAACACGGAGCAAGTCTTTCAGTGAAAGAAATTAAGACAGCCAAATTACATTCCGTGCGTACTTGTTTCGTTTTTCATTTTTAGCCCAGCTCACCCTGGATTCCTTAATGTACGAAAGGGCTTAGTCGGAATTGGTTTCCCAACAAATTCACGGGCCCCACTTGCGCTGCGCGATGCATATAACATCGTTAGGCCGTTTGAGACATGTCTAACTTCTAACGGTCTCCTAAAAACACTGTTTTGTCGTGTAATTTGTATTTTTCAATAGGCTTCAGAGTAGTTGGGATTAACCCATACTTGTAGCATGATCGGCTATAGCAAAGTTAGCACAGGAGTTAACGGGGCTGGCAGAGATGCATGTGGGGCAGATAGAGGGGCATCCCACCAGACCTAGGAGGATGACCTCGAGTGGGGTTATCCTACGTATATTGATAAGCTCTGATAGACCAGGAGGCAGAAAGCTTTCCAAATTCCTTTCCCGTAGACTAAAAATCCATAACCAATACGTACTTGAGGGTTTGCGGCGAGCTTTCCGTTAACGCCATTAAGCGGGATTCCCTAGAACCATTATGCTCTTGCGATACCTATTATTTGAGATCTCCTTATTTATCGTTTCTCTTTCAATCAAAGTTTACCGGCCTAAACCCATAGCTGCCAGTCTATCGTGTTTAATTTCATGGTGTAACCCGCAGATATAAAAGTATTTTCAGCATTTTGGTAATTTGAGAGCTCGCATGGATGGTACGGCTGCGTAGCTTTCAACAACCTCGGGCAGAGATCCTCAAAAGAACGATATTACAGCTCGATTTGATATGCTAATATCTTTTTAATCCAATATATCATGATGCTGACATTACATGACTTATTTCTGTCGTATTTCGTTTCTTTATCTTGCCGTCCAAATCCCCCGGGGTAGCCTCTCCTGAGGTCTGCGGCTGGCCCCTGTTCTGGTCCACCTTCAATGCAGGATGACACACGCCACTATCAAAAAAAAAAACCCTCAGCTCTGCTTCCTCCATACCGTTCAGCTATCTCTAACCAAAATGGCAATTGAGCACAGTATCAAGTTGGGTGATAAATACGCCGACGAGAAATCCTTTGATGAAGCAGTCACCGCGTACTCTGCCGCGTTGGCGGAGAACCCAAACGCATTCAAAGCGTTGATCCAAAGATCGATTGCATTCCAGAAGATGCAAAAGTACGCCGAAGCGCTCGCTGACTTGGACAATGCATTGAAAGTGGCCGAGTCCCGAGGCAACAGAGAACAGATTTCCACCGCGTATTTCCGCCAGGGGTTGGTGTATTTCTTGGCTGGTGACTTCGAGCAGGCCGTTCCACTCCTCACCAAGGGCCAGGAGTACGGCTGTACGGAGGCATCGCTTGCGATCTGGAAATTGAAGGCAGAAAAGGGATTAAGTGAGGGGAAATCAGTGAAGTTTGATGGGAGAGTGGAGGATGTCGCTAAAGCTATTAAGACTGCAGAGGCCCCGAACGCATCGGTTGAGGCGATGAACAGACTTGCGCCAGTTAAGGAAAAGATTAAGATCGACTGGTACCAATCAACGTCTTCTGTTACCTTAACCATCTTTGCGAAAAACATTGACAAGGATGCGTTGAGGGTGACCATGGCCGCTCGCTCGCTTTCGGTCAACTTCCCCACCACCTCGTCATCGGAGTACGCCTACGAGCTTGACCCGTTGTTTAGCAGTATAAATCCGGAAAAATCCACGTACAAGGTCTTTGGAACCAAGTTGGAGCTTGTGCTTGTGAAAAACGAGCCGGTGAAGTGGACAACCTTGGAGGCTGATGCAGACGTGGCCGCGGCGCAGCTTGTCACCGATGTGAATGTGGCAACACACTACCCCACCTCCTCCAAGAAGGGTACGAACTGGGCGTCCTTCCAGGTAGATGAAGAAGATGCGAAGGATGGAGGCGAGGATTTTTTCAAGACCTTGTACAAAGACGCCAGTGAGGAAACGCGGAGAGCCATGATGAAGTCGTACATTGAGAGCAATGGGACCGCGCTCTCCACCAACTGGGAGGAGGTGAGCAAGGAAACCATCAAGACACAGCCTCCAGACGGCATGGTTGCGAAGAAGTGGTGAGGTAGAAACGTAATAATGATTTAGATGTTGAGTGTAGTTGGCATGGGATGCTATTTGTTAGACACCACGGCTCTCGAAGTATTATCTGATAAAGGTTTAATAGTTCATAAGGGCTGGTCTGGACCATGGAAACTACCTATCTCCATTTAAGAACCAGTGCTTATATGCCTAGATACACCAGTAGCCAAAGAGTAATGCCTTGTGTTGGTTTTATTGAGCCCTTTCCAGGGAATGATTATGCACTTTACGATGGGGGTTGTCTCAGGTCAAAAAATGGCCAACCTTCTACCTTCAAGTGACTAATTGGTGATGATGATGTGACTGAGGTTAATTCTGAAACAGCTCATCCGATATTGTGAGTGACCAACTTTCCTTGCTTATTAATCGACATTATTCCAGAATTGATGACGCAATGTGCTACATGGAGAATCAAGTTTTGCACGGAGCGGTGGTTCCGATAACCATTGCTTTTGATCTGAGAATCTGCTCAACTACATCTCTAGATTAATACTAGAGCCCTGAAACCAACGGGGCTTCATGCACATAGCTACCGGCTGGTATTACCCGATAGGCACTCTCAACGTAAAATCCTTCGGCCATAAAAGATTGCTGTAATTGCATCTTGTAGATTTACTACGAGTGTCAGCCTGTAACCTCTTGGCGTTATTCATGGGGGCGATTCACCAACACCGCCTTACACCTATTAGTTTTGATAGCCCGTTACAGTCCAGTCATTTATCTACCCCCTAATATACCAATTAATTTATCGACTAGAATAGGCCACTTCATCAGTGTCAGCTGTAAATTAATCTGAGTCATACATGGATGTAAATCTTACAAACATGACCACCCATGATCGCTTACAAACCTTAAGAAAACAGTCTATCCAGCACCCTAGAATCATCTCTGCTATAAACCTGTAATATTTGAACAATTATTTCACTATCCAAAAGCACCCCCCTGTTTGAGCAATATAATCGCGATGTTGCCTCTACGGATATACGACACGAAAGTGTGGCTCTCTCTAACGCGTTGGCTAACCGTCGGAATGGCTCCCCGAAAATATGTACTTCCCCAGGGCACTCAGATTTCCTAATGATTAAACGCCATCCATCTTGCGCACGTCCCAGATTTACTATAAAGTTGCTTTATCCCTAGTCTCCTTGCTACGTTCAATTACACCATAACAATAACCACTACAATATTATCTATACCGCCCCCACCCAATGTCCGGAATCAAAATCTCTATTGATAGAGGCGGAACCTTTTGCGACGTCCACGCCGTCATCCCACTGCTCAACGAGGAATATACCTTCAAGCTCTTGTCGGTGGACCCTTCCAACTATCAGGATGCCCCCACCGAGGGGATCAGGAGAGTACTAGAACATGCCACCGGTACCGACATTCCCAAGACACAGAAACTCTCGCTCCTGTTGGTAGAATCGATCAGAATGGGCACCACCGTCGCGACCAATGCGCTACTCGAAAGAAAGGGCGCGGATGTCGCATTACTCACAACCAAGGGGTTTGCTGACATTTTGAAGATCGGCACCCAGGCCAGACCAAATATTTTCGACCTCTCAGCCCGAAAGCTCAAGCAGTTATACAAGCGTGTGGTTGAAATCGACGAGAGAGTAACCATTGAGTCGTACACCGAAGGTGGAGAAAAGCCTCCGGTTGACATCACCTCCGACGCCAGCTTGGTCACAGGTATCACTGGTGATGTCATCAGAATCCTCCAGGCCCCAGACATGGCCATTGTCTCCCAGCAGTTATCTGAATTGCACGCCCAGGGGTTCCGCTCCCTTGCATTGTGCCTTCTCCACTCTTATGCCTATCCAGCACACGAACAGGCGATCGCGGCTTTGGCCCGTCAGATGGGTTTCCAGGTATCTGTGTCTGTGGACTTGCAGCCTATGATCTCCATGGTGTCGCGTACCTCCTCCACCGTCGCCGACGCGTATCTCGGTCCGATTCTCCAGGAGTACATGCAGTCGTTTGGCGCGGGATTCGAAGGTGGCCTCATGGCCCTCGGCAACAAACTTCTCTTTATGCAGTCTAACGGGGGCTTATGTCCCTGGAACGCGTTTTCAGGGCTTCGTGCCATCCTCTCTGGCCCGGCCGGTGGGATGGTAGGCTACGCCGAAACCTGTTTCGACGACCGCCCAGGGAACCTTAAGGCAACTATTGGTTTCGACATGGGGGGTACCTCTACTGATGTTTCCCGTGTATTTGGTGCTCCGGAACACATTTTCGAGACCGTAATCTCTGAGGTGTCGTTGCAGACGCCGCAGCTCGACATCTCCACGGTTGCCGCTGGCGGTGGCTCCATGCTCTTTTGGCGCAACGGGATGTTTGTTGTGGGCCCTGAGTCAGCTGGTGCCCATCCCGGTCCTGCCTGCTACAAAAAGGGAGGTCCGCTCACCGTCACAGATGCTAACTTGTTCTTGGGCAGACTTCTTCCGGAGCACTTTCCCAACATCTTTGGCCCTAACGAAAACGAACCTTTGGATATCAACGCCACCAGGAAGTTATTCTTGGAGTTGACCGAGACGATCAACAAGGACCACGAGAAGCACTTGACCCCGGAGGAGGTGGCATGTGGGTTCTTGAAGGTTGCGATCGAAACCATGTGCCGTCCTATTAGAACCTTGACCGAGTCCAAGGGGTTTGCCACGGCGGACCACAATTTGTCGTCGTTTGGTGGGGCTGGTGGACAGTGTGCCGTCAGTGTGGCCAAGAACTTGGGCATTGAAAACGTCGTGATCCACAAGTACTCTTCGTTGTTGTCCGCCTACGGTATGGCGTTGGCGGACATTGTAATTGAGAGGCAGCAGCCAATCTCCGTGGCGTATGAGGCACCTTCCTTTGTCTCGATTGACACTACTATCGCTCGCTTGAAGGCCCAGTGCATGGAGGACTACCAGAAGCAAGGCCTCACCCAGTTCTCCACCGAGATGGAGGTGTTTTTGAACATGAAGTACGTGGGCTCCGACACTCATCTCATGATGAAGCTAGACGGAAACAACACCGACAAGGAGTTTATTGCGAGACATAACCAGGAGTTTGGCTTTACCTTGGAGAGAAAAGTTTTGGTGGATGACATCAGGGTCAGATTAATTGTCCATTCGACTGCCAAGGAGACGGTGAATCCATTTAGGGAGTTTGCTGATATCGTCTCTACGACCGCTGAGATTTCTACATCCCAGTCGAGTGTGTACTTCGAAAGCGTAGGCTGGTTAGACTCTCCAGTCTACCAGTTAAGTGAGTTGGCAGTTGGATCCCAGCTTTCCGGTCCGGCGGTTATCCTCGATGCAACCCAGACCATCCTCATAGAGCCACACTCCACCGCCAATATTCTCAAGGAACACGTGCTTGTGACAGTTGAAAAGGAGGCCAAGAAGGATATCTCCCGTGTGGTGGTTGACCCCGTCCAGCTTTCCGTATTTGGCCACCGGTTCATGTCCATTGCCGAGCAGATGGGCCGCACCCTCCAGAAAACCGCAATTTCCACAAACATCAAGGAGAGACTCGACTTCTCGTGTGCCTTGTTCGATCGTAATGGTGACTTGGTTGCTAACGCGCCTCACGTTCCAATCCATTTGGGTGCCATGTCTTATGCGGTGAAGGAACAGGCTCAGAGATGGGAGGGGAAGATCAAGCATGGAGACGTGTTTGTGTCCAACCACCCGGTCGCGGGTGGTTCGCACTTGCCTGATATCACCGTCATCACCCCGGTGTTGGATGATGACTGCAACGTGTTGTTCTGGACCGCCTCCAGAGGCCACCATGCCGACGTTGGTGGTATTGCTGCTGGATCGATGCCTCCGGACTCCAAGGAGATCTTCCAGGAAGGGGCTGCCATCATCACCCACAAGCTCTGCGATGAGGGTGTATTTGATGAAGAAGGTATAACCAAACGTCTTTTGATCGACCCGGCGCAGTATGAAGGCTGTTCCGGTACCAGGACCTTGAGTGACAACATTTCCGACTTGAAGGCCCAGGTGGCGGCGAACTTCAAGGGGATTCAGCTTCTCCATAAGTTGGTGGATGATTTCTCCTACCCGGTGATTCAGCTCTACATGGAGGCAATTCTTCATACAGCTGAGTTGTCTGTGAGAAACTTGCTCAGGATGGCGTACCAAAAATTTGGTGGTGAAACCATGAAAGCGGTGGATTACCTCGATGACGGCACCCCGATTGTGCTCGAGATCGAGATTGACCAGGAAACAGGCAGTGCTGTGTTTGATTTCACCAAGTCGGGTGACCAAATTTACGGTAACCTAAACGCTCCCAAGGCGATCTTATTCTCCGCTGTGTTGTATGTGCTCCGAGCCCTCATTTCGGGTGATATTCCTCTCAACCATGGTTGCTTAATTCCGATTGACGTGAGGACAAGACAGGGCTCGGTGTTGCAGCCATCTGCCGAGGCTGCTACCGTTGGTGGTAATGTCGAAACCGCCCAGAGGTGCGTGGATGTGATTCTTAAGGCTTTCCAGGCCTGTGCTGCGTCCCAGGGCACGTGCAACAACTTGACCTTTGGGGCCGAAAATTCCACTGGCCACGGGTTTGGTTATTATGAGACAATCTGTGGCGGTGCCGGTGCTTCTGCTACCTGGAATGGCCAATCTGCAGTGCAGTGCCACACCACTAACACCAAGATTACCGATCCCGAGGTGTTTGAAAAGAGATATCCGGTTATTTTGAGACGATTTGAGATCAGACAGGGCTCGGGCGGTAAGGGTTTCCACACCGGCGGTGACGGTGTGATCAGAGACATCGAGTTTACTATCCCGCTCCAGGTGTCCTGTTTGATGGAAAGAAGAGCCTTGGCGCCGTTTGGGATGGCGGGCGGCGAAGACGGTGAGAGAGGCTCTAACTTTTGGTTAAAGAAGAATGCAGATGGGAGCTACAGAAAGATCTACTTGGGGGGCAAAAACAGTGTGATGATGAAACCGGGTGATCATGTTGTTGTGTGTACTCCGGGTGGCGGTGGTTACGGAAAGGCTGGTGCTGAACGTTTGGATGACGGAGTTCAGTATCCAGCTGCAGATGCAACACAGGCAGTATCACGGATTTCTGGTAGTGTCGCGATGAGAACGATCATGCAAGAGACTAACTAGGAGTGGAAGGCGATTGAATATTGGACATATAAGCAACTTATAAGCAACTTATTGCGCTCCTTTTGGTATACAGCAACTAGCGATAATCTCTCACGACTTATTGTACCCGCTATCACCTACTAGATATACTACACTTGTAGGGGGGAATATTTTCACGTCATACATTAATTATAATTAGAGATGTAAGCTGTCGAAGAGCCTTAAACTTTGGTATATAACCCATTACGATAGACACTTTGGTTACTAGCAATACGGTTACTTTACTCCTTCTTCCCATTAATACTATCCTCAGGCTTTGGCTTCGTCGCCGCCTTCCCCACGCGCTCGAAATACCCCTGCTGGGACAACCGCCGGAACAGTCCCGAGACGGGCTTCCTCTCAGGCGCCAGATTCATTTGCCAGCCCAACTCGCGCGCAATGCGCACCAAATTGGGGTTCCGTATCACGTAGCCGTACTCGCAGATCTTGCTGAACCACTTGTGCGCATCCTTGTAGTTCCGCTCTTCATACAAGGTAATGACAAACGCTTTTAACGTGCGGAGCGACAACGGTAGCTGGAGCACCTCCATGGAGTAACGAGCCCAACGAAACCCGCTGGCCAAGTCGTTCTTTGTGATGGTGTACGCATAGACCAAGTAGTCGATAGGAACTGATGTCTGGAGCCTCTGACCGTGGGCTTCAAGGGTTGCAATATAGTCCTCTAAGACTCGCTCCGCCGCCTTGATATCGTCGTTGCCAGGAATAAAGTGGTTGTTCCCCACGATTTCCCTCATAAACATGCAGATAAAGTGGTCCAGAAGGCGGGAAATCGCAAGTGAGGGGGGACTATCCTCGTTCTGTCTCACCAAACAGGCCATGAAATTGTCATACAACTGCTCGAGTCTGACGGTTCGCTCGCGCCGCTTCAGCGCCGGGGTGAGCCGCAAAAAGCGCTTGAAGTTGGTGTACTTTTCCATTTCGATAAACTCACTGTCCATCTCCGTGATAATGCCGCAGTAGACGCTGTACAAGGCGTCCAGCGAAATGTGTTTCATGCGCAACTCCTCTTTGATATCAGCCCGCTTGACCAAACTCAAATCAGAGAGTTTCAACCAACGGGATCGGTTGCCCTCATAGCACCAGGACAAGAGCCCGAGTGAGTCCAATACCCGGAAGGCATCGTCATAGATCGCTAGCGCGTAGCCCACCAACACCTTCGGATGCACCTTGTATTCGTCTCTGAGGGCATAGAAAAGTGCATCGAGAATGCGCGACTTTGTGTCCAAAAACCGCTTCAACTCCGCTGGATCAGCGCTACCGCGATACGACAAGTCTAACCCGCTCAAGAGCTTTAAAAATTCCTCAAAGTTGTGCTGCTTGCGGAACACCGTAAGCATCGTGGGGATGAATCCCAAGCTGTGGACAGCAGTGGACGCCGCGAGCAACTGCTCAAACAACTGGGTCAAGTCCTGGGTCTCGCCGCTGGACATTTTCTGGTAGATAAGCAAATTGTACATCTCCGCCGCGTGGTGTTCGTGGTGTTTGAGTAGTTCTGCACGTTTATCCGCACTCGCACTGCCAATTTTCCGCCCAATGTACTTTTCCACTTTTGCCGAGTACAAGCTGAGGTAGAACGCCGCCTTGACAAACTCCCCATCTCCAATGCTCCGCCTGATCATGAACCGAAAGTCTTGGTAGGAATAGTTTGTCACTAGCTTTTGCTGCTCCGGCTCGGTCAACTGCTTCCAGCACTCGGAGTTGTACGCCCGTGTGTCTCCTTGTGGAACAAACACACACGTCTCGAAGATGATCTTTTCGATATTGCTGCCTTTACGCAATGCAGTCTTTACCGGGTCCAACGCGTGATCGCTGAGAAAGTTCAACGCGTTGAGTTTGAGCCAGAACGACGAATAGTAATCGCGCGGTAGGATCGTAATCAACCGTGTCCACGTTTCCAGTGACAACCGCAATGGCTTCACCTCGTCGCTGCATTCACGGAGCTTGTCCCAATAGTTAAAAATAATGTCCATTTTTTGCAGGGTCACCGCCAGCTTCTTCGGGGTTGCCGGAAGCTGAATGTCGAGGAGATGTATGATGCACTTTTCGATCCATTGGTTATCCATCTGGGCGCTGGTTGAGATCATGTAACGGAACAATGACTTTTTCAACGGGTCCGCCGCAAACTGGGTGTCTATCGCCGCCGTGAGCTTTCGCACTACCACAGGACTGTGGAGCCGGGTAAAAGTGCGGAGAATCTCTCGCACCCCGGTCGAGTCCTCAATAATCTGCGCCTCGGTCATTTCAACCACCTGTTGGAACATTGCGGTATCGTATTCCTCGGTCGCTGGAGTCTTAATCCCCTTTGGTTCTGGTTTAGAGCGTCGGTTGGGCTTGCCCTTCCGGGGATGGGTTGTGGTGGCATACAACCGAGAGGGTGTAGCGTACAACGGGTGATGTATGGCATGGTAGAATAAAGACGTGTATCTGCAGCCTATTCGGGCCGTTCGGTACAAGCTTTCCATGGATGTGGTGGATTTAGGGAAATGGGGAGGTAATCAATAGTGTACCTCCTCTCGTTAATGTCTTTAAGGCCTCCGTAATTTTTCAGCGTGCGGCGGTGAGCAGCGTGCAGGAGTTTTCAGTTCTGGCGGTTCATAGGTCGGCGACCACCAAGCATCGGGTAGGAACTTTGGGATTCTGGAGGCAGTATTGGTGAAAGTAAGAACACAGGTTAAGGATTTAGCTGAAGCAAAATAGCTAGACATGGCTAGAGCTGGTAACAGAACGGCGTGAGTCGTGGTACGGGATGCGTGCAGGATTCAATACCCTTTTACTTTTACGAATGGAGGTTTACTGTTTCAAAGCGGTTGAAAAATTTCCGAAAAGGGCTATCCAATTGCTTCCAGTCCCTTTTATTAGACTGAGGTTTATTTAATTTTCTAGGATTCGGGTTTTTTTTCCTGGCGAGAGGTTACCGCTGGCACGAAAGTTTTCAAACTACAGACTACCAAGTTTAAGCTGCAAAGGCTAGCATTGTTAAAAGTCAGCCCTTGGTCTTTCAAATTGACGACATTTATTCCCTCTTATTCAAGGTATTCTATCTTTTTTTTAATATGCAAGGATCTTTTCTTTAAAATGAATTCCCTCATCCCTTGTAGGTAGCTCTACCTAAGATATAAATTAGGAGAAAAAAAATAATGCTTGCAATCCTCAGAGATGGAGGTCTTAATCTCCCTTGTTTCGTCAGTCATCTGGAGGGTCTTAAATCTCCTCTAAAACACGGACCAAGTTTGCTCATCAGAGAGATTGCTTCCTTGAAGGATTCCATTATAATGCGCCAGCCCGGAATCGAACCGGGGGCCCAACGATGGCAACGTTGGATTTTACCACTAAACCACTGGCGCTTACTCATAAAGCAAAGAGGTCAGGAGATAAATTGATGTAATATATATCAACTAAATTATTTGTTTTTGAAATTTGAAACATGGGCTGACTTTCTTCTTACCACAAAGTCTTGAAATCAAATCCAGAGTTTTCCTTTGCTTTTCCAGCTTGGAGGAATGTTTGTAATATCACTTAATGGCTGTTCAAGGGGTAAGAGGATGCTTATAAGTAAAATAGCAAAGGTGGAAGTAGAATCTGTCTATACACAGGGGAATAGGTTACAAGTCCTCCGGTTGTTAACTCTCGATACATACCAAACACAAATCATTAGGTAACTCCAGACACAGATAATTGGATAACTTCAGTACATGATTCAGTATCAGTAATGGGTGGGCCATAAGTTTGATGAGATACCCTGTCTAGCCTTCCCTCGGACTCACCTCACATCTACAAAATAACCTGGAAATAGTCACATGCAAAATACACACAAATGAAACCTACGTTCTCACATCCGGTTCGTCCCTCCCAAGCAACTGCTTGAACTGGAGAAACTCAACTACAGCCTTCACATCACCCTTCAAGAAGTCTTGGGTGTCCAAGACATAGTCCTTCTCGTTGCCCGAGTGTCTCTCAACATACAACCTGGCAGTGGCGCCCAGGGAACCGGTACCGGAGAGACGGATCACAAATCTGCCACCGTTGGCCAACTTCACGTACAAGCCCTGCTTGGCAGACACGGAGCCGTCCAAGTCGGTGTACGAAAAGTTCCCAGCCTCGGTAACCTTGACACCAGAGATCTCGGAGCCCACAAAATCGGCAGACGCGATTTTGCGTTCCAACCGAGCGATAACTTCATTAGCACCGTCGGAATTAACGCCCTCGTAGTCGTACCGAGTGAAGAACGTTCTGCCATACTTCTTCCAGAACGCCTCCTGGACGATTTTGATGGTGGCGCCGCCCTTAGGCAAGTTTGGGGTCTTTGCGTCGTACGCCGCAAGCACGTTCAACCACGCGACGATCGCCCATAAGCCATCCTTCTCTCTGATATGGTCACTTCCGGTACCGAAACTCTCCTCACCACAGATGGACAACTTCTTGGCGTCAAACAATGCACAGAAGAACTTCCAGCCGGTCGGCACCTCGTAGCACTCGACCCCCTGCGCGCGTGCGACGCGGTCGAGCGCACCGGATGTTGGCATAGAGCGCGCGAGACCGCGCGTGCCGGTCTTACGAAAGTAGGGAATCGCGTCTGCGTGCTCCGCAATGATAGCAACAGAATCCCCCGGAGACACAAACGCGCCGTACCCGTAAATCATGTTTCTGTCACCGTCACCGTCGGAAGCGGCGCCAAACGCGATTTTTCTCGCATCAACCTGGTCCACCAAGGTCTTGGCATACACAAGGTTGGGGTCCGGGTGCAACCCGCCAAAGTCCGGAAGCGGGACACAGTTCTGGATCGCCAGCTCCGGGAGGCCGAGCTCATCCACGAACACCGCGCGACCATATGGCCCGGTGACCCCGTTGAGCGCATCAAACAACATCTCAAAGCCCTCCGGCGAGCGCTTGGCAATAAACTCCTTGATCAATTTGAAGTCGAAAATTTCCTTCAACATCGCGGTGTACGCGGCGGTGGAATCGATGATCTCGACCTCCAACGCACCGTAGGCCCGGGTGCCAAGGGTCGCAAGGTCCACGAGCGGCAAGTCAACACGCTTGTAGGAGGTGAGCGCGCGCGACGCGGCATACATCTTGTCGGTGACGGATTCCGGTGCGGGTCCCCCGTTCGCGAGGTTGTACTTGATCCCGAGATCGTTCTGCGGGCCACCGGGGTTGTGCAGGGCCGTGAGGATAATCCCCCCGGTGATTCCTGGAGCGTGTGTGCGGATCACGTGCGACGTCGCTGGTGTCGAAAGAATCCCGTGCTGCCCAATGATGAGCTTGCGGACGCCATTGGCCGCACCGATTTCGGCAATCAACTGCACAACCTTGTCGTTGTAGTAGCGGCCGTCGCCTCCGACCACGAGAGTGGCGCCATGCACCCCCTCAGGGATGCACTCGAGGATGGCCTGGATGAAGTTCTCGGTATAGTGTGGCTGCTGGAACACGGTAACCTTCTTGCGAAGCCCGGACGTGCCAGGCTTCTGGTCCAAGAAGGCGGTGGTGGGGATGATTTTAATGGACATTGTGGTGGTGTGAGCGGCAATGAGTGTGGGTGATTTGAAAAAGCAATTGAGTTAGGGGAGGGGTATTTATAGAAGGGGGCCGAAAATTTGCGGGGCATGGGGCTCACGAAAACTCCGGGAAGCCACTGTGCAGGACTCTTTTAGTGGGGTGACAGAATCTGCGCCGTGAGATTCGGGTTGTATACCGCCGGTCAAGCCCAGAAACAGGGGTTTATTAAGATAGTGCATTATAGCGGTTTATCTTTGAGTATAACGATTTTATTCTGCGATGGAATTGTACGCGTTTTATGGAGATTTGGTTGATCATATTGAAATGCGCACTGATGGGGTTTAGAGCAGCGCAGCATTCTCTAGATAATGATTTTTTAGGACGGAAGGGGAAAATTCTAAAGGGCCCACAGGTTTTTGAGCCAGTGAGATGATAATTATACGTAGGCAAGACGACACGAAATACTACCCGGTCTCTAAAGCTGAGAGGATGCAAATATCTCATAAATACAGACGCACAAAATGACCTAGCTATGTTGCTGATTGATCCGGGATGCAATATCGTGTTCGATTAATCACCACTCGGAGCAAAGTTTTGGCGGGGAAAGTCATGTTTGCTGCCGGGCGTTTAGCGTTCGTCAGGCTTGTAGACGACGCACCGCTAAAAAATTAACCCGCACTTTCGCATGAGGTCACAGCACTAGGCTGGATGTTTAGTATAGTACGAATAAAACTTCGAACGCTTAGAAGTCCCAGATTTAATGATATAGGTGGTTGATGCCAGTATTAGGTGGTTTATGCTTTTTACTCAACCAAGGAGGGGCCTATTAATATCTTGGCAATTAGGCATCACTGCTTATCCACCGTGGAGATCTGTGCTGAAAAATTCAGACTGACAATCGCTGGGGCTCAGAAGCTTGTACCATAAACTACAATGGAAATGGCCTAAAATTGGGACTGTCCCCAGTATGCATACTAATTAGAAGCCCCTGAAACTACCCTATCAAAGGCTATTCCTGTGTAACATTGAGCGGGGTTACAATTGTGAAAAAGCTTGTATAGTAACTACTTAGGATTGTGATCACGTCTTGGTCTGAGCCTTTGACCGAAATTGCGGGGAAATGGTATGCCTCCGTGCTGGACCAGGGCCTGATGTCCTCACACCACCACCATGTGCGTCAACTCCTATTTGACCAAAACCTCATAGGGTCACTGAGGTGAAAGGTATATTGAGTCATTCCGGTCGGTCCTGCTGATTTTTTGGTACGTTGCCTTCGTAACAACGTCTTGGCATCCCAACATGACGGAGGTATGATACGCACAAAGGGTTCATGTATTTTAGCATAGAACATTAATGCTTTTTCCATATCAATCTAGAAATCGCCACCAAGCTTAAGTTTTTTAATCTAGTTAATTCAGCAGGGTAGTTATCTGTCATGATATTGATAGCATATTGAACATCTAATATCGGAAACTTTACAGTTTGGTTGAACGTCACCGATTTTACATCTGCTCCGTAGGGCCATAACTTTGACCAAAAGCTGCGAGGTATTGCATACAGAGAGACTAAATTTTTTTAAAAAAAAGGATTAAGCTTCGAGACCAGTGCGGAAGTCGCCAGTGATACCATAATCCCTCCTAACGTCAGACCTGGCTTGGATCTATACTTTTAGACTCGAATACCGACGACCCCAATAGACCAAAAACCAGACTCAACCCTTTGTTTCGTAAATTACCGATTTCCCCTTGCCTCTATACCCCATAGACCAACAGCTTTCGTAAAGCTTGCCCCAGGAATTATCGCACAAACGTTAGTATCCTTCCCTGATTCTCAATAAATCTCACTATACAACTTCCTATGCTTTGAAATCACATTACTATATACACTCCACGTAAACGGTGGCTTAACATAATTATACACGGAGGACACGCCCTCTCAAATGTCCCGAGACATTTATTCATCTCTCAACCACGCTTCGCGTCTGAGTTTTCTGTGATGGTTAATCAACTCTCTCTTCAACTCATACTTGGTCTTTTCAGAGTCGGCAGTCACAGGCGCGGCAGCCTTCTGCCTACCCAAGCTCTTGTCCATATTGGCGATGGCAATTCTGATGAAATAAACGGTGGTGTCGAACTTCTTGGCCAACTTGGTGAAGGACCAGGCTTCTGGGTCCTGGGCTCTCAAGGATTGGATCTCAGCAACATGCTCGGCGGTCAAGTGATACTGGGGACGGGAAGCAACATCGTCCTGGAGAAGCGGCATGTTGCTCAAGGCTTCCTGTGAGAACTCATACGACTTCAAAATGTGTGGCAAATTCTTCCTTGGGTCTGATTCCGGGAGGAAGGCGTTTGGCGTTTCATACAACGGCGACTTGGCAGATGGCGCTGGGTGGTGGTACAAACCTTGAGGCAAGTTTGGCTTCAAGTTCCACGCAGAACGGACCTTGTTGTATTTGTTTGGGGTTTCCGCAAGCGTAGGAAGCGACTTGATGAGCTTTTCAGCAGATTTTCTCAACATTGTACAGTGTGTGGGTGGTAACGGAGGGGTATTTTGGACTTCAAGATCACACTCTGCTTTTATGTTAGCGTTTTTTTTCACTGAGTATGGACATTTTTCACCAAATGCAGGGAATGTTAAGGCACACGGAAAGCGACGTCCCGATTGGGACCGGAGGCGCACGACCCAAGTCTGGGAGATTTCATGCCAAGATATCTGGTACACCTTTTAATATCTATACCATAAGAACCGGCGGGATTATCCACATATATTAGAATCCTTAGGACTGAGTATCTACAATGTTTGTTATTATCCGGACTCGAATTTTACCGTTTTATGAAGTTGCTAAAAGCTAGGATTCTAGATTATTATGAAAGAATCTGGGTTAGCGGAATCACGATTCTGTTACCACACACAAGAGGCTCTATAAACCTTGAGAACTCTTTGTAAACTCAACAACCATATCAGTCACTCAAAGAGTATACACTTGGTTGAGTAGGCTTGTGTATAGCTTTAGCTTTAGATTGTGAAGTCACGCGACAGACTCCAAAAATCCTTGGAAAATACTAAAGCACTAGTAAACAGCTAATGGTTGTCGAACGAAACACCAGGGGAAAAGAAGAAAGCGGCTAGAGGTGTATGGGAGCATAGAAACGTACATTGGTAGTTGTCTGTTTCAGATCATATCGGTGCGGTCCCACGCCTTCCTAATATGTAGTTTTGAATCTTCGGGGCCCCTTATAGCCTTGGAATAGACGATACACTATTTATATTAACTTCTGTAGGTCCTTAAGATTCACCTTGACGCGTTGCATATTTGGCTTCTTGTCCTCCTTCTGTCCATCCCTCATACCCACTTTCGCCTCTCTCTTACCTCTTCTCTCCTTTCCTTGATTCCCTTTCTTTCTCTCGTTCCACTCTCTCTTTTCTCTCTCCGTTCCTTCTCCGAACGGCGGTATCACAATATCTCTCAACTTTGGATTCTGGCTCGCCAAACGCCTCACCTCCTGGGGCTTTACCCTCGCGTTTGCCTTACTCACCCAGCCAAAACTGTCAGGTGTCAAAGCGTAAACTGTTTGCACTGCCTTGTCGATCTCTGTCTGAAGCTCTGCCATCTCGTTTGGTCGCGCCATGATGTCCACGGTGAAACAATACACCCCATTCTTCAATGCTTCCATTTTTGAATCGTCCCTGCCCTCTATTTTTTTCTCAATCGCTGCTTGCAAGCAGTCCCGAAGGTTTCTCCGGGAATACAACCGGTAGACCGCGTAGCTGCGCGGCACCAACGACTTGGTGTAGAAGTTCTTGCTCTGGGAAAACCCAGCATCGTTAGCATCGTAGCCCGTGTAGTGCTGGACGTGGAAAGCAGGCGAGGTTTTGCGGAAGTGCGAGAGGTAGTGGTCTGGTGGGAGATAACTCATAGTGAAGAACTTGCACAGGTAGTGCTTGGGCGTAAAGTTCCTTAGCCTCATGGCGTAGTACTGGAAAAGATCGGCGTAAACGCCTTTGATGAAGGCTCTGGGTGTCCGTGGGGGAAGCAAGAATTTGAGCATAGTCCCTGAATCTTATCCGGATAATCTATGTGAACCGACTGGGGGATATAGCACAGCAGCGTCCATGAAATGTTTCATATCTCAGCCTGCATCAAGTCGATTGTCATATTTTAGTGCAGCTGAGGGATTGACTAGACAATGAAATCGGGAAACACCTTAATGATATATTGATGCAATTTTAGCGATTACACAAACTGGTATATTATCTATGAGTTTGGGATTTCGAAATTGACGATTAAAGCACGCTCAGTATCTTGTTTGCTTGACCACGCTTCTCTGTTATACCCAAATCTGACTTGACATTCCGGGCAGAAGTTTAAAAGCAGGTAGTTTATCGATATAGCGCAGCCAATTTCGAAAAAAATATGAATCGCCTATATGTAATCTTCCCGAGGTGGCTTTGGCACAGCCTTCTGTACAGATATACGCCTACAAACCCCGCTATCCCAAGGTTTTCTTCAAGCAATGACATAAATACTGAATACATGAGCCCCTTATTCCTCCTCGGAGTCAGACTCGGAGTCCGAGTTCTGCTTCCCCTCCATCTCCTTGCGCTCCATCAAGGCCTGTAATTCGGCGTCCTCGGTGGCAGTAACCGCCTTCGGAGCCATGGTGACGTTGCAGACACCACCAGAAACGGTAATCTGCTCCTTAATCTTCTCGATCGCCTGCTCTATCAACTCGATCCCCTGCTGCTTGTCTAAGGCCTGGGTGGTCACGACGTACAACGGCGCGGCAACCAACTTGACCTTGATCTGCATCTGCTCGGTGGACAAGGCCTCAGCGTCGTATAACGCGGCCTTGATGGCATCGATACCCTCGTAGCCGAAACAAGAAACCTCGACATCGGCGCGGATCTTGATGGCCTGTGGGGTCAATCTTCTGGAAATGTACATCTTCAATTCGGCAAGCACCTCTTCGTTCGGTGGAGTGACATCGTTGAAAATGGTTGGGTCGGTGATGGACACCTTGAAGGCGTCGTAGGCATGTCCAAATTTACGAGACAACGGCCAGCCGACAGTTTTATACAAGCCTTCCAACGGGAGATTGAATTTCTCGGCACAGTGTCTCAAGATGGAGTGCACGGCCTTGCTCTTGGTGTATCTTTCCTCACACTTAGCGACGTCTTCGGAGGAGACTCTTCTCTTGGACAAATCAATGTACCCCTTCTCCTTGTCGACTCTCAAGACAACCACAACCTCGTTTTTGCCCACACGGATCAACTTCTGGATCGAACGGATACGACGTCTGGATAACTCGGAAAGCAAGACCATCCCCTCGATGTTCTCGTACTCCAACAACTTGACATACGCCCCCATCTCAGCAATCTGTTGGACGTTGACCATCACAACATCGTCCACCTCTGGGAACTTGTTTTCGTAGAATCTGCAGTTAGCGGTGCTCATAATGACTTGCTGGGTGGGACTATAACTGATGGGAGCTCGCAAAACGACTTCTTAAACGTAGTCGAGTCTTTTGCGCGGCGAAAAAATGAAGAAAAAATTATGTAAGCAGCGTCGCGAAAAATGTCCCAGCGCCGCAGGCGGTGAGGCACAAGGGCCAAAACCATGACTGCGATTGAATTAGTATCTCGTTGATAATTGTTCCATTTATTAGGGCTTTTGCTAAAATATCTAGAAATATTTTGTATTTAGCGTTTATTAAACATTCTGTCCTTTGAAAAATGGGTGGAAGGTCTGACTTTTGGAGAAATAACTTGTTGGGAGTGGTTGCGCACTATGACGCGTCTTCAGCTGAAGGCAGGGTGGTACTGGTGGGCTAGCCGTCCCTGGCCTCGACTGGACATAAAGTTTACGGCATTGGAATCCCAGTTGTATGGTTTATTCTCGCATCTTGCTTCTAGCTTCGATGGATTTCATTGTTGAGCTCAAAAGCCATAAATCTTTAATCCATAGTCTGTAGAAAAATCGTCTAATACTTTTTATTGATAAATATTCGTCATCCTTCCAAATTACATGGCCAAACTTCTACAGCAGGCCCTTCAAAGACACCCAGAGTGAGCTTCGGGCTTACAACAACCTATTTTTGGTTAACGCAAACCTCACGGCTTCCTCTACATGATCAAAGACTCCACCCGTTGGCTTGGCGACGATACTATCCCAGTCTTCGTCTCTGAACACCCCCGTGCGCAACAACAAACTCTCCCAGCCGTAGTTGTTTGCCCCCAAAATGTCACTTTCCGGGTTGTCCCCAACCATGTAGACCTTTTTGAACGGAGACTGCACCGGGGCCACGTTCAACTGCGGGAGAACCTGGGTCTCTGGCTGAATTTCGGATCCCAATCGCCGGCTCCAATCAATCAAGACGTGGTGGGCGTAATCGTAGCTGACTTTAAACGGCTTCCCCAAGATTGTGCTCTGCAACTCAGCCTTGTTCATCTCTCTGTACAACGCCTCCATCGTGATTCGGAACGCACCCTGGCCGAATCGCAGCACCGGGTATTCATTCGCCCAGAGAAAGTCATTGTTTGAGAAGATAATGGGAATAGATGGGGTGGCATTGCCCACCAACTGTGCATTGCCTCGCTTGGTGCCAAAGTAGCCCTCTTCGGAGTTGAGCAAGTCCATAGAGATCTGGGTAGCGGTACCAAAATCACGCGGGTCCGAAAACACAAGGATGGCGGAAATTGGTTTGGCAGAACCTCCGTACAAATGCGACTCGGAAGGATGCATCGCAATGTCCTCTAGCTGCTCCTCGGTGTATGAATGGAACGGGTAGATGGAGCCGTTGGCTCTGACGGCATCAATCGGAGTCAAAGCCTCTTTGAAGCCGTACTGCAAAGCCACTTCTCTGGCCTCATTCCCCCTGCCACCAATCACCAACACACGTTCGAACTGGGGGTCGTTCACGAGCGCTTTGCACGGCGTGTGCGACTGCACAATCTGCGCCGGGTGCAACTGAGTGCCGATTCGCGCCGACAAGTCTCTCACACGGGTCAGTTCCGACTTTCCCCCACCATTCGTGAGCAAAATATACGGCACTTTAAGCCTTTCCAAGAGTTGCAAAGCGGGAAGCGCGTGTGGCAAGGACTTGCCGCCCCTAATCAACACCCCGTCAATGTCAAAGACAAACCCAATGTCCAGTGGCGCCGTAGAGTAGGCTCTGGAGAGGCCGCGGAAAAGCGGACGGTATTTACGCAACATGAATACCTATGGATGTGTATTGTATTGCAAGAGGGGGTATGGAGCGAGGGAATAAGGCGCCGGATCGGGTTTTGTATGCAAACGGGGATTCTAGCGTGAAGGATACACGTGATCATGCGGCCAGGGATGCTACCATGGCCCCCTGCTGACTCGTATATAGATCAAATAGCGTCCAATATTTAGCATCCAATCTTGTAGTTGATTAAATTAGGGTTTGTAATAATTATCGAGTCTAGTCTGGTTTGTTTTAAAATTAGCACCGTTAAGGTACTGAAATGCTAACTAGACTTTGAGTAGTGTATGAGCGTCCTTCGAAGTCTACCGAGGTAGCCGGGTATCTCGATGCAGGCAATGCGGCTCGACTGTTTTTTAAAAACGTTTATGGCCCCTTTGTCAGTCAAGGCTTATCCTCTTTTCTATCGTCCTGAGCTAGTTTTACGTCATTTTATTCTTGAATTTTGTCGATTATAACGCCTTCCTTAAGCACGCCTTATGTTATCCCTCTTGAAACCCTTCAAGCTCTCCCGGAGCTTGAGATGCTCAAGCCTCTCTCCTTTTCGCTTCTCCACATCCACTTGTATCGCAAAGAACGATCCCAACGCCACAAAGTCCAAGTCCAACAAATCATCGTCAAATCTTAATCTCCGCAGAACCAAAGCCAAAATCGAGCCGGCGCTAGATACCTTCTCTCGCGTCCGCGCCACCGCCAATATCAACTACCAAACCTTTCCCGTGACCGCCGTCTCCATCTGCGAGTCCTACGATCTCCATAAAGTAATCAGCGGCCTCACCCACGATGACTACACCACCAATATCGTCATTCCCCAGGAAGCCATACACGTCCGGGTCCCAGTTCACCGTTTAGACACGCAATACGTGCCGGTAAACTACACCTGGGGAAAAGACTTTGACGTAATGGTTCTAGCAAACGGGTCCGTGGTTGCCTGGGGCTTGTCGGAAGAGTACCTTCTCGAACACTTTGTGCCTATGATTAAGGATTGTGAGAGGGAAAACTTCGGTTTGGTCGAGAGTGAAGAGCTAGACTACGTGGAAATCCCCCTGGAAGCCGCCACCGAATCTCAGAGCTCTGATGCAAACCTAGGATCATATATCGACAACCGTGAATTAATTGTTATCAGAGGTTCCACCGCTGACCAGAAGCTTCTCGATAAAGCCACCTTCGCCTTTGGCCTTGCTCGCTCCACGCGATTGGCCCTCCTTGAGCAATACCTTGAGAACTACATTTCCACCACCAAACAGCACTCTCGGGCGCTTTCCGAGCAGTGTGAAATCACCTTGAAGGAGCGCCAGATCTTGCAAAATATGGGCAAGATCTTTCTCATCAGAAATAAGCTCAACTTGCACAACGAGTTGATCGACACGCCGGATTTGTATTGGTCAGAGCCTCATCTTGAGAAGATCTATGCGGAAATTTCCCGTGAATTGGACGTGTTGCCGCGGATTGCTATTTTGAACAAGAAGTTGGACTATGTTAGCGACGAAGCAACTTCGCTTTTGGCAGTGTTGAACGAGAAAAAGGGGACCCGCTTGGAGTGGATCATCATCTGGTTGATTTTGATCGAAGTCTTCTTCGAAACGTTCCACTTCTACGAGCGCTACGTCTTGGAAAGGCGTGTGAAGGAGGCTGAAAGTAAAATTGGGTTGAACGTAAAGTAGCCAAGGAAAGCAGATCGCCTACTCGTATCAAAATGGGGTATGGGGGTGCTTATACTAATACAAAGTTTTACAAGCCGGGTCAATACGTGTATGTACAAAACTGTATAACACTTTGTATCTATTGTGAATAGTTCTATGGTGAAAGTGTAGATCTATACGAGGTGCGACGGGATAAAAAAGGAATTATTATCTAAGATCTGACAAGTATTTTGTGCTTCCTATGCACATATACCTCGAAGTCTCTCCATAGAGTAACAACCTCATCATGACAGATGGTGGCTTTCATAAAATGGGTTATCAAACAAATACACCCTTTCAAGTTTGTCATACCAATTTATGATGACACTACCTAGGTGGTTTTTGTAGGAGTGCCACAGTCGGGGTCAGGATTCGCAGTACTAATAGTCACGTGACCGATGGTGTTTGATTTTTCACTGCTGATTAATTCATGCGGCTTTGGTTCCGAGGTTTCTATCCTTCAAGAAACATTACCCATCGTTTAACTATAAGTTTATCTCCAGTAACTATCCTTCACTCCCCCAGAAACATGTCCAAAGTTATTGAAACCCAACTGCCAGTCGCTGCAACCCCAGTGGAAGCCTGTCCAGTCAAGCCAAAGCCATGTTGTGTCTGTAAGGATGAGAAAGCCGTCCGTGACGAGTGCTTGTTGTTCAACGGCCAGGAAAGCGGCAAGTGCGACTCCTTGATTGAGAAATATAAGGTCTGTATGAAGGGTTTCGGTTTTGAAACTCGTTAGACGAAAAGCGGAAAAGCCTGGGTTTGTTGGCACTTGAGAGGCCGCAAAATGCTTTTATGGTAAGTCTTGGAAGGTGTTGTATATAGTTCGTTTGAATCTTTTGAGACTTTCTCATTGTGCTAATAGTTTATGTCCTTCACATTGGGTTTGATGGAGCCTGTAAAAAATCTGCTCGGCCGAAAATATCTTGGATAATTCAGCTCGCAAGAGATCTTGTATTTCAGGCGACGCTATTAGTTGGGTGCGCCCGCCTCCGCGGTTCTGAATGGCCTATCTTGGGTCGTTTGTCCGAAAAATACGTATTTTACAGTTTCAGATAACTGTGAAGTGATAGATTGCAACATGAAAGACTTATGAGTGATAACACTAAGCCGATTATTTTATGCATGCATTTTGCAGAGATTAACATGAAAATTTTCAATCAGCTTAAAGGTATATAACGTCCACGGCTTTGAACTTCGGCACACGGGTTTCGGGTACTTAAATCCTTGGTATAATAGGTAAAAGGTGGTGAGAGTGTTGGTCAGATTTGCTTTAGCAGGCATCGTTAAATAGACTGGAGGTAAACCATCAGTTATCGAGTGTAAATTCTTGTGGCATTCGCCAGTACCTGATGGGCCCATTTTCTATCCTCGCTGGAGCCCGCGGGATTTCAGATTAGTACGGAAATCACATTCGCCATACGTGGGGATATAAAGTTCTAAGAGGCAATTGTGGGTGTGGAGATGTAACGTTCTAAATCCAATTGTGGGTGTGGAAATGTGGCTGCATACACATGAGGCTTAGCCATACTGGATTATGATGACCTGTACCTGGCTATCTATTCGGTATTATTTTGCAACTTCCAACGTATAACCCCTAGCTTACATTCCCATATAGGTGCTCATAAAAATGATTAAATCCATAACGGTGGTGTGTGCAACATGGTACAGGTAGTATTCATGTTGACTGTATCTAGTGGCACCAAATTTGGGCCCGTGTGATCCATAATCACGAACCAAAGTGTCTACCACATTGTACTTTTAAGCATTCCGTGTAATGCAGGAATTATAGAACATCGCAAGTGTGTACCCAAACTCTGACAATCTCGCTTATTTATCTATCCGAGCTCAAGGGGATACCCGATGTTGCAACGCGCGCCTGAATCGATCAGTTTTTTTTATTAATTAGGATATAAACTGTAGTAAACCCGGCTTCAATGCCTTCTAAATCATCTCCGCTCAACAAAACACATTCCCCTACTCCTTAAAAAAAATGCTGGAGAAGGAATTAAAACGTGCTGGTAATGTTGATGTGCAACTGTTAGGAAGCTCAGCTGAGGGAGTTTTCGGTGATGAAGGCCCAAAATTAACCGGGTTCGCTGCGTTTAAGGATTCATTCAGGAGGCAAGAACCAAGTGCCCTCGACATTGATCCGAACTTGTCTGACGCCGAAAAAATCGCCATCATGACCGCGAACTCCCCTCTCTCTCGCTCCTTGAAAAGCAGACACTTGCAAATGATCTCCATCGGCGGGACCATCGGCACTGGTTTGTTTGTGGGGTCCGGGTCGGCCTTGCGTACCGGTGGACCGGGGGGTGTACTCATTGCCTGGTTGATTGTGGGAGGGATGATCTATGCCATGATCCAGGCCGTGGGTGAGTTGGCTGTCACTTTCCCCGTATCCGGTGCCTATTGCACTTACTCGATTCGGTTTATTGACGAATCATGGGGATTTGCAGTGGCGTGGAATTACCTTTTTGGCTATTTTAACGGTTTGGCCTTGGAGTTGATTGCTGCTTCCATCACCATTAAGTACTGGAACTCCGAAATTAACACTGTTGGATTTATTGCGATTTTCTACGTGCTCATCGTTTCTATCAACTTCTTTGGTGTCAGGGGGTACGGCGAAGCAGAATTCGTCTTCTCCTTGATTAAGGTGATGACCATTATTGGATTTATCATTTTGGGCATTGTCTTGATTTGTGGTGGGGGCCCAATCGGTGGTTATATCGGTGCAAAGTACTGGTACCACCCAGGTGCCTTTGCTAATGGGTTCAAGGGTGTCTGCAGTGTCTTTGTGACGGCGGGGTTTTCCTTTGGGCTGACTGAAATGGCCGGCTTGGCTGCAGCCGAGACCGCAAACCCAAGACAAGCAATCCCTAAAGCGATTAAACAAGTGTTTTGGAGAATCGTCTTGTTCTACATTATCAGTTTGACGTTGATTGGTTGTCTTATCCCATACACCGACAAGCATTTGTTCG
Organism: Babjeviella inositovora NRRL Y-12698; assembly: GCF_001661335.1. Lineage (NCBI taxonomy): Eukaryota > Fungi > Ascomycota > Pichiomycetes > Serinales > Babjeviella > Babjeviella inositovora. The sequence goes on from NW_017566840.1 coordinate 643,042, forward strand.
CCTCCTCTTCGGTTGATGCCTCCGCCTCTCCGTTTGTAATTGCGATTGTTAATGGTGGAATCAAAGGTCTCCCTTCCGTCATGAATGTGGTTATTATTGTGGCAGTTTTGTCTGTTGGTAATACCTGTGTCTTTGCCTCCTCCAGGGTTTTGGCAGCCTTGTCTGCCGCTGGTTTAGCGCCAAAGATTTTCCTGTACATCGATAAAAGGGGTAGACCGATAGCAGGGATTATTCTTCAGTCCATCGTAGGGTTGTTATGCTTCCTTGCTGCCTCGCCCAAACAAGGTGAGGTTTTCACCTGGTTGATGGCAATTGGGGGTATTTCGGGTTTCGTCAACTGGGGCTCTATCTGCCTTGGTCATATTAGATTCCGGTATGCCTTGAAGAAGAAAGGCCGGGATACCTCCGAATTGGCCTACGTGTCCCAGTGTGGCGTCTGGGGCTCGTATTACGGCCTCTTGATCTGCGTTTTGATTTTGGCAGCTCAGTTCTGGATTGCCTTGTTTCCATTAGGAAAGAAGCCGAATGCTTCTGGTTTCTTTGCGGCCTACTTGGCCATGCCGGTCATTTTAGGGTTCTACGTCGCCCATAAAATATGGAGCAAGAATTGGAAATTGTATATTAGATGGGAGGATATGGATATCGATACCGGGAGAAGGGATTTGGATTTGGATCTCTTGAAACAGGAGTTGGCTAGTGAAAAAGCAGCCCTCGCCGCGAAGCCTTGGTATTACAGGGTTTACCGGTTTTGGTGTTGAAGGTAACGTCTCGCAGAGGTCCTTACTAAAATCACTTTTGGCCGGTTAATTGTTGAGCTGTTTAGTCGTGTATGTGACGTCAATCAATTACGGTTCTTATTCATAGAGTTTGGTATTGGAGCGTCTGGAAATATAAACGTATATGGCTGGGACTGGTGAATGGTTTCTTGTCAGGTGAATGACCGTGAATCGTATTGGCTAAAAAGCATGGAGCATTGCATTTAAGCTTTACGTATAACTTATGTACGTTTACAACTTTAAGGCGCCGACACCACCAAATCGGATGCACTGTTAAAGCTTATTTAAGGTATCTTATGAGGGAGTGCTCCTTATAGCCCGGTAGCTTCTTTTCTTCCCTCGGAATTCTTTTCCGCTCTTCCATGCTATCCGAGGGCATTAACCTTAACTTGCTTTTGAGGGATAAAACTCGGCTGCTTAAAGCGACCAATTAATTGAGATCTCAGGTGCCCAAGGTAAACCTGCGTACTGGTTGGACAGAGATTGACGTGCATCCCTGTTTTTGTAGACAGATAAGTAACGCTAAGTCATCAATTCGTGTGGGAGTTCAGGGATGATGGCACATCTTGCGAGCCATCCCTGCGGTTCCCATTATCTTTTGAGGCGAAAGACAGATGACTCGCAGGGAAGTTTTCGTTGTAAAATAGAGTCTTACACTCATTGTTACCTTGCATCTCTCCTGACCTCTGAGATTTATACCAGTCCAAGCTTGGTATAAGTACAGTTTGCAAACCGGGAAACTGAACGTGAGAAACAGTTCCAGATCGCACCTAAAAACCTTGTGGCTATTGCCCGATCGAACGTAGATCTCCCGACAGCCCTATCTTTTACTTTCAAGTCACCCGATAATTTAGCGATAAGGGTCGTATATATTAAGCCATATGAGCCTCCACTGCAGAGGAATATGCATGGATGTCTATATCCAAGCGAGTCAAAGTTCGTATCCGGGGATAGAGATAGCGATTTTATGAAGCAGTGCTCCTTATCTGAGGGAAATCTTTCATACGGCGTTTCGATAGTGCTGATCGTGGAGTCCTGAGAGAAAAGCTTCTACCCTGGCAGGACGCCCGCTTCAGTGCAGGAGAACAGATAAGAGAGGCAACACATAGAGAGAGGATTTTAAAAAGTGACATCTGTTATCTGTTCATTCCAACTTCCACGCTACTGATTTAATTATGGGTTCTATGCATTCCAAAAAAAGGGAATTACCTTTCTTGGCTTTCGCGGTATTGCGTAGATCTAAAACCAATGAGTTACGCTGTTACAGCCTAGAGAGTAAAGGCAATCCAGGTCAATAGTGGAATACCAGGTACCAATTCTGGCCTGTTATCGTTTGATTGGCGTTAGCGTCAAATTAGAGTTGTGCTGATACATAACCGACGTTGATGATGATAGACTGGCACTAGCTGAAACACCTGTCCGGTATCGGCATATATAGGTGATCCATCCGGGAATGTTTCCCAAGGACCTTATTTTCCGCCGATGACGCCTGCACCGGATCAAACCCCGATGCAGGCAAAATCAGCTAATGGTCAGCTACTCGTCTCCCCATGCTCTCCAGAGGCGGGTAATGCCTGCATCCAGCCTGCCAGGCTTTAAGGGCCTCCGTGATGGATACACCTGACGGTGTCTCCGGCAAATCTTATCTCGTTTGTTCATAGACCTTGACAAAGTTTCCGTCCATCTATCATTTACACTTTCAGGGAGCTGAGGGGTGTAATTGGAAGCTGTCAGATTCTGTATTATACTTCAAGAAATCCCGAGGCGAAGGATATAAGGGGTCTGTTAAGCGATAAAGTGACTAAGTGACTAGTTGGGTAAAGTTCCACTTGAGCTTACACATAATCTTTACAAAAGTTTCCCCCTTGAAACCAGCATCCTATGGGATATGTGATGATGTCATATGCATCTGCTCCAGTCCCTGGCGACCTAGCATTAATTAATTCACGGCAAACTGGAAGTTTTTTTGTTTTTTTTCTAGTTTGGTAGGCACTACTTCTATATCGGCAAGCCTGCAGCACAGGACATTCGCACTAAAAGAAATATTGTGGGGAACAGTCAGCGAATTTTGGCATGCTTATTGGGGGAAAAATGCCGTGGCCGGTGCCTAAACTAGGTTGGCCTCCATACTCACAATAGTTATTTAACCAAAACTTAAAGTAATACGTAAACCTGTATAAATTAGCATCAGAAGGACTAAACCTGGTCCAGGATGACCATATAATCTTCTAGGGTTTCTCGCTGTGACTTTCTTGCTGGGGAAATACAGTTTAAAAGGGTTATAGTGACATCCCTCCACCCAGAACCCCGACGGCACTAACACTGAGCGAGGGGAAGGAAAACTGGGGGTTGTGCATGTCACCATTTCCATTTACAACTGGTTCCCCGCCTAGTCGCAACCCTGTCACACCACGGGCTTTCTACTTCTCCTTGAAAACCAGAAAACGACTTTTTTTTCCACAACAGATGATGGATAATCTACACCGCTATATGAAAGTGGCACGGCGATCCGTAGTTTAATCATACCATACGCTAATGTGTCCAATCTAAGCCTTTCCAATGCGCTTAACATCCCGGACATAAATCGTACCTCTCACAAAAGTGTAAAACGCCGTGAATGATTACCATTCTAATTCATTAGGTCTAAGTGACGCGTGATCTGGAAAGGGTAACGTTTGATAGACCCCCGACGGTCTTCAACATAGTTTACAAGAGGCGCATCCCAAAACCCTAATCTCCACCTGACGGTGGGCGTGTCGTTCGGCGGCTGTATGTTTCCGGTAAACCGAGGGCACAGTGTCTAGCATTACATCACATGAATAACTATCTCCGAAGGTATTTCTACCCTCGACCCAGGCACACGGTTAGGATAATACTGCATGCACCCCCCTAGTCGATGCAGCCTTCTCGCTGTGCGTTTTATGGTTTTCACGGCAAATCGCCTTATCGTGGCGAACGCGTGATGATAAAGCTGCAGCTCGGATTTTGATAGATTGTGCCTCCCTTTCAGTATGGCAGAACCAACTTGGGCATCTGACAGGAGCGCTTTCGCTTTGCAACGGTGAAAGCCAGACGGTCCTGGGGGTTAGGGAACGGCCGAAGCTGGATTGTATAAATACGCAGCTTTGGTCCGCGGAGAAATGGACTCAGTCTCTCTCTCAACACGCATACCCTACAGTATACGCAAACTATCCCTTTAAAACTTTCTCTTACAGACTCCTGGAACAATCACAATGCCAGAAAAGGAGTTGAAGTACGTTGCCAGTCTCAATGAGAACCTGGTGGAAAGCGGCACCGGTGACGTCTACAACATCGACGCTACCCATGAGCCAGAAAAATTAACCGGCTGGGCTGGCTTCAAAGACTCGTTCAGGAGATACGACACCACTGAATTGGACCTTGATCCAAACTTGACAGAGGTTGAAAAGACCGCAATTCTTACCGCAAACTCTCCTCTTTCCAGGTCGTTGAAAAACAGACACTTGCAAATGATCGCCATTGGCGGGGCTATTGGTACTGGTTTATTCGTTGGGTCTGGATCTGCATTACGTCATGGTGGTCCGGCTGGTATTCTTATTGCTTGGATTCTTGTGGGTAGTATGATTTACGCGACCGTCCAGGCTTTGGGTGAATTGGCTGTTACTTTCCCGGTGTCTGGTGCTTTTGTTACGTACAACATCCGTTTCCTCGATCCTTCGTGGGGCTTTGCTATGGCTTGGAACTATGGTTTGCAGTGGATGGTTGTTATGCCCTTGGAATTGGTTGCGGCTTCTATTACGATCAAGTTCTGGAACACTTCTGTTAATTCTGCTGCATGGGTCTCGATTTTCTACGCCCTCATTATCTCGATCAACTTTTTTGGTGTCAAGGGTTATGGTGAAGCGGAGTTTGTTTTCTCCATCGTCAAGGTTACCGCTGTATGTGGTTTCATCATCTTGGGAATTGTCTTGATTTGTGGAGGTGGACCGCATGGTGGTTATATTGGTGCGCAATACTGGTACCATCCAGGTGCCTTTGCTCACGGGTTCAAGGGTGTTTGTACTGTTTTTGTGACGGCCGCTTTTTCCTTTACCGGTACTGAATTGGCTGGTTTGGCCGCGGCCGAAACCCGGAACCCAAGAAAGTCTTTGCCGAAGGCTACCAAGCAAGTTTTCTGGAGAATTACCTTGTTTTACGTTATCTCTTTGACCTTAATCGGTTGTCTTGTGCCATATACCGACAAACGCTTATTTTCGGCCTCTTCTGCTGATGCCTCGGCGTCTCCGTTTGTCATTGCGATTAAGAACGGTGGTATTAAGGGCTTGCCTTCTGTCATGAACGTGGTTATCATGATTGCTGTCTTGTCTGTTGGTAATTCTTGTGTATTTGCCTCCTCCAGAACTTTGGCTGCATTAGGTGCTGCTGGCCTTGCTCCTAAGCTGTTTAATTACATTGACAAAATGGGTAGACCATTGGTCGGCATCATAATCCAGTGTACCTTTGGTGCGTTGTGCTTCCTTGGTGCCTCTTCAAAGGAAGGTACGATTTTTAACTGGTTGTTGGCTTTGACTGGTTTGTCTACGGTATTCACGTGGGGCTCTATTTGTCTCTGCCACATTAGATTCAGATATGCGTTGGGGAAAAAGGGCCGTGACACTGGCGAGTTGGCCTTCACATCTCAGTGTGGCGTTATTGGGTCCTATTACGGTTTGATTATGAACCTTTTGATTTTGGTTGCTCAATTCTGGGTTGCACTTTTCCCATTGGGAGGTAAGCCGAACGCATCTGACTTCTTCTCCGCGTATTTAGCCTTCCCGGTTATTATTGTCTGTTATCTTGGCCACAAATTTTGGACCAAATCCTGGAATACCATTTACATTAAGTGGGAAGACATGGACATCGATACCGGGAGAAGAGAATTAGATTTGGACGTCTTGAGGCAAGAGCTTGCAGAACAAAAGGCCTATGTCGCCTCTAGACCGTGGTGGTACAGAGTTTACAACTTCTGGTGTTAGACAGTTTCGCTCGGAGGACTTAACGTCCTCCTTTTCGTACTTTTACCTTAAGAGAATTTATAATATCGAATAATTAACTGTAGAATAGAAATAGGGAACCCAAGAGACTTGTCCTGTAATTCGTATTTCACAGTTCGAGTCTTGGAATATCCTGGTCCGGTGCATGTCAGAGCGCTATACAGTACTTAATTCGGTGGCAGTATCGCCAGCTGGATATGTATAATAGATTGGTAAAGGAGCTATGCATGTTTCCCTCCCACTTGGTTGAAGTTTGGATAAGTCAGCGCTGGGATCCTCATAGAATAGTTAGAGTTTGCAAATAATCCTAGTCCTTAAAAGCCGGAACCTCTCCTCAGCCCCATTGGCACAATGAAACCATCAGAAACGTTTTCTTTATCCTGGCGATTAACTGTTAGTAAAACCTTCAGAGTTCCCTTCACATCTACTTTCCCTAGCTTTCGGTCACCAAATGACTTCCTGCTAGAGACAAAATATATGCGTACATGGCGATACAATTGTATGAAATTTTACAATTCTAATAGTCGCATTGTTTCACGGCACTCTGAATATTAATTCTAATGGCTTATTCGGCGTTACCATTTATCTGTTCACTAATGCCGCATTACCCCTCCCTTGGCCTGCATTGTTCCGCGGCATCTTTTCAGCCAGTTTAACTTAACGCTCCTGGTAAACTCCCTTTGTCGGACATATTTCAGAGTAATTTCTTAACCGCAGCCCTCCAATCTCGACCCTTGGCTTTCCACTTTAATGGCCGAGAAAGAATTCACGTGTTTCATCGTCGACTTGTCGCCGGCGATGGGCTCCGTCCACAACGCACGCGCCACCACCGACTTGGAGCACGGGCTCCAGTACGTCAAGGACCTTCTCGCAGGCAAACTCATCCGTGGGAAGAAAACCGATATCGTGTCGGTGGTGGGTGTGCACACCAAAGCCACGCGTAACTCGCTCTCCACAGACGAACACAACGTCAACATGGCATTGCTCCAGTCGTTCACCCACATGACATACGACGCGTACCGCACGCTCATGGCGGGCGAGATTTGCCGCGTAAATGCAGACCCCATTCGCACTGATGCGTACGAGGCCAACTTGTTCAAGGCCCTTGTGTACGCAATGCAGTTGTTCATAGAGGCGACGCCTGCGAGCGCACGCGACAAACCCGACAAAAACCTCAGGGTTAAGCGCACGATTGTGCTCACAACCAACTTGCGCACTGAGTTGGAGTACGACACGGAGCTTCTTACGGGCGTGTCCCAGCTTATGGGCCAATTTAACGTGCAATTGATCGTCAACTGTGTGGGTCTAGAGACAGGTGCTGTCAAGGCGGAGGACCACACCCAGCAGTATAACCAGCGGCGCTGGTACGATCTCATCCGCGACTGGAACCACACTAACAAGTTTGAAAAGGTCTATGACAACGCGGGGTTGATTGCGGATACCGATACGTTGTTGCGCACGCGACTGGAGCATCCGCCTGGCCGCTACTACAAGTCCACCAAACTATACACCGGAGACTTGCGTTTTGCGGGAAACGTGAAGCAGTTGCTAGGTAGCAGCGTAGGCGATACAGCTGATTCCGGCTCGCTCCGCTTTCCCGTGGAGATGTATCCCGCGATCCGCGTAGAGAAATTGCTCAGTGGCTCGCTGACGTACCTCAATCGAGGCGAAGTGCGCGGCGTGAAGAGCTTCCGCGAATACTACTACGAGATTCCGTACAGGGCTGACGACGGGGATGAGTATAAGAAGGTGCCGGTGGAGGAGGTGGCTATCGAGAAGGGGTTTAAGTACACAACCACAGATCTCATCCAGCTGTCCCAGGTGTTAGCGGAGTCACTGAAGCTACCCACCCAGCAGGCCCTCGATATCCGCGGGTTTGTTCCGCAGGACGAGTTGCAGCCATGGTACTTTTCCGCCAACGAAGCTAACTACATCGTTCCTGCTAGTACTTCACAGTTCCGCGATTTAATGGCTTTCAACGCGTTTGTTCAGGCGTTGATAGAGCTGGAGTTGTATGTGGTGGCGCGGTACGTGCAGAAGAAGCTGGCGGATGTTTCGATGTTGGTGCTTGTGCCTGTTGTGTTCAGAGAGCCACCTACGGTCGGTGCTGCGCGCCACAAGCGTGAGCTCAGCGATGACGGTTTTCCGGTCACGGCCCATGCATTGCTCGCGCACCGTTTGCCTTTCAAGGAAGATGAAAAGATAGGGAACTTTCCTGCGTTAACAAACTACGGGAAAGGCCTTACGGAGCATAGGTACACGGATAAGTTTCCAACGAAAGAGATGCAGGACTTGATGGACCAGTATGTCGATAGCATGGACATGGGTGCCGAAACGAGGACTGAGGAGGCTGTGATGGAGCCAAACTACAATAAAAAGTCGCTTCCGCTCCCGGTGAAGGGAAGGGGAAATACTGTGGGAATGGCTCGGGTATTGCGAGAGGTCAAGCCGGTGGCCTACCATATCGCAGCCCAAACCGCTGTGTTTAAGGATATCGTCTCTAATGCGGCCGCGAGTGGTGGGCCAATCCAGGAATACGTCGAGTCTGAGGAGGCGTTCGCCAACTTACCGTCCTCGCAAAACTTGAAGCAGTTGCTCAGCATCCCACGGGAGAAGCTGGCAAACAACGAAGTGTTAGTGAGGGCAATGGTGGAGGTCTTTGACATCCAGATTGTGGATCGGACAAAGAGCAGTGCGCGGACCGGGGAGGGAGAATATATCGGGATAGTGGTCCCAGATATTGGGGAAGACGAATAATAGCGAGTTTGAGCACTTGATGACCCATCTAACTCAATTCCCCTTTTTCAGACTTGCCTTGATACATTGTAGCTCAGAGAATTTGGTATTACCCTTGCAATCGCTGGGCGTATCCAACTCATCGATGTTTTTATAAAATTTAGAAAGGTAGTTATGGCAGTACGATTGTAACGCAAAGAACTGGCAGAAAAAACGAGATATAAGGCATCTCATACGTACGCATCTAATAGCGGTGCCGAAAATCGTCCCCAGATCCTCAACTCGTCAAATTTCCTTACAAGCTCCTACAGTGTGTTTTTTGAAATAAGGTCCGAGGACAAATAAATTAGCTATACTACCAACTCCTAACAAAAGTTGGGTCTACATAACCGACTTAACTTACTTCAAGTCTCTCTTCAAGGTACCCATGAAGGAAGCCTTTTCGGCTGGGGTCTGGAATCTACCCTTACCGAACTTGGAGGAGGTGTCAATCCACTTCAAGTTGACCTGTTCAGTGGCTCTTCTAGAAGTAGAGGTGTACAAGGACTTTCTCAAGGTGACGACTCTCTTCTTGATACCTGGAACGGAACCCTTCAAGATGACAAAGTCGTTGTTGATAGAACCGTATCTGACGAAACCACCCATTGGGGTGATGGTCTTCTTGGTTCTGTCGAACTCGGTAGCGGCAGAAGCTTCATCGCCAGCCTTACCAACTCTGTAAACCTTGTGGTTGATAGAGGTTCTGTGGTGGTAACCGTTTTGACCAGCACGAGCAACAGTCCACTGAACGTGGGCTGGGTGCCAAGCACCAATACAGGCAACCTTTCTCAAACCTCTGTGGGTCTTTCTTGGAAGCTTCTTGGTACCCCATCTGGCGGTAACACCCTCGAAACCGTGACCCTTGGTGACGGCAATGACGTCGATCATCTCGTTCTGTTCGAAAACAGCGTCAACAGAGACGGTCTTCTCGAAGTGTTCACGGGCCCACTGGACCTTTTCAGAGATAGAACCACCGTTGATCTGGATTTCAGCCAAGTGGGCCTTCTTCTGGACCAATGGAGTCTTTCTGACCTGGGTGTGGACCAAGACTCTGACAACAGTAGCGTACTTGGTGATTCTCGCCAATTCGCGTTCGATTTCGGCACCGTCCTGGGCGTACTTGGAAGCGTACTTGGTGAAAGCCTTCTTCTTAGACTTGTACCAGTTCTTGTAGAATCTTCTCTTGACTTCGTCAGACAAGTGCTCGGCCCAGACGGTGGTCAAAGATCTCAAACCTCTTGGAGTCTCGACGTAACCGACAACACCGACAACAACCACTGGTGGGGTGTCAACAACGGTAACGGCTTCAACAACCTCACGCTTGTGCATCTTAGAACCTGGACGGTCCAAGTCACGGACAATGGTGGTCATACCGGCCTTGTAACCCAAGAAGGCGGTCAAAGCGACTGGCTTAGACTTGATGTCCTTTGGGAAGGACTTACATCTACCTCTCTGGGTTCTAGAGCGCTTTCTTGGCAAGAAACCAAGGGAACCGTGACGTGGAGCTTCGTACTTTCTGTGAGACATTGTAAAAAGTTGGTGGGGAGAGAGAAAGGGAGAAGAATTAAACTTTACTAAGAGAAAAGTGGTTTATATATAACGAACACAGTTGCAGCTTTGGTGAAAAATTTTCCCTCACTGAGTGAAGAAAAAAAAAGTGCCTCGGCGCATAGTTGTGAGCCATGGCAGTTACCCGCAAGTATCTCGTGACCTGAGTAGGGTTACCCCTTTGAGACTGCTAGGGCTTGTCATGTGACTGACGAAAAATGGTTTAGGGCTTTGAGGAGGATCTACATGCAGGGGAACGGCTGAGTCAGGGTGGGGATTTCAAAAAGGACCCTTTAGCCCCACGGTTTTTAACCGTTCAAAGCGCTTCCAGTTATCCGTGGAGAGATAATATATTGGTATTACCGTCAGCACGCGGTTACGCTCCTGATGGGTAACTGGAAATCACTGTTTCGCTGACAATGTTGGACTGTCCCGTGCAAGAAGACACTTATATCGTATCCTGAGAGAGCAAGTCGGTTTTATTGATTAGAGCCTGAGTGGTACCGTGACAGGCTCAGTTGACGAACGAACACAACGATAATCTCTGTTGGGGTAAAAAGATAACGACAACGGCAGGACTTAAACCTGCGCGGGCAGAGCCCAAAAGATTTCTAATCTTTCGCCTTAACCGCTCGGCCACGTTGCCAATCAGATGGGAGGATTTTTGTAGATTGTAGGAAACCTAAAGTTCGCTTTTGCGATAAATTATCTATCTCTCCTTGAAGCATGATTATAAACTGCTTTATATATCAATGGTTTCATCAGCCCTGGATCATTTCGAACAATGTAAGTTACGCGGGTGTTGATTGTGTTTCAACCTCTTGTATACCCCATGCCCTCCGCTATTAGGTCACGCAATGTCAAGCAGCCATCTGTCCTATACAATGACTGTAATTCTTACTCGCTGTGTATTACTCTACTAAAGTACCCTTGTATGTATGTCTTCAGCTCTACTCTTACCATTAATCCTTCTAGGTACTACATTGGTATGACTCTACGGCCCTACGCATATCGCTTGCGACTTGATTCTGGCCCATGAAATGCGAAATTCGATCAAAATGGGGTATCCTAACCGGGATTGTGCATGTTTTCGCGATATTCGCCATACATATACGTATAAGGAGTGGGCTCCCAATTAAGTAGCCTTTTTCATCAAACACCCTTGTACTGATATTGTTTGGTGCTCTATGTTAACTGCCTTAGAGCTGCACGTAACTTATAGAGTTATATGCACTTACTCAGCTGCATAATGCGCACTAAAACTGCCTATGGAATTCGACGCGGGCTAGTTGCGTTTTTACCGGAGAAGCAGCTAGTCATTGCCGTATGCGTAGTTAATCCGAGACATGCCTGCTGTTCCAGGACAGACGTCATCATTCGATGCAGTACAACGATTTGTAAGGAATCCACGAATGGACCATATAACGAGGGCGTAACACCTAATGAGGCTAAAAGGTAAATACTGCTGAGCAGGCTCGTCTTTCCTAGCCATGGTTATGGATCCAAGTCCGTTCCAACTGGTTGGCCTAGCTATCAGACCTCAGCGAGTCCTGTGTACCAACGCCGTATTTTCGGGACCATTTCCGCCCATACAAAAAGTACCTACTCTTAACTTGTAAAACTGTATCTTTGCGGGGAAGCGTAATATGTACACGTATGTGTTCAACAACTGGATATGAGTATAAATATACGTTGGGGAGTAATGGGTTAGCACCAACGAAATTCCCCGCATCGGGAGTGCGACCTGTAATGCGCGCCGGCATACGCCTCTTATTCCGCAGGGATCTCGAGGTGTGTGTGAAACATACTGTTTAGTATGCTAAGCCCAAGTCCGTAAATGAAGTTAGATAGCCTAAGCCTCACCAATATTTGCATATCCTCTTGTGTGGAAGAGGCCTTGTTATGCGTTCAACAATATTGAGCGTGGTACAAAAATTGATGGGGTTTGTTACCCGGAAAGTTTATTTCGGCGTCAGAATTTATCCTTTGTATAAGAATCTGGCTAGATGTGGGGTAATACTAAGAGCGAATGTTCGGCTGCCTGGAGTTTTTCCGGTATCTTCTCGTGCGTATTCACGCATGTTCGTCGCAATGTAATTTCGACTCTACTACACTCCGCAGCTCTCGAGCGTGCGTGCGAGCTAAACTTAGACGAGGATTGACTCTACTTTTTATAAGGGGAGTTTACAGAGCAATCAACGTGCATGGCAACACTGCTACATATAAATATATTCCTGCTTCGATTGCTTTCTTCGGACGCCAATCCCTGGGAACGTGACGATGAATAGAAAATAAGCTCCAGACTAGAATTCGCACGTATGGTGGTCTATGCAAAATATCTGTGGGTAGTGGTCAAGGGGTGCCACTTTGGAATCCCTGGTGCCGCATATCATCAACGAGGTTCCATAATCGTCCATGATAATGCAACACTCATTTATATTTTGGATAATGCCTATATCGCCCGTCCTACCAAACGTTCAGGGCTGCTCTCTAGCTGAACGTCGTAGTTAGGAAACGCCTGCCCCGAATTTCCTGGCTTCCCGTTTTCGATAACGATTTTTTACCGTAAACCATAGTTGTCATACACCGCTTGATTTTCCCGGTCTTCGCGCATGTAAGTCTATGGCAATTGTGTCCCTGGTCTATCTGCGTTGCCTCTAATAGACTTGTACACTTCTATTGCACCCCATACATTATCCCTGCGTTAAGATTCTAGCTCTCTTTTTTTTTATTCCATTCCCTGGAGCATAAGACATAATTATCTTCTCTGGGTGGTAAGACTTGCTGGATACCCCAAGCGTATTAATTGCAGCAGTTTCTACTCCATGACTGGAAGGGCGATATAACTAATGTCCAACTTGGAAGCACGGCATTTTGTGTTCACCGTGATAGACGTTATATAGGGTGCGTAAACTGTGGCTCCTCTTCTATTCATCAGACATAACCAAGATACTAATGCATAGTAATGGATATATAAGCTAGAGGGGTTGGTAGATAGATGAGGTATTTTATTATACCTAATTAAAAAGTAAACGAGGATCGTGAATGTATGGAACCAGATGACTTACCATCTATTGCTCGATATATGCAATCAGGGATTATCAGAGGTTATCAGGAATACATACCGCAGGTAAAGTCTATAACATAGATACTATGAGATTCAATCAGTAAGCTCAGAATCATCGGTACTCATACTCATAAATCTCTTCCTCCTTATATCGAATTTACTTTATAAACTGATATCCCTCTTCTCAGGAAAATAACAGTAAACCATTCATTACCTGTTATAAGACCTTCGATGTCCCGAATCACCCTGCCCCCAAACATCAAATCGGTACACATCGACGATTATTCTGGAAGGTCTACAAACCGAATATGACATTATGAATTTATTCCAACTTGACTACATGATCATCGCACCCTGTGCCCCATGGGCAGCCAAAAAGCTGGTAAAGCTGGTGGTAGGCGGCGGAAGTTGTTATCTTGACATGTGATAATATCTCGTGACGCGGCATCTAAAGTAACGTCCTGTAACTCCGCCCGTATTAAATCCATCCGCCACTATCGCATACCTGTGCGGCTGTTCCCAGGCGCCCTCAAGAATAAAGGCTAGACCCGATTAGAACCTTTTCCAGTGGTAATAAAGTTTGCTGGTGCTCCCTTTGAAAACCTTAAGAGGGATAAACCTTAGTATCCTTCGTGGTTACGTACGAAGGTAAACCTGTGCGCGGTATTTTTTTCCGGCTCTAGACCAGTGGTATTGCACATGTTAATCAAAATATGACGCTAGCATGCTCCTGGTGAAGAGCCTCGAACTCCAGAAGGCCTTCGAAGGGATAGGCGATGTTACAGCAGACAAGCTACATATCCACTTTGATGCTTAAGCTATATCTCGGTTATTTGAGCGGGCAAGCCGGCCTAACCCTTGTGAGTGGCTGTGGCATTAATGAGAATAAGAGAACAACGTTAACGTGTTTGGGTTTTTGGTACTCAGGCGGTAAAGGTTGATGTAGCCTGCCACACTCGGGTATGAAAGGTTTTAGGGGATGGGGTATGACGGGGTCGTTTGCACCCCTTTTAGTCGTACCACTCTCTGGGGGTACTAGATTAAATTCTGCAGTCAACACCAGCCACCCTCAAAAGGGGCCAAAAGACAGCGTTTCAAAAAGAACCAAAAGACGGTGTTTCAACCGCTCGCTACGTAGAAGGGTTTACACGGTGGATTAAACGATAGATTACCATAAATTAGGAAGGGTAGCCGAGATATGAACCAGGAGTGATAGAACATGAGTGGGAAAGGTCTAGATCTAATAAAAACAGAGACCAACAGGAAGAAGTTTTGACCAGCAAAAGCAAAGAGGAACCGAAATGAATATAGTGATGCAGTGTGTGTGGGAAGGGTGCTATGCAAGTATAGATCTGGGAATGCGATATGTATAGGACGGAACGCTCAAGGTCAATGCAACAATTCGTAGTCCAAGTAGGAGTAATCGTAAAACTGCGTGTTAATGATCTCTCTCTTGCTCACGACGTGATTGAACTGGATTCTTCTTCTTTGCATCTTCTGGGCAACCGGAGTCTCTGCCATTCTCTTGCAAGAGACAGCATAGGGAACGTGGTTGTAGTGTGGCAAATCCGAGTAGTCCTGCTTCAAGATTGAACGTGGCTTGTCGTAAAGAATGTTCTTTTGGTAAGCTATGAACTCATCAGAGACTGGAGGCGAGCAGGAGGAGGCGGAGGAAGTTCTGGAGTGTATCTCCATCATGTGTTCAGACTCATAAGACGAGAAAGAATCCAAAGAATCGGTCGACTCGGATCTTCTGATGTGAGACGGGATGGCTAGTGGAGAAACGCTGGAGGAGGATCTGGCGGGAGGAGAGATTTCCTTGTGGGCAAACAAAGGACCGTACAAGCAAGTGATATCGTTCTCCTTGAACCAGTTAATCTCTTCCGGGTTCAACTCTCCAGACTGGTTCTTAACCTTGTACCACTTGCGCCAGATGACATTTTCCAATCTTTCAATGCAGGTAGATGGTAAAGTATGACGCAAGGATTGCTTGACCTCTGGGCACTTGGATCTGACTTGTTGCCAGCCCTTGAAGTACTGGTGGTCGGATAAGGTGGAGGAGAAATAGTCTACCGCCTGGTTGGGGTGGGCCTTGGCTGACGTAACGCAATCATCAAAAGAGTAACAAGGAGCAAGCATCGTATATGGTATTATGAGTTAAGGGGAAAGAAAATGTGTAGCGGGTAAAGAAGCGAAGAGGTAGGCATAATACATCTAAGCTGGATGATGAAAGAGAGGGAAATGAAGTTTATTATATATGGGAGGGCTTCAAATTCGTAAATCTGCTTGATGCAACACCTGAGCAGATCCCTTCTAATTGTGTTCTATGACCCATGACTGGCATCTCAAATATGTCGTTGTAAAAAGGCTGCGCTTTAGCTCGCCCCACTGTACTTCACATGGAAATATTGTCGGCCCCCTCCCAAGAAGCATGATTAGCTCGTGGCATACACATGCATGCATGCCTTCCATCTGAAATAGCCACAAGCCTACTTCCTAGTTTCGGCGTTCGTACGAAATCTGCATGCGTCCCGCCGCGCTCTGCAACACTGCTGCAGTGCATGCGTCAGTTGCTCCCGTTTCTTTTTAGCTGCACACGCAACTTTTAAGGCATTTTGCCAAAGTATAAGTAAAGACGCAGCGGAAAAACTCTTCATACCCCCGTAGATACTGTGCGTAACATGCGACTATCTTGCGCAAGCTCTCCTCATCAGCCACGAGCCAGACTACCCAACCAAACAGACCAGTGAGCATGTATGGCAGGAGCCGGACTCGAAGGACTCTGCTAGTATGAGGTCCTTGGCCAAACAAAGATAGATATGCCCGATAGTCTAGTACATTGCTTCTTATTAATTAAGCCGTTATACGAGCAACTGCAACGATACCGTCTCACCACCTGTACATTGGCTTCCAACTCTGGCCTGTTGCTCGTTGACACCTTTTAGAGTTTGTGCGGGTTTAATCCCCGCCCGAGTCCCTAGCTTGTTTTAGGTTTAGCAATGTCCGCCCCACTCCTGACTATGGTTTACAGCAATCCAAGTCTGGTTGCCGCAAACAGCGCTGCTTGCGGCCATTCACATTCTAGGTCCCAAACCCTTACTTCGTCCGGAAAGTATAATCAGCATTACACCGTCATTTATAGGTCAGTGGAGTGATATATTGCCATTGTCAGGGTTGCTGGCATGAACAATCAGGGATTGTCAGGGATGGATTGTACGTTGTGAAGATGATTTGCATGACGGGCCAAACCTTTAGCACAAGAATATATATGTGCAGATCTGGTAATTGACATTGACGAGTGTCTGGGAAATCTTATTAACTGTAGTATGTATACATATACGTTTAGTCATTAATCGAAAGTGCACGGTATGGTTATTGTAGATTATTTACAACATGAATATAACTAGTTATATATTTTCGGACTTTATATTTTGATCAAGTTTTTGTAAATACAACAATAAATGTAATTTACAACCAAATATATAGATATCTGAAAGACTATTAAAATAAGAAACTGTATATATTATCATAGGGTAGTATATTTAGCTTGACATGATGATTGCTCATTTGTATATTTCTAATATAGTTGTACAATATGGCATAGGTCAGGAATTCTGATGTACCCTGTGAACTTTTCATGCATAGTAATGTTCATAAATTTAAGTTCTGTGCGAAGGATGCCAGGCCAGAAAAGCTCATATCACATGTACATATTCATTAATTGAAATTCGGGGCAACTTACGATCAAAGGTAGCTCTGGGCGAAATCCAAAGGGAGTATTAAGTCATATAATAATGTAATCTCGTAAGAGGGGTTACCTTCTATGCCAATAATAGGCCACCGTAGCGTTTATTTGGTACTTTGATAGTTTTGAATGAGCCAATAAAATTTAGAGCTCAAGCTTCTGGTCCGTTCCACACCTTATGGAGCACGAACAGCATACCGGGAGAGCAAGCAAACCTTTGATTTGGTGATTGGAGCTTCCTATGAAATCGGAGTTGACAGGTTAGTGTGAACGGGAGCATTTAAAAAGCAAGGATTAAACACGCAGCTCGAATCCTTTGGCTTATAGGTAAAGTAATGCAAGTACGTGCAATAGGGTATCGAGGGCTAATGTATCAAATAAGGTCAACATGGAATAAAAGATGCCACTTGGGAGCACTTAAGCCGCCGGCATTGTTGTATCATATAGATTTCAAACTTACAACTATCCACTTTCGAGCATGGAGGGTAAAATACCAACTAGTTCAACTTATCTGATAGTATTATTTATTTTGGAATCAATCTCTGAGACATACTATAGCGCCGAAGCGGTCTGGCCATTTCGTTACGTATAACAGGTATATATCTTTTGATATCCATGCACTGTAATTTATTTTGGCTCTCCTCAGAAGGCAGTCCAAATCTCTCAGTTCCGGGTCGATGAAATACAACTATAGGTTCTTACCTTGAGGTGGTATTGACACCTGCGAAATTGTCTATGGAATTATGGCAATATATAAACGGGAGTGGTCTGGTACTGTATAAGCACTTGATAGCCAATCGTTACTCCTGAATAGCCAATCATCATCTCTTGATATCCATTCATCACCTTTTGATATCCATTCATCACCTCTTGATATCCATTCATCACCCCTCGATAAAGCCTCCACCTCGGGTTGCAGTCTATAACAGATATTTTACTCAAAAAGCCCCTATTCCTTACCCTATAAAGAGATTGGAGTCTACCGCAGGAAAACCGTTATTCCTTAAAAGAAGGCTTCCAGAATTCGTCCGCACCGCGCCATCGATCTACGGGAAAATCTTCAAGCCCTGCGCGGAAAGTTGGGAAATATGCATCCATACGTGAAATTTCCCTCTTGGCGGTGGCACCAGAAAATAGATCTCTCAAGCACGTCCCCTCATTAATAATCCAAATTGGCCCTCAGAGAGGCATCGTTAACACTACACCACCAAGATTCGCTGTATGGCCTGGCCTTAAGCATGATTTATTACCCTTCCATACAGGACAAGGTTATGTCTGAGAAAGCAGACAAACCTGCATGCAATGAAACGGAATTATGAGCGGAAAAATAACCCTGAGACATGTAGACTTCCGTGCCATAGAAATGACCCCGAGATAGGAAACCGCACCAACCCCCCAAAAGGGTGTGCACCTGTGGTAACAATAACGAGAGAAATGGAAAGACATCTGCTTAGGCAACAAAATGTCAAGTAACTGAGTCGGTACTCCCTTTGCCCATGAAAAGCACCCGAGGGAGAATTGTCCTGGGAGGCGTAGCGACTTCAGCCATATCGCTGGGGTGGAATGGGAGTACTCAAGCTACGTAAGCTGTGCCTTGTAGGCTTCAAGATGCACTTTGGTCGTAATTACACTACCCCTGCCCCGTGCTTTGCATTACGCCACTATCTGGGTTGAAAGAAAACGCGGGATTCCATCCCAACCCATGTGCCCATTTTTACCGGATTTTGCGGCAAGTTGTAGCGTAAAAGCCGTCAGCGGACGGACACATGCGTTTATTTAACAGATACATGTGTCTGACGTGGCCTGCACCATACTGTGCACCTTTTCGGGGAAGGCGGACCCGAAAAAGCCGTGACACTGTGGCAAGATCTATGCCTCATGCACGTAACTATTTTCTATGCATGTTCCGCCGAGAATCTTTCGAGTCACCTCGTGAAGGTTCTAAAAATAAGCCTGGTGAAAAAGAAAAAAAAGTTCGGGGAATTTCGAACGCCCTAGCTTCTCCAATTACTGTTATCAATTAAACCGCTTTGACAGTGCTGGCGAAGGTTGGGGACGTGCCCTAAAATATACACGATGACCCGTACGCCGTAGGAATCAAATTCCTCCACACGTCCGCGAGAAAGAGACACGTGCAGTTTCATTCTCTGAAAGACAAATATCGACATTGGTGGCCAGCTTACATTCGGAGCTCTAAGGCAAAAAAGCTCTTTGATCCTCAACTGAGGTTCGTTGAACTTTAGTTATTTCCGGGAAACCTAATTTACATACCTTTAGCCAACGAGCGGAAATGGATACTCTGGTGAAACTTGATATACTTGGCACCAAGCTTCCTTTCTAGGTGCCAAGACCTCCTTATAGTTGCACGGCACACCCTCAATGAATAAATCGACTATAATATCCATTTACAGATGTTTGGTCTGGTATCCAGCCATGAGTTTGGGTACATACCAATATCTGTGCGCTGCCAAGACTCAGACAAACCTACCGCATTCAGCGGAGGTTGGCCTGGGCTCAAACTGCTACGTCATCGTCTGCATGTATTGGCTAAAATTTTTATAGCTACATATCCCTTATACGACCTATAGCTAAATACGGCCAATACATAACTGCTCATGTTATTATTAATTTGACGAGCTTGTTGGCCAAAGACTACATTAGGCGGCGATCAAAGAGCGGTTTTTTTTTTTCGTTACACTAACTTTATCTGTGCTTCGAGAAAAGTTCATGGTTAGGAAAAATACTCGTTAACTCGAGAGCAGTATTTAGCCTTGTGACGTGATAACCAGAAATATATCGACGCTGGTCATACAAAAAAACCCCACTTTGAAATTTGAACGTGCGGAGATATGGATGGTAGAAATCCTATCATTCCAGGTGGAAAATTTGCAGAGTAGCACCTTGTGCGTTAGAAACTGCTCTAGATTGCCAAGTTGCCTGATTATCCATCGGTTGAGGCCTTTTTGGGATGCATATTTCAGATATGGCCTAAGAATCTTGGAGAGGATACTCTCAACCACACAATAACATAGTGCTTGTGTCACTAGTGTGCGTTTACAAGAGATGAAAACCATAGATTTACACGGGATATCCTACAGAATTAGTCCGATCAACTACACGAGTAGTGATATTAATCGTCGCAAATCGTGAGTAGACGAGAACTAGGTGATTCCGATGGGAATAGAGGAATCTCATCTACACGACATCCACCTTATCCCTATACAGACATTCATGGCCGTCTTACAAGCGTTTCATCCAACAGGTGGTGTGACACTTAGGGCTTGGTGTTCTTGGCCGTAATTCTGTAGCCAAATCGAACCACTTGGCAAGAGGGCTACAGCCACGTGGATGGCTTGTATGATATGTGGACTCAAGCGTTGCATCAGATCTCTTGGCATTTTCCTACTCTCCTTTAAAACCTAGTATTGATATGTACAGCTTAGACGCAGGGAGCCTCGTCTAGCCTCCTGCTGGGGTTGAACGAGTAGGCATGTCCATATAGCGGTACAGGAATAGCCCTTCTCACGTCGATATACCTCGTGCATACGACTGGCCTGTTTTTCATCGAGTGTTAGGTCTACGTACGCAGATATCGTGCTTACTTTCTCTGAACGGATAGTAGGAGCGGAAAAGCCCTTGCGATGCACCGGAAGTCCAAGAAGTCTTGGCAGGTTTCAACCACGGCCTTTCACCTAGGTTAACTAGACGAAAAATCTTTGCTCGAAATTTCGTATGTATTGAACCATGACACCGTCACTGCCGTGTGCTGATGGGAGTGGATCTCAATAGGCCGTTTCCAGCCCGACCTTATACATACACCTAAAAGATTTCTTTGACCAGACAGGACAGGGTTCCAGCATAACAATATATATGTATACGTACTGTTTGGTGTTGGTGTTAAGTTTAAAGCCTTAGAATGTGTAATGACAGCCTCAGACTGCTATCGCCTATTTCGCTATCACCGCCTTCGTGACCCCACAAGATTCACGTATTATTACGCCAAATTTCAAAGTCAGAGTAATAGTTAGCACTGGTGGAAACATTGATACCACCAAAAAAGCAAAAACATGCACGGAAAAATAAAATCACGTGCAAAACGTCATGCGGCTTACCTCTATGAAAATCACCGTTGTTGCTTAAGCATCACTTTTGAGCAGAGTAGCAGTCATTAAGCTTCCATCTTAAAGCAATGGAGCATATTGCCAGTGTCTCTCTATCACCCAAAGGTATTTTCTTTGAAAAAGCAAATACCCTGCTTGATGAGTCACCCGAGATCCTTCCAGACCTCCAGCTCTGGGCTCCCCCCAGCCATGAGAAGGCCGTCGAGAGGTTTCTTAAAGCTGATAACACACTCTTTCACGGCGTGTGTTTAATCAACAGAACGCTACTCCCCGATAGCTTGCGTCATACCGGCCAGTTTTGCGTGCTAACGGACAACGCCACTACCCAGTCGTTCTTCAAACAGTACCTCGAGTACATCAGACTCAACAGTGACATTGGCATACTAGCCAGGCAATACGGCCTGTCACAGCATATTGTAATACACCACGACATGGAAGAAAACCAGAAGTTGGTAATGAAGATGAAAATCCTTCTGGATACAACCAAAGAACCCAAGCCGGAGGATATCTTCGATAGAGTGCTCTTACGGAAGAAGTCCCTCCCGTACCAGTTCCCAGGGCAATACCCCAAATCCAAGCTGACGGTGATCGAAGAGCCACTAGACGTGGTTCCAGAGCCTCCATCCGGACACTCGGTGGATGGGGATCTAGACTCGCTTCCAGTACCCTCATTCACGCACAACGAAACCAGAATCAAGGCTTCGCAGGTTTCCAAAACTCTCCAAAATGTCATTTACTCTGAGTTGCGGCTTCGTGGATACTCCAAACCATCGTCCACTTCCGCCTCAACCACAGACAAGGCGGAGCTACTATTCTTTAAGGAAATTTATTCCATCACATACAAATCGGCAATGTTTAAGCTAAAAACCATGAACGGCTGGCGTGACCTACAGCTTCTGGAGGCGTACAAGCTTGAAGATATCCACGATGTGGTGGAGAAATTGATGAATGTGCTTGGATAAGTCCGTGTTTATTGAAAAAAAAAGAAAAGGCATCAGAACCGAAAAGTACTTCATGAAGTTGCAGTAGGTCTGTATGGATTTTAGAAGTATAAAAGAATCCCAGACCTCTTAACTATAACACAGCATTTATAGCATAGAACATAGCCAGTAGCGATATTTCGGCTCGCCTCACTGCTACCACCTTTGACGATCAGTATTCAGCCTAAATTTGCTACAAAGGCTGAATGAATATTTAATAAATAACGACAAGTTATATAGTTTCCATAAATTTGTGCGCCCGACGTTTAGATAGGACTCGCCGCACAGATGCCCGGTAACATGGACTCACATAAGTCTGCAGCTGCCAAAATTTTCCAGCCTCTCCATAGCAGAACTGAAAGCCTCTCCCTAGTCATACATACCCAGAGTATCCATACCGTCTATTACATCTTAAACCATCCTCCTATAATGGAAAACCCTGATCTGCCATCCCCCGAAGCTGCTCAGCGAGACAAGTTCGCAGTTTTCAAGACCCAACTAGCCTTGCTATCCACAGGCTTGGACCAGCTTATGGACAACCACACCGCGTTCGTGACGCAACAAACATCCACCATCACTAAAACCGGCCAGGAGATTAGCACAATTAAAAAGGCTTTGGAGATGGGGCTCCTTCTAAAGGAATCGGAGAAATAGGGCTGGACCGTACCACAGGGAAGATCGCTGTCCCGTTTATACGTGCCAAGCCCATCACTTATAAACACCCAACCGAAATACATGACTGGAACTTACAAACCATTGAATTTCGAATCATCACTTGCTTAGCTCCCCCCGTTTTTGAACATCGAATCATTATCATAGCCTCAGGATCTAGGGCGTGCGCGACTCGACGCCGCACCTGCCCCTTGTACATTTCTCAAAAATAAAATCCCGGGGCCCGAAGACACGCCACATATGTCCACGCCAACCAAATTTGCACAAGCAGCAGTTCACGGGCATTACTACCGGGAAACAAAGAACGCATACAAGCCAAACATGTCCAAAGCTGCGAGAGTGTACTCGGTCGCCAGGGTGTACGCGGATGCCAACCAGAAGAGACCCAAGGAGTATTGGGACTACGAAAATCACCACGAAATCAACTGGGGCGACATTGTCGACTACGAGATCATCTCCAAGATTGGAAGAGGAAAGTATAGTGAGGTGTTTCTGGGGGTCAATGTGTTGAACGACCAGGAGTGCGTTATCAAGGTGTTGAAACCGGTCAAAATCAAGAAGATTTACAGAGAAATCAAGATTCTACAGAACTTGACGGGTGGCCCAAACATCGTAGCGTTATTAGACTTGATCCAGGACAAACAATCGCGTATTCCTGCGTTGATCTTTGAAAAGGTTAACAACGTCGATTTTCGGGTGCTCTACCCGACCTTTACCTTATCGGACCTACAATTCTACTTCATGCAGTTGTTGGTCGCGTTGGACTACTGTCACTCCATGGGGATCATCCACCGAGACGTGAAACCGCAAAACATCATGATCGATCCGACTGAGAAGAAGTTAAAGTTGATCGACTGGGGGTTGGCCGAGTTCTACCACTCCGGGATGGACTACAACGTCAGGGTTGCGTCCAGATACCATAAGGGCCCAGAGTTGTTGGTCAACTTGCAGCAGTATGACTACTCCTTGGATTTGTGGTCCGTGGGGTGCATGTTGGCGGCGATTGTATTCCAGAAGGAGCCGTTCTTCAAGGGTGACTCCAACAACGACCAGCTCGTCAAGATTGCCAAGGTTTTGGGCACGAAGGACCTCACCGCGTACTTGAACAAGTACGGCATCAAGCTCTCGTCCGAGTTTGACAAGATCTTGGGCAACTACCCACGGAAGCCGTGGGCCAGCTTTGCCAACGACAAGAACAGGGCCATGGCGTCGGACACTACGGTTGTTGATTTTATCGACAAGTTGGTGAGATATGACCACCAGGAGCGTTTGACCGCCACCGAGGCTATGTCACACAAGTTCTTCCACACCAAGTTTTAGTGGAGATCTGCTGTAGCCCTATTTAGCTTACACAAGACAGGTTCTGAAGTGATTGTAGGGGAATGGATTTATTAGGTTTACGTGTTTCAAGAGGAAAACACCTAACATTTACTTAATTGAAGAATAGATCTTATATCGGTAGCCACGAACTGGGGTTTGTGCTTTACCTTTCTGGTAACACCTTGCACAACCGTAAAGATGCAAGATAGCCGCTGAGGCGAGCTACTGTCGGGCGTATAAGATACTCAAAGGGTTAATATGTTGAAGGTAGCCCGTACAGCAATCCCTTCCATTCTTGTCTAAACAAGGTGTCGTGGATGGTTTTGAAAGGCTCTCGCGAAGAAGACAAATACATCAGAAAGTGACAGGAGAACTTACGAATTCTTAAATAATCCCGTATTGTATCATATTGACCGGATGCGAAAATTTTGGCAGCGTTCTGAGCCGTGCCCCGCGCGGAATATTCGTGATTGAGGATTGTTGTACCCACTATGATACAATGCAGGCAGCACAGAGTTTGAGACGTGTCTCACCATCACGAAGCATGTTTCAGCCTGTGAACCAGATATTATATAGTATTACATCTCAGTAATATCTTTCAGTCGCCAAGGCATAGATCGAAAGACACATTCGAATTGAGCGAACCTGCCATTAAAGATTTAACGGTATCTCCCCATATATTCATTGCTACTCGAACAAGCGTTCTCAGCCCCACGGCTATTTTACCTATGGCAGTACCATACCCGTATACGACACCCTTAAGCAAGTCGGCCAAGGATGCATTGGGCGTCCAGCACAAGACGTTTCTCAGGTGGATTAATATGAAGTTAAAGACAAACCTCTCCTGCTTGACCAAGGACTTTTCAGACGGCATGTTTCTTTCCCAATTGGTAAATACGTTAGCCCTCCAGGACTTTGAATTCAAATCGGCTAATACCAAATACGGATCCTCTGAGCGGCTATGTCTGGTTAAACTTATCCACGAGAAACCCAAGCTCAAATTCCAAGCCTTGGAAAACATCAATGCCATCTTTGAATACCTCAGGTTTGACGCCAAAATACAGATCCGCAGTATCGGTGCCCAGGATATCGTCGAGGGAAACTTAAAATTAATCTTAGGGTTGATCTGGCTCATATTTATACGATACACCGCCTTCAGGCTTCCACACATAGATGACCCGCGGAGCAGTGGTGTATCATGCCGCAACTATTACCAGGACAGTTCAGGCATTAAGAAAAGTTTGCTTGCTTGGTACAACAAGCTAGTACCTCCCCTTGACAAGGAGCTTTCCGATTTCTCAATAAGTTGGAAAGACGGAACGGCTTTCTGCAATTTGTTTTCCCATATGAAGCCAGATTTGTTGAATTATGCTACCATTAACCACGATGAGGTTGAACACAATATTCGAACCGTTTTTCTGCTAGCTCAGACGCATATGGGGATTCCGATGTTGCTTGACTTTGAAGATTTGGATTGCGAGCGCCCTGACGAAAAATCTGTGATGACGTATGTGTTTGAGTGGTACAGGTATTATGCCAGGCATCAGTATCTCAAAAAAACTGGAGGGGATTCGGATAGCACCGGTACAAGAGTCCTAATTTCCTGCTCGCCGGACCTTTCATGTTCCCCTACCTTGTATGACATACCCCAGGGATCTTCAATTACGGAAGCTCCAAACGTATCAAAGGAAACTTCTAGATCAATACCGCCCCTAGAATCTGTTCTGACTATAAATACCCATGGGAGGGCTATCGTAGAGAATGATACTTTTATCCGATACTCTCCGGTGTGCATCGGGCCCAAAAAAATACCAGGAGATGGTTTGGTGGATAATGTCGCAAAGTCACCCAAACTCAACAAAATTTCGGCTAACTTGCTAACATCAAAACAAGACTACGAGGCCAAAGCTTCCCAATTGATCAACACCATGGCCCTCATACTCCGAGAATGGGAAAATTCCACCGCCCATATAAACACGATGAATAGCACACTACCCAAGACTTACTACACCTTGTACTATGCCGATGGAGCCTCCGAAATTTGTGTTTCTGACATTGAGTTTATAGATCAGTTAATCCTTACAATATCGGAGAATAGTGACTACTTATGCAAGATACAGAAGCAGCATCAGGCGGGATTCCAGAGAGGGGTCAAGTTGACTTTGCTCAAAGAGAAAATCACGTTATCAAATCTCCTCTACAAGATCAACAATGATGTTAGGTTGGAAATTGCCAACTTCCTGACAAATCACTCTGGGGAATTTCCTACCCCGAAAATGTACTCTCCGCCTTCGCATCTATCTTTGATGACCATCAACAACCAATGGGAGTTCTTTGAGGCGAAGCAGTTAGACTTTTTAGATATTATTAGGGACTCCTCTGATAATATGTATACGTTTTTGAAACTGGCCACCTGGTTCTACACGAACGACTTGATCAGTAGCGTTAAGGATTTCCACCATGAGTTTTATCGGATTATCCATTCGATGGACATAAAGCAGAGTTACTCCAATATTACGGTTGTGGAGTTCTGGAAAAACCAAAAAAAAACTGTTAGAAGGTTAATTGAGGAGTATTTTGAGCCGTTCGAGATAAAACTTTCCCGAATCAAGAGGCTTAATGATTTGGAAGACTTGAGATGTAAAAAAGGCAGTACATATATGGACAGCATCTACCCTTACTATGAGGTTGAATTCGAAGTGAATTTAATCAGAGACAGCATCCTAAAAGCGCTTTTATATATCGAAAATCAAATAGCGATCACGAATGAAGAGTCACCCGCATTCAATAAATGGTGAAAAAAGTACCTACCATTGAATAAATTTTAACAGTACCTAGTAGTAATTCATGTACTTATTGAAACTAAATCAAACGTGCTTAATATGAGCAAAAAACTCTCAGAGACTTTCACGAGCTTGACACCTAGCCTTCTACGCTTTTAGACGCGATCAATTACCTGGATAATAGCACAATATCCAACTTATCTTTATCTTCATAAGATTACAAACATAGTTACACTGAAGACCATTTATAATATTTTTAGGAATTCCATACACAAGCTCAATACAGGGATCCCATATACGAAAACACACTTTTTTCAACCCAGCGGACTGTAAGAGGATCGAGTGTGTGTACATCTTCAACCACGGACACAGTTCTTCCTCAAGCTCACTCTAGTTTAGACGCAACGGTAAATCTCTACCTTGGTCCATATTTATCAAGAATCTTTGTACCAAATTCCAGTAACTTGAGATATCGAGAGTCGATAACCAGTCTGTTTTAAGGAGCACAGTAACCACCATCAACAATGATATCGGTACCAGTAGTGTAAGTGGAGGCATCCGAGGCCAAATACAAATAAGCACCCACTAATTCCTGTGGTAAACCCCTTCTACCCATTGGGATCAACGGCAACCAACTATCGATTCTTTCTTGTGGGATATTTTTAGCAATAGGGGTAACTATATAGCCCGGAGAGATAGTGTTGACACGGGCAAAGTGCGACCACTCCACGGCCAAGGACTTACCCAAGT
Organism: Babjeviella inositovora NRRL Y-12698; assembly: GCF_001661335.1. Taxonomy (NCBI): domain Eukaryota; kingdom Fungi; phylum Ascomycota; class Pichiomycetes; order Serinales; genus Babjeviella; species Babjeviella inositovora. The sequence continues at coordinate 670,591 of NW_017566840.1, forward strand.
GTAGGCAAGCAGCCTTAACGGCGTTGTACGCAGACTGTTTTTGAGGAACGTTGACGACGTGGCCGGACATGGAAGCCGTGATGATGAAGGAACCACTACCCTGCTTTTGGAAAATTTTACCAATGTTCTTGGCACAGTAGTAAACACCGTCCAAATCGATGTTTACCAAGCGGTGCCACGCGGCATCGGACCCTTCGCCACCAGCCAATTCCACCAAAGGACCAGATCTCCACGGAACACCCGCATTAGCCACAAAAATATCAATGGTACCAAAGTCTTCTACCTGTTGCTTGATAGTGTTGGCGACATCGGTAGCGTCTCCGATAGCACACTTGTACGCAATACACTTGACCCCATACTTGGCAGCCAATTCAGCAGCCTTGTCATCGGCGGGGGAGGTGTTATACCAGATGGCAACGTCAGCCCCAGCCTGGGCGTAGGCTTCCGCGACAGAGTAACCAATACCCAGGGAGGAACCGGTGATAGAGGCAACCTTTCCCTTCAAGGAAAACAACTCAAGCACGTGTTCTGGGAGTCGGGGGTCTGGACGGGGCAAGGGGCCGAGATCTTTGTTGATGTGACTGGTAATTTCTGGCATTGAATATAAGGTGTGTAACTAAAAGGACAGAGAAAAGAGTATTTGCAGAGTTTAGGAGAAGCGAGGGATATTTATAAGGAAGCGAAAAGTTGGGGTAGGTCTTCGGATTGTTGGAGAGTTTTCCACCATGTATGCACCATCCCCGGCTGCCATGCAGTTTGTCCGGCAGCGTAGATATGTCCTGTAGAGGGTTCTCGGGTTCGCGTAATCTACCCCAATTATATAATCAATAAACTGGTAATCACGTGACATACATGATCATTAAAGGGCTGTTATATGGATCACGTGCATGCTGATGAAATTGAACCAAGGCTTTCATCACATGGTTGCAATTCCGTCGCAAACAAGTAAAAGGTTTGGCTGCCAGATCTGGCAAAGCTTAGAGCTTGGTGAAATTGCCCTCACAAAACCTTTAAACCATATTTGGGACTTGCAAGTCAAGGGGTGGTGCATTAATCCATTTCGATGTCTAAAGGATTTCTATTGCAATCTTATCTGCCTTTCAAAAACGTGCCTTCTCCTACGTGTGCTAGAAAAGCTTGAAAGGTGGAAGAAAATTCCAGCTCTACTGTGGTCCACAACTATGACTCTATACTGTCTTACGGTCCACCCGAGCCACAATACAGACTCTGTTTTTTCTCCGACGTTGCATTTTTAACTCGCCATAAATGGTGCGTGCGGCTGTAGCGAAAAAAACCCTTCCGATTCTAAGAAATTCCACCGGCTTGGCTGCCTCTGGAAGGGGTTAGACGTCTTGGATATGCGATCAGAGTGTTTACCGCGCTAAATGGCCGAATAGCACGTGGAGCAATGAGTAATAACGTGCAGGGGATGTAGCTTAATGCCCCTGTGACACATCGTGTGGGAAAAAAAAAAAACTTCGCGTATGCATGCACGGGATTACTCATACTTGACGTGAACCCTAGATGGACGACGGGATATATAAAAAGCTTTCTCGCCTGCAAGTTTAACTACCCCTTACTTCCTCCTCAACTATATTGACACTGTCCCACTCCAATAAAAAAGAACACGCATCACAATGAACGCACAAGTACAGCTATACGACACACCGCTATCTATTCTATCTATCCCCAGAGAAAAATACTGGCTCTTCTCGCTGGGAGTATTGCAGCTCTTGCACTACGTAGCAGATAAACTTGGTGACGCTGACAATGCACAAGACGACTCTACTGACAGCGAGAGTGAAGGAGAGGACGAAGAAGAAGGCTACCAGTCCGATGCCACCTCCAATTCAGTGCCGTCTATCAACTCCCATTCCAGAGCTTCCACTCCCGCATACACAACAGATCTCTCTGCTTGCAATTCCAAGGACTCGATACCGGAGCCAGACCATACGGAAATTGAAGATCCGTTTTTACACGTCGCCTTCACCCCGTCGGAATGCACCATTATCTGCTCCGCAGCCTTGATCTCGAAGTTCTTTACCCAGCCTTTGAACACCTCTGTCCAGGAACCAGCCTGCTCTTTTGACACCAAACTCTTCCAGGAAGCATACTTGGCTCTCCAGGTAGTTACCGATGGCCTTGATAACAAGAGAGTATTGGAATTGACCGAGCCGCTCTCCGATTCAGACATTTCCATTTTCTTTTTGTCCACGCATTTTGCCGACATCATCTTGATCCCTGAAGCTTCTAAGGCCAAGGTTGTTCAGATTTTGCTGTCCAAGGGCTATGACTTGGTTACCTCCTCACCGATCCCCGCTGGCATTAAACATGAGCCTGTTACTGTCGAGTCTGATGATTTGGCCACCAAGACCTTTGCTTTGTTCGCAAAGCACGGTATCAAGCCTTTGGTCTCCCCGCGCGCCAAACTACTACTCACTGGTGCCAGACCAGGCCGCCAAAATGCCCGCGAAGTGATTCTTCTCTCAGCGCAGGCTCTTGCCGCACACAACCCGTCCGTTCCTAATTCCTTTGTGGAGTACTTTGCCATCACCAAGACCACGGGGTCGTCCATTTCCTTGCTTCTCCCCAAATCCTCAAAGGTGAGGCACAAGCTTGGGTTTGGTGGGAAGAACAAATTCATTGGGTCTGATGTTGACAGTATCATTCCCATCAGTGTGGACTTGACCAAGTTGCCTATTGATTCTAAAGGTATTGTGGCCGGTTTGGCGGGCAGATTGTTGAACAGCGAGGCGGTGGAGAACGCTGTGTTTGGTGGAGACATCGGGGTTTTCGAAATGAACTATTTGTCTATGGGTTTATCCGGTGTCGTTATGATCCCAGAGGAATGGTTGAAGGTTGTCTCGAGTGTTTTGGTTTAGGTGTATTTTTTTGCACCATTATTTTTTTTGTTTTTGGGGTGTTTTATATGGGTTTATTGGGACTCTCGGTTTTATATCTACAGCTTTTGGTGCTGAATTTCAGTTGTAATTTTAGATTTATGACCCGTGTAGGTTAGCCGATACACTTCAGTCCTCGGCTAAGCGGCCTATACATGCCGAAGCCTCCTCGGGGATCTTCCACCCTACCAGTACTCAGAGGTTGTTTTAACCCGTAAGAATAGCCGCTGGCTATTTCTTTGCGGCTACCATAAAAAATAATAAGCCGTATATCCATCAGCTTTGCCTGTTTAGATCATCACCTCCGCCGCAAAACACTCGTGCCGGCGGGCTTTACCAACATATCTCCTGCACTAACTAATTACCGCTCCTCGCAATTATAGCTCAACTCGAAGCTTCCTGACATCTCTCGTCCGATTCAGTTCTTCATCAATTTACAAGATTCAATCCTATTGACCTATTCTACAATGCTGGATTCCATCATTTCCCGCTTGAAAGCCCTGGACATTGCGCTGCAACTCGGCGTTTTCGAGGAAGACGCCGTTCACTATTACCACGAGATGCGCCACCAACTGCGGTACGTGCTCTTAAAGGAGGTAATTTTCCTCTACGTCGTGTACCGCATAGTGCTCTACGTGGTGTTACCGCTTGTACAGCAAGTTTATGCCTACGGCCCGGTGACGGTTTTGCAAAGAGCGCGCAAAACGTGGACCGGTGCGTTCTTTCGCTGGTTCCTCGCCTCACCGCTCGCTCGGGCGAGAGTTGACAAGGAGGTTGCCAAAAACATTGCTAACCTCGAGGGCTCCTTGATTGTGAGTGCTCCGGGCTTGTGCAGTCACAGCAAGCTCCCAGCAGTGGGGATTCCTACCGAGACAGTGCTTGACACTCTTACAGAGTTGTCCCAGCTAAAACACTCCGCGTGGGAGGCTGGGAAGGTTTCCGGAGCCGTGTATCACGGTGGTGACGACATTATTGCCTTGCAGTCACAGGCGTTTCAGAAGAACTGTGTGGCGAACCAGTTACATCCCGACGTGTTTCCAGGGGTCCGGAAGATGGAGTCCGAAGTCGTGGCGATGGTATTGGATATGTACAACGCGCCAGTGCGGGCCTGCGGAACCTCGTCCTCTGGAGGAACCGAGTCGCTCTTGCTTGCGTGTTTGGCCGCGAAGGTGTACGGGGCGCGGTATAAGGGTATTTCCAGTCCGGAGATTGTCGCCCCCGTGACAATCCATGCAGGTGTGGACAAAGCTGCGTACTACTTCGGGATTAAGCTCCACAAGGCGCGGGTAGATCCAAAGACGATGCAGGTTGACTTATCCCAGGTGAAGCGCTTGATCAACCGCAACACGGTGCTTCTTTGCGGCTCGTCTCCCAACTTTCCGCACGGGATCATCGACGACATCCAGGGCATGAGCGACTTGGCAGTGAGGTATGATATTCCGTTGCATGTGGATTCGTGTCTTGGCTCGTTTATCACACCGTTTGCGAACAAGGCAGGGTTCCACGACGTGCCAATATGCGATTTCAGGGTCCCCGGGGTCACCTCTATCTCCTGCGACACCCACAAGTACGGCTTTGCGCCGAAAGGCTCGTCAGTCATCATGTACCGTGACAACAAAATGCGCGAATGCCAGTACTATGTGAATGTGGAATGGTCCGGCGGGGTGTACGGCTCGCCAACGTTGGCAGGCTCTAGACCGGGCGCCTTGATGGCGGGTTGCTGGGCTACGATGATGAACATCGGTGAAGACGGGTACGTCAAATCGGCCCAGGAGATTATCCAGGCAAGCAGAGATTTTAAGGCGGCGGTGCAGCGGATTCCACAGCTTCGCGTGTTGGGAGACCCACTTGGTTCGGTGGTTTCCTTCACCGTTGCCGAGCTGGCGAGTCTTAACATCTACGAGTTGAGTGACGCCATGTCGGCTAAAGGCTGGCACTTGAGCACGTTGCAGACACCCGCGGCCGTCCACATTGCGTTTACCAGGTTGAGTTCCCCGGTGATCCACGAATTGGTTGCAGATTTGCAGAGCGTCGTGGATGCATTGGTAGAGGAGGGGATCGGTGGAAAGACGAAGCCTCTGGGCGACACTGCCGCGCTCTACGGGGTTGCGGGAAGTGTCACCACGACCGGTGTTATTGATCGGTTAGTGGTGGGATTTTTAGACACATTGTACAAGTGTGATGTGTGTACCGATGGGTCTTCCAGAGAGTTGTGACGTAGTTCAAAGAGAAGGCCACAGGAGAAGACAACGGAAGAGATTTCAATGGAAAATGTGCCAATGGAAGAGATGCCAATAGAAGGTAAGCATGGTGGATTTTTGTGTACTTCTAATCTATATCTACGGACATTTACTTTTCTTAATGATATTTGTAGAAATAAGCATAGGAAATATAAAGATTTCCAAACATGAGGGTTTCCAAAATGACCATGGAGTTTGGCAAGTTACCTTATAAATCTCAACGGCATTTCGATCTCAAAGTTGGCCATACGACCATCTTGAATAACTGAACACAACCAGTATGCTAATCAGGACCGTTTATTTTGATAACGCTTTATCAATCAAGCCCCGTTAGTGATTCTTCGATAGCTGAAACACCAGTCTACGGCTCCGGAACATGCCGCATGCATACGTGGGGGAAGACCAACTTCCGGCATAGAACCCAGCCCGAAAGCCAGTACATTCTTTCTAGCCTCAGCCAATTCTACCCTTACCTTGATCGACACATGACTGGCACTAATATATACATATCGTTATACATATATTGCTACGTAAATGCTGTGCTGATGTTTTTACCTTCGTTACAAAATCTATTATGCTTTTGTTTTGGACGGCGATTTGGCCGATACCACCACCCTAGATGTTATCGATAACTACTAGACCGGTGCAGGCTAGACTATATAGTGGTCCAAGATAAAAAAATTAGCGCTACGACCTGGTTACCCTATAACCTGCTATATATGATCGGGGTCCAACGAGATATAGACCTGCGACGTGGCCTTGTCCTTATTTGAGGTACTTACGGGCCGTTACGGCAGCACATTCGCCAAATAAGTGGGTATCCTGACTTTAGTGCACACTATCTGAATACCCTTCTCGTACAGTATAGATATCGGTCGTATAGCTTGTTCTGACTCCTACGGCAGAGTCCGAACCACTGCACCTTATCAGCCCGCATCGAATTACCCAATTCGGACCAAAAGCGCTGGTGGTCAGGGAACAGTTCACCACCACAAAAAGGTACCTCTCAGGAACCCCAACCGTAACCCTTTCAAACCCCACCAGCATTCCCCTATGGATAATTGAATTCCCTCACCAACAGCACTGAGTCCTACGACCGGTCAACCTAGATTCTTTATCCTGCACTGAAACCCCCACATTTCTCGGGCACATCCACGTGCCGTGCATCCGCTCCCCTCCCCATGCAGCCCCCCTCACGTCAATTTAGCCCCTCAGCCACGCCAGCAAGTTGTCAGATGCAGTGCTAGCCGCCAGCGGTTATGGGAGGAAATATGAGATATACTTTTTTTTCTCCCTCGTAGCCCCGCGTTTAATAAACTCCGAGTCGTGGCACGCGAAGAGAAATTACCCGTGAGGCTTCCCCACGTCTCCTGGATCCCGTTCCGTAAATTTGTATATAAACCCCTCAGCTACCGATCAACTTCTCCCCCTTCCCCCACTGCTCTTTTCCTCATCCTTTCCCATCCACGTCATGTACGCAAGACTCTCTCTCAGATCGGGCAGACTTGTCCGCCCAATGGCCCAGCCATTGTCCTTCGCCAGCTTGTCCACCATCAAGCTCAACACGACCACCACGTCCTACCCGACCAGCCACACCTCGGCCAAGGACAAGCCTTACCTCACACCCACCTTCATCAATAATAAACTCCTCAAGTCGGACTCCTCTGAGTGGTTCGACATCCACGACCCTTCCACCAACCACGTCGTGTCCAAGGTCCCACAGTCTACGGCTGCTGAGTTGGAGTCTGCGATCGCCGCTGCGGACGAAGCGTTCGAACTGTGGAAGCAGACCTCGATCATCAAGAGACAGCAGATTGCCTTCAAGATTGTCGAGTTGTTGAGAAAGAACTGGGACAGACTCGCCGCTCTGATCGTACTTGAACAGGGCAAGACGTTTGCCGACGCCAAGGGTGACGTCTTGAGAGGGATTCAGGTCGCGGAGTTTGCCTGCGGCATCACCTCTGAGTTGCAGGGGGTCTCGTTGGAGGTTGCCCAGGATATGGAGACCAAGATGATCAGAGAGCCAATCGGTGTGATTGGCTCCATCTGCCCATTCAACTTCCCAGCGATGATTCCGTTGTGGACCATCCCATTGGTCATTGTCACGGGTAACACTACCGTCATCAAGCCGAGTGAGAGAGCACCAGGTGCCGCCATGATCATCGCCGAGATCTGTGCCGAGGCTGGGTGTCCACCTGGTGTGATCAACTTGGTCCACGGTAAGCACCAGACCGTGAACGCCTTCTTGGAAGACCCAAGAATCAAGGCCATCACCTTTGTGGGTGGCGACAAGGCCGGCAAGTACATCTATGAGCGCGGCCATGCATTGGGGAAGCGTGTGCAGTCCAACTTGGGGGCCAAGAACCACATGGTGGTCCTCCCTGATGCCGACAAACAGACCTTTATCAACGCGGTCAACGGTGCTGCCTTCGGTGCTGCCGGCCAGCGCTGCATGGCGATTTCCGTCTTGGTCACTGTGGGTGACAAGCCAAAGGAGTGGATTAAGGATGTGGCCAAGGATGCTGCCAAGTTCCGCATCGGGAGCGGGTTCGATACCTCTAGTGACTTGGGTCCTTTGATCTCCCCACAAGCCTTGGTCAGAGCCAAGGAAATCATCGCCAGCGCCGAGACCGAGGGTGCCACGCTCTTGCTCGACGGGAGAGACCAGAAGCCGGAACAGGCTGCTTTGGCCAAGGGTAACTTCTTAGGCCCAACCATTATCACTAACGCCAAGCCGGGCATGAGATGCTACGACGAGGAAATCTTTGCGCCGGTGTTGACTATTGTCAACGTGGATACTTTGGAGGAGGCCATTAAGTTGATCAACTCCTGCCGTTATGGTAACGGTACTTCCATCTTCACCAAGTCCGGTGCCGCCGCTCAGTTCTTTACCAAGAACATTGATGTGGGTAACGTGGGTGTCAACGTTCCAATCCCGGTCCCATTGCCACTCTTTTCTTTCTCTGGCTCCAGAGCCTCCTTCATGGGTGACTTGAACTTCTACGGTAAGGCTGGGATTATGTTCTTGACTAAGCCAAAGGCGATCACCAGTTTGTGGTCTTTCTCCACCGACGAGATCCTGGCGCCATCTACCTCCATGCCGATCCACGAATAAGTTCGTGAGAAATAAATAAAATAAGCAATAAATGGGATAAACTATAAATGGGATAAGGACAGATTATAACTGGATAGATGAATTACGATAAAAGATAGACGTGAACTTTAGTTGGCTCGAGAGCTTATACGCAAAATGATGTCGCATGTACATATTTCGTGCTGGAAGTGGAACTCGTATGAAGATAAATACAACTAAAAAATATGGTTATTAATTAAAATTTTCAACATCTTCGACCATATGCTTAAACACCCGTCTTGACAATAGTTTCACTCAGATAACAACTTGGTCACCGTTAAACATCGCTTCCTGCATATTGCCCAAGGAAAAAATATCACAAAGATTGGAGCCCAAGATTTCAGGTCACCCGCTGCTCCAATGATCTTTCTCGTTCCCTTATAACCTCAACAAAATGTCAGACTTCAACCTCGAAGAGCCACTTACCTCCTCTGTGCGTCCAAGTAAGTAACTCATTATTTAGAAACCCTGGGGAAACCTCATAAGCCCAAGAACTAACCTCGGAGTCACGGACTCTATTATCACTGTCCGCATCATCAAATCCTTCCCTTACCGTAATGTCAAGAACGTGATATTGAAGGATGTAAATCTTCAAGAACTTACCCCACAGAAGCTACACAAGCTCATGCTCGACAAGATCAACACCGAGGGTGCCTACCGCCCCTACAGGAACGTGGTCTACGACACTTTGAAGGTGTACAACCATGCTCACCAGTCCAAGAGCATGAACTTGGTTGTCAACATGGAAGACGATGAAGGCTTGGTCTTGAAGTTAGACGACGAAAGGTCTGTGTACAAATTGGGTGTGGAAAACGAGACGGAATTGAGCTTGTTCAACTGGGAGGCCTACGAGGAGTTCAAGAAGAACCCGGAAGAAAAGTGGTAGACCTTCATAAAGAGTTTACCCATTTATTCCCCACATCTGTACTATACTCAATAACAAAAGTTTAAACTATAAGATACGGTCCGATTAAGCTAAATCTCGACTGGTGCCAAGGGCAGCAACTAGGGTAGTCCTGAAAAAGCTACACCACGACTGAACCTGCAAAGGAAGAATGCAGAAGCGGATAGAGTCTAGTGCTAAATAGCAGGATAGTAATATCCATTTCCAAGCGCGTCGTCAAGGTCCCGATAAAGATCGTGCACTTTGTACTCCACAAGGGTATTGCCTTTCGTTTTGTGGAGCTTCTTGTAGTGCCTCAAGTAAGGGATGTACTTCTCCACATCACCCTTTCCGGAGCCGAGCGTGTAACCCTTGCTGTCGAAGAGCACAATCTGGTTACACTGGGGGCAGGTCACCCCATCTCTCTCGAAAAGGCTCTCCTTCCGAGTTTTACCACCCGTATTGACATAGCTATACTTTGCAAGCGACAATGTATCAGGGACAAAGCTGTTGCTCTTGTAAATCCCATGGTTATTCTCCAAGTGGTGGGCGTACGTGGAATTGTACATCAAAAACCACGACGGACTTGGGCAGTACGGGCACAAGCCGAGGGTCATTTTTGAGTTGTGGGGCTCCAAAACCGGATTTGCCTTGTAAGCCGGTTCATACAATGTCTCCGCAGACGCTTCGAGCCGGGTCAACACAAAGTGCCGAGCCACAGTACCAGGATCAATAAAAGTGTGCTCTAAGCGTCTTCTCAACGACGAGAGACTCGCCAATGGTGGACAAGAGTATGTATCCACCATATTTGGCCGCTCTTTTGTATTTTCATGGATGACAGGTGGTGGTCTAAGAAGGTTTCCCGCCATGTAGCTGTAGAGCTTCTTTTGGTACGAATGTAAAACTTGGTGGGGTTTGGCCAGATGCGGAAATACTTTGTAGGTACTCTTTTCGGTGAGAGCTTCCAACAAAGGAGCCAAGGGATCCGATTTTTCGCTCACCCTTCTTCTCTTGTGTGTAACTGGGAAAGTGGGGCAGGCCAGGTGTACCACCCTCATGAGGGGCCGAGCATTCTCTTCCAAGATTCGTTTGTGCGAAGCGTCCTGGTCATACATCCTGACAGAACCAAAGAGAGTATCCTTCAGTGGCGGGACAATAAGGAGCTGAGGAATGCTTCTTGGGGCAACTGTCAATCCCACATTCAAAACGGCATCAATTTCATCGAGTTGTTGGACTAAACCGAGCTCATCGAGATCGAATAGGTTCAAGCTCAAATCAAGATCTGGGGTTACGCTGGCTTCAAGACTGACATCGCTTTCCGACACCACTGGTGGGTCTAGTTCCGGGGTTTCTTTTCCCACAGGTATTAGGTTGGTAGCAAATTCGAATTCGCCTTGCCCGCCATATTCGAACGAAAACCCCTCGAACGACGCACGGACATCAGGAACGTGCTGGAAAAGGGGTAGCTCAAGAGGCATGGTGCTGAGCGAGAAATACTTTGGTGTGCTATTTCTGAGTGAAGTAAGATGGGGATGCCAGAGTCCTTATCTGTCTTTCAGCATGGTATCTGGAGAAATTATATCGGCTTGTGTATCTTGTAAGCAAATGGTGAGCAAGGTGCGACGGCTATAATGATGTCACCTGAGCCTAGCAGAAAAGATAAGGAAATTTACAATAAAAACGTTCCTTACATGTAATGGGGGTTAGGAATACTCGATAATTAGTTGGGACCTAGCATCGGAACACGGTTCTGAGTGAGGCCTCTGATGCATTACGTTTAATGCGTCCGCCGACGTGCATATGCGGGCGTAACAGAGTACAAACAGACAATGTAGTAAGGGTGGAAACCACAGCAAGTACCAATTAAGAAGATAAAATTGACAGACTGAGTAGTATCAAAGCGGGGCGAAACAGAACAAAAAAAAAAGATAATGACCGCTAAGCGGTTCGAACGCTTGCCTCTTACGAGATCTGATCTTGAGTCAGACGCCTTAGACCACTCGGCCAAACGGCCACTATATAATTTTAAGAAAATTATTATGATTACATCTGCCTTGTACTCTCATGATGAATGCTATAGTTGCCTGTTCCACCGGGATGTCATACTGTTACTCTAAGTATGAAGCCAAGGATATTTCCTGATTGTTCAGTTAGTTATATGTATGGGTAAGCGGCCACATTTATTTTTGTTCTGGTCGGTAAATTTACTTTAATTTTAGGGACTTTAGGTGGAATAGTAAATTTCTCAGTTGTCAGTGGACAGAATAACTGGTCATATAATGGTCAAAGTGTCAGAACCGCATTTAGCCCTAACCAATGGAACATTAGATCAGAACTAGTTTGGTACAAGTCTATCCATGAAGACTAAATATCAAGACTATGTCAGAGTTAGAGAGTTGTTTCAGGAACCTTATGAGGTTCCAGTTGAGGCTACTAGGATTATTTGATAATGAGTATCTGAAACTAATCCTGTCGCATAAAGCAAATGAGGCACCGAAGAAAGCTATATAAGGAAGTAGTTTTCCAGATCTAAGAATGATCTTGGTTTTAATATTATCTTTATTTTTGTGGAAGATCACGATAAGTAACTTGTGAATCAATGACTGATTACAACCCCCCGACTGGAATACCAACAGGCGCTGGAACCCTGACAGACTAAATATCAAGGCAACGTGGCCGAGCGGTTAAGGCGAAAGATTAGAAATCTTTTGGGCTCTGCCCGCGCAGGTTCGAGTCCTGCCGTTGTCGATATTTTTTATTCCATGGCATCTCTGCGAGACGCTTCGGTTGTGCCGATCATGCGAGAAATATGCCGCCAACCCGACCCGCGCCGGGAGTGCTAGCTTCCTGCATATATTGGGGGAAGGCTATCGCCGGGGAAACACGAGGGGCTCGGAGACAACGTCATGCCTTTACAGTATAAGGTATTGGTTTTTTTTATTTTTATTTTTTTTTGTTTTCATTCTGGGCCTGAAAAGTTGATCGAACTATTTCGATTTCGGCAACTCTACAGTACCCTAATCTTAGCGATACGAATAGAAAGGGATACAACTACCCAAGTGATACCACGAAGCAAGGGACATACACTACCTAGAGATATCGCTCTAGGATACGACCACGAGGCGCCACCCTAGAATCACCCTCTAACATCCACCAGGATACATATCAACATCATTTACAACCAAGATATTCAACTACATCATTTCTTGCTAGCGATCCCTCAGGATACCTTGGAAGCATATTCTTGGATACCATCCTTTAGCGTCTGCTATGCCTACTATCGAACGCTTTGCGCGGTTTAAACCGTCCAAGGTGAACCTCTCGCAGCTCATTAAGTTCGGCGTGACGCCGAGCACGCCGCAGATCTACCGCTCCTCACAGTTTCTTCTTGACGAAATCCCCATCATGCTCGCGCACCGCGTACAGTTGTTACGAAACCCGCCGCCGGAGCTCACGGTGAAACAGCCATTCCGCAACTTGGCCGACTCGTACGAACATACGTTCCACAAGATTCTTGAATTCAAGCAGAAGTCCAGCCACCTTCTTGGGCCCGAGATGAAGGCGCGGCTTTTATCGCAGAGCTCTCCCGCGGGCATGTACTTCACCACACGGGTTTCAGATGAAACTGGTCCGGAGCCGGTGATACTGGAGCTCAGCGCATCGCAGGTGTTGAGCAGCATGAACGTGGTATCGGCCGTTCCCGCACCCGGCCTCTTTGCTCGGCTCAGCGGCATGTTCCACACGCGCTCGTTCGCGGTGGCGCCCAACGTGGCGCGCGCGAACCCCGCGCACGTACAGTTCGACCCGAACTTGCGGCAGACGCTCTCGGACACTGTGCGCGCGTATCCCCAGGAGGTGCACAGCTACAATGCGCTCTGCCAGGAATTCTTCAGTGCGATTCTCGCGGACCACAGCAATGACTTGATTGCGCTCTTCAAGGAGGTCAACCAGGAGTTGTTCCAGATGAAGATCACACGTCCCAAGCAGTACGCTCGCAAGTGCCAGATCGACAACTGTACCCGCACGCACGAGTACCTCAATGCATTGCACCGCTCGCGCATCTCCACGCGCTTCTTAGTTTCGCAGCACCAATCGTTGTACAAGCTCAGCTACGCGCAGGTGTCGCGCGCGCAGTTCAAAGAGTTGCAGCGCAACGGAAACGTTGGGGTAATTGCTACCAACGTGAGCATATACGATATCCTCAACGACGCGATTACTTCCGCCGAAAATACGCTAATCAACTGGACTGGCTTGAACCCCCCAGAAATCATTTTGAACTGCGATGATGACCTCCGCACGGTGTGCGTGCCCGCGCACCTCTGGCACATTTTCTTTGAGTTGGTCAAAAACGCGATGCGCGCGACATTGGAAAACTACAACGACGCGTCAATCAGCAGCGACGGAAAAATGCGTGAGACTGGAAGCTCACGGGTTCGCGACACACTCCGGAAGGACATCATTCCGCCAATCGAAATTACCGTCCTCAACGGTACTGAGGACGTGCTCATCAAGATTTCCGACCGTGGTGGCGGCATCAAGTCATCGGAATTGTCCAAGATTTCGTCGTATTTTTATACCACCGTCTCAAACGACGAGATTTCGCAGTTCCCCGTGGACTCCATGACTCACCCGAACTCTGGAAACGAGGTGTTTAATTTGGTGCAGAACCCCAACCAGGACCTCCAGGATGGCAAGGCTGCACCCTTGGCTGGCTTGGGCTACGGGTTACCGTTGTCCAAGTTGTACGCACAGCACTTTGGCGGTGACTTGAAGTTGGTTTCCTTGTGGGGTTACGGCACTGACGCATTTGTTCGTTTGAACAAATTCGGTCTGGAGGGTAGCTAAACATATTTATTACGATTTAATGAATAAAAACTGATAACAAGGTAGACTGATGGAGATGCTGTGTACACCCAATCGTCTGTCGAATATATAGTGGATAGATACTAACAAAGGCATAACGGGGGCCAGAATCTAATCAGTATCCACCTTAGCCCTTTACCCTGGAGTTAAAGGCTGTGTCGTAATTTAGTATTTGGGACATCGTATGGGCACTTAATACCACTGTTACCGTCATGTTATCCCACTCCTGAGACTTGGAAGGCACCTAAACAACAGGCGATACGATAATTTTGTACATTTGGGAGGCAAAAATATCACTTTTTAACGTCGTCTATTAATATATTACCTTGGTGCCACAATTTCAAACCTTTCGGATCGCTTATGCGGACCTGTTTCCAAACGTAAAAATCGGCCTTCGAGCATGCCCGATCCGACACGCATAAGCGAGCCGCCATTTCCGGCGGTGCTTACGTGTGCGCTCCTAACCATCATTACAATTTATTTCATAGATGGACTTTACGCTACAACGTGTCAAAATCATTGACCTCTCATAACTACACCTCCACCGTTGTTTCTGCTTTGCTTAACCTGGTAATATCCACAATACACCTACACGGCGCCTACTTAATACTACCGTACCCCTTATCTGCATTTTGGCACATCCTTGGTCTTTCCCAGAGATGCCCAGATTGGCCACACCGCCACCTCAGCCATATATCCAATACGCACAGAGCCCATTGCCGTCATCACTGCCGCCGCTGCCGCTGTTCATGTTTAACAACTACCTGTCGCGTTTGGGTGCAACGTCCGAGTCGCTTAACGCGCTCATTGGAAAGACCAGCGCATGGTTTTTTGCCCAGCCTATGTGGCGCCGCTGCTTAATCGTGCTCATTCTCTGCTTCGGCGGGACCGTGGGACTCCTTGTTCTCATCTTCCATAAGAAAATCCTCGAGGTTATGATCAACTCGTCCGCGCACTGGGCCAAGATGCGCGGGGGCCGCCTTATCATGTTTGCACTCGTCTTTACTGTGGGGTTCCCACCGTTGATCGGCTTCAGTGCGTTATCCACACTTACCGGCATGATCTATGGCTTTCCATACGGTTGGCCGCTCCTTGCGTCCGCCTCAGTCACGGGCTCGCTCTGCTCGTTTGTGGTGTTTCGCTATTTTCTCATCGAGCGCGCGCAGGGCTTTGTCAAGACAAATCGCAACTTTGCAGCATTAAGCGCGATCATGCGTGAGGATAAACGTCTTACGTTGTTGATTTTGGTCCGGTTGTGCCCCTT
The DNA here is from genome assembly GCF_001661335.1 of Babjeviella inositovora NRRL Y-12698. Lineage (NCBI taxonomy): Eukaryota > Fungi > Ascomycota > Pichiomycetes > Serinales > Babjeviella > Babjeviella inositovora. Next base: position 685,874 of record NW_017566840.1, read on the forward strand.
ACCATACTCCTTGTCCAATGGCGCCTTGGCTGCGATCCCAGACATTTCCGTGATGCGTTACTTCCTTGCGAGCTTGATCACGTCGCCAAAGTTGTTGATTCATATCTTTGTTGGTTCGAAGTTGAAGGATATTGGGGAAACCGACGAGAGTTCCACCCAGTTGATCGACATCTTGTCCATCTTGATCACGGGATTGGCCGCTACGGCCACCACCTACATCATCTATGTGAAAATGCAGGCCAAGCTCCAGGAGTTTGAGCTGACCCATCCGTCCGACGGCGCCGGCTCGTTTGACCTCTACGACCAGCTTGAAGCTGGGAATGAGCGTTTCTTCAACCCAGAATTGCAGACGTTGAATAGCGCCGGTGGGAGCAACCCGTCGCAGTTTGATTTGGACAGCACTGCCTTTGATGATGACCCCAGCAGCATCGACAACAATTTCTTGATTAGCGACGATGAGAGCTATGAGCGAGAGGAAAGAAGTGTCGTGAAGAGCGATGACGAGGAAATTCGTCACAATGATTTGGGGGCGTAGTATATTGGCAAAATTTAATAACAATAAAAGTATACTTGAGGGGCAAGGAGTTGATGGAAGCTCCGCTGTTTAGGCTGTGACGTAGGTATTCAAACCCTGACGTATTCGCTAACGGGGAAAGTGCTACAAGCCGTATGTTTATCGACAGATCTCGCACTCCCTCATTACCCCCATTGCTTTCGCTCCACCGTATCACGTCACCGGGCGTGTTTATGACAGACTTTAGTGTTGGTTCTTTGGAGCTTGATGAATGGTGGATCACCATAGCTATATAGGCTTAGTATCGCTTTCTTTCTGTTTGAATATCCGACACGCGAACGATGGAAACCCTCTTTGACATTGTACACGCTTATACGTGTCACTTGGAGGTGAAATATTCCCAAGCATCAAACCTCGGTGAAAGAGATATGACTATTCCATAGTAAAAAGTTGGTAGCAACCTCATCCCCGAGCAAATGGTAGTACCAAGGTAAAGCCTTGACGGTGCCCAACCGATTAAACGTTACCTTGTCTTGAACCTGCGTATCACAGTACCTGTACTGAACAATAACCGATAATTTGAGTACCCTGGGACGGTCTAAGAAGATACATTGTCTCAAATACTTTCTATTGTCTTTTGTCACATGCGGAAAATAACCAGTAAATAGACTGTCATTCATCAAAGCTTATCGGAATGTAAACACCTGTTTCTGAGGGGTAAGCAAAACGAGCCTATATAGTCCTCATGGTGTGATTGTACTTTATTAAATGGGTCTCGGCCGTTTGTCTCGATATCAGGATTCCAGAACGGGCACCTCCTAGCGACATGCTATTAATAGCTGATTTCAATGCATTAGTCAACCCATCATATATCGTAGTTTAGACTTTACGCGTGGAAAGTTATGTGCGAAATGAGACCATTTGATTATATTAAGCTTGTGATTACTCCCTCGATCACGGCTGACAAGTGCAGGCATGCCCTGGTCCTAACCTGACGGGTTGCCGGGGTCGCGTGCCGTGCCGTGCCTGTTTTCTCACGTGCACTTATTTTTGTGAGGGAATTCTCCTGTCGCGATGCACGCTTGAACGCGTTCGAGGTTAGTACAGGCGTAGGATGGCAACCTATACTAAACGCTGCTTGGTTGCACATGAGGGAAGTGCAATGCTGCTACTTTAAATAGCATGAAAATGGTATACATAACCAACAAAAAGTATAAAAACAAGCAGAATAAAGCAGTGAGACAAGTGAACTTTCTAATGAAAACATCATCCTGCAAGGCATGCTGTCGATTCGGGTCGTTTAGACGCGTCACGGCGTATGTGTGGCCCCAATGTTATTCTACCCTGGTATACGCTCAGACTTTAGAGCCAGAGGGGCGATCCGATTGAGAAGCCTCAGTAAGCGGATGTGGGTGGTGTATTTCAATAGGAAATTGACTTCCAGTCAAGAGCCATTCGTTGGCCACGAAAGCAGTTCCAAATCAATAATTTTTTTGTACTTCATTTAGACAACCAGGCGCCACCCTCTTAGATAATTACTGATCGAGCAACTTTTTTATGCCGTGATGCATGTCCCCGTTTGGTGACTTAAACAACCGCTTTAGAATCTCAGCTTTCCCCGTGCATACAAATTTAAGGTACACGCGTACTGGGTTTTCGCAGCTGCCTACGCGCTTACGTTTTCTGACGATCCGCAGCAATTTTTCTGTTGTGACATGCGTACGAGATTCTATCGCGATGATATTCTTTCCCACCACGTCTCTTATCTGAAAATACACCTCTTGACTATCTAAAGCTGTTTTCAATTGACTGACCATTACTGGCGTAGTACAAGACACGATGGCCTTATTCGACTCCTTTCCGGAGTTTGTAAAGTCTCCCACCACACAGACCACCTTCCACTCGGCGTTCCCTCCGTTGAAGGTAGACAAGCGGTATCGAGGTGTTTATGAACGCGCAGGGTTCGAAATCTTCAAAAGAGAGAGTCCCAACTCATCCAACCTGAGTTCCAGGTCTGTCTCATCGCCAAATCCCAGCCCACGAATTGCCTCATCCCCCAGCGTCAGTAGGACAAATACGCTGCAAGAACAGATTCAGACGCCAACTCTGTTGAGAAATGTGAGCGCCTCCAAACTCGGTGAACCTAGCAAGCCAGGCCCTCATGGCCAATCCCAGGGCTATCTAAGTCAAGGTCTAGACCAAACTCACAGCGATAACCCAACTCCCCGCAGCCAGCCGAGCGGAAGTCGCTCCATCTCCAGCCTGTACCGAAGAACGAAGCAAGTCTCCAGCCCGAACCCACATAATAACAACCTTCTTGCTGTCTCAGGCTCCGCATCCCCCTCTCCATCGCCTATCTCCGGAGTGTTCCCCAACACTCAGGAGACTCTTCCCGAAACAAGTTTGTTTAACGCTGCGAGAGAGGACCGTTCCAACTTATCAGCCTCGACAATGGACTCCGTCCCGGCAACCCAGTCCCAGAGATCGCAATTTAACCCGTATCTGAGGAGTAAAGCCCAGCCGCCTGGCCACGCTGAAAAGAACGTCAAAGAATTGAAAATACACGTACCCCAGAACAGCCAAGGCTCGTCCAACACGGGCAGCACGGGCAACGTATGGCAGACATCTTCTGTTTCCTCCGCGTCCTCTTCCCCAGATCACTCTAAGCACCAGCACTACACTGGGGTGTCCAGTTCTACGGGCATCACTGAAGCGGACGACTTTGAGGCGAAGCCGAGCGAGCACACCTTTGACGGTGAGTACTCCGCTCACGAAATCACTCAGCGTTTGATGAACGACACCTTTTTCAAAGACGGCGTGGCTGACGAGACGATATATGATGGCGACTTTCCTGCTTCCTTGCCCGCTGACCAGCGCACGCTACAGGGAATGGGTCGTGGTATGAGTAAACGAAGCAAAGAAGCGGGAGATCCATACCCCTCTACCGCCCCATACCCTGTCTCCGACATTGCAGTCGGTGCTATCCCCCCTCCGGCCGAACGTAGCATGTTTTATGGCATCAGTGCCAGTGTCACCAAAACCAACGAGCAAGACAACATCCTGCGCCCTAACGCCCCTATTGAAGAGCGTTCTCCGTCTGACACCGGGTCGATGGTCGAACAGCAGTTCAGGAACTTCCAGAAGGAAACTGACTTGAACGCTCATTTAGACATGTTGAAGAGCGAGTTGTACCAAAACAAGAAACCATTGGCCGAACCCGCGGCAGATCACAGACCCCTGTATTTGACGGTGGATAACTTGGAGCCGGCCCATACTCGGATGGACCAAACTAATCGTGTGAGTGCGTTCAGCATGGTGAGCTCGATTTTGTCCAAGAGTGACAACGAAAACGAGTTTGAAAGTGGTGACTATAAGCGCAAAACGATGCCGGGTTTGTTTGAAGGCAAGCACTTCTCGCAAGGGGCTGAAGGCGACGACGGGAATATGTTCAGCGCCTTCAAGGCTCCGCCTCTCCCAGCGGTGCTCGTAGAAAGCAACGATAAGGGGGAGGTAAAGGTGCCATATCCAGCGGCATTCAACACCGCCTTGATGCCACTTCCCGAAGATTTTACCCCAAAGGCATCTCTTCCTGATACGGCTATGGTATCCGAAGACTTGGCAACTCTGGCTCCTGTAGCCGAAGGTATCTACAGCAGTGAAGAGCCAGGGCTTCAAAATGTGAGGTCCCATAACGATGCTCCTTCGTTCAATAACTCTGATCCAGAGTTTTCGATTGTGGAACCTCGCAACATTCCGTCCTTCAGCGTGGACAACGCGGCCAATCTTAAAACCATGGACCATGAGTTTCTTAGGCAGCCCCTCTATCCACCCACCCAACCACAGGGTGTCTTGACCGGTGGTGATGTCCACCTGCCTGATTCAAAGCTCCCACTGACTCTGATTCACGCTAAACACCAATCCGATGCGACTGAGAGGTCGTCCCTTGGCTCTGGCGCTCCCCCAATTCCATCTGCCATGCTGGTGGACGCTTTTGGCGAACTGTTTGAAAATTCCCTTGAAGATCCGTACCAGAATCTTGCAGATACCACGTTTGGCACCTCTTGCAGCTTTGACTTTGACGTTCCAGTGAAGCCTTTGTCATTTGGAAAGTCCAGGAACAACTCCACCTCTACTGCCAACTCCCACCGAAACGTCTTAGATCTAGGAAACGCCTCGGATCTGGGAAATGCCTCCCACGGAGAGCCTTACGCTCACAGCGAGTACGGCAAAACTGCAACACAGGATAACGGAGAGTATCGCCTGAGAGAAGAGCAAAGAGTGGACTACGATCCTAGCTATGACACCCAACCCTACGAAGATTTTTTCCAGGAGGTTCACGGAGATCATAGAGAGCACAAAGATGGCTATAAAGTAGAGGCTAGAGACAATTCCTATTCTGATCCATATAGGGACGTTCCTCAGTTCAAAGATAACGTTTACAACAACATCTACAACAATGACTACAATACCCAAAACACTTGCAACGACGACTACAATCTTTCATTCAACAGCACCCTTGCTGACGTTGACATTCCGCCAAGACGTACTATTGGCGATAGAGATCAAGCCGTAGAGCTTGGTATGGAGGCCGCTGGAGAGAAGTACCCCTCCGGCCAGGGTCCGTGTCGCAAATGCAAGCAGGTAATTGAGAGAAAGCCAATTTACTCCACAACGGGCGAGTTATCTGGCCAGTGGCACAGGGGTTGCTTCAGTTGTTACGAGTGCGGCTTGAAGTTCAACAAGACAATTGCGGTGTACGTATTTGGCGACAAGCCTTACTGCCACCAGCACTACCACGTCTTGAACCATTCGTTGTGCACCGTTTGCCATCAGGGTGTGGAAGGGGAGTGTATTAAGAACGAGATCAACGACGTTTTCCACTTACACTGCTTGACCTGTATGTGCTGTGACAAGCACATTGACGCCGACTACTACGTGATTGATAACGCCATTTGGTGCGAAGAGGATGCCCAGGCAGAGATCCAGAGATTGAAGATGCAACAGAGCGTCAGCAAGTTGGAGAAGAGAAGAACGCAGTTGTTCTATATCTAGGCGAGGACTATAAGCGATTTTTCTCTCTCTTTTGAACTCCCTTATTTTATAAACGTGTGTGCAGCTTTGCATTGTGTAGTGACTAGCGGGAGATAAATTCAGCGGAGAGTAAACGCTGGCAATCATTTCCACTTGATGAGGGACTTGTAGTGTAGCTTTGCTTGACTGTTTATGGGATCGGACAAAGGTGTATATCAAACAGGCTTAGGAGTATCTTCCTATGGGACTAATTTATTATTCTTTGCCGTTGGATTTTTATAGCCAAAACAACAGCTCAGATTATTAAAAAGTAGAACCCACGGCGAGAGTCGAACTCGCAATCTTTTGATTAGAAGTCAAACGCGTTAACCATTACGCTACGCAGGCATTTTCCCGTCATGACTATCTGTTAGATATTAAAATGCCTATTATTGAAGTGTACCTTTGAATCTAAAATATCCCCCAGACACTAACACTTAGTTCTGAAGTGGCTAGCTGTCATGTCAGTAGAAAAGTATTGACAGCTATGCGACGTCCCTAACCTGGAGAATAGCCTCTTAGCCCAGAATTCTGTGTGCATACGCCTTCGTGCGGCCCTTGGAACCACCACAAACGCGTTTGGCACATATGGCTGGTTTCTTAACCGGGTTCGTGATATTTAAGGCAAACTCTGGCCTAGAAAGTCCTCCATCTTTAAAATCGTATCAAGCACTGTTTCTTTGCTACCTCATTCCGACTTTTAAGATGCCAATTGAACTTATTCTTTCTCCAATTATGAGACCAGTGGTGCGGGCCAAGGCGCTTGTATTTCATCCCCACCGCCGGGCTTCACGCTACATCCCTACAATTCTCGAATTGCCAGAGAACGTTTCTGAGTACGCGGTGAGACACCGTTTTGGGTCTGGGTCGAAGATTTACGATGTTTACGATACCAAGGCCGAGGGTTCAGGCGCCAACGGCTCCACCAACCACAACGATAAGCTTTTTTGGTTTGTGAGATCACGTTCGGTTAAGGGCGCGTACAAAATGTATTCTAGTGACATCACTGGTACGGGGATAGACGGAGCAGATGAGCCGGTAGCTGCGGTCAGAGCCGGCTTGAGATCCAACGTTTTGTTGATTAGAGCTCCGGAGGTCCCGGCGTCCGAGTTGGGATGGCATGTGCTTAATCACAGAGTGGATGCGATTGACAGCTACCGTGTGTTTGAGTTGGCGGATGGCCACACTTACCAATGGACCACACAAGGAAAGTTTTTGGAGAGGGTGCACAACTTGGGGGAGAAGGAATCTGAAGTGAGAGAGCGCATCGGCGAGGTGATTCCTGCTGGACACGCTGGGTTCAACTTGAAGATTGACGAAACCAAAATGTGCAGAGAGCTTGCATTATCCACCGCCTTGTGTTCGTACATCGACCACTGGAACACAAGATACTCAGTTGGGGGTATCTATTTAGCGTCCCAACCCCTGGTTCCAATGGTTCGTTGGAAGAGAGAGTAAGAGGGAGGTGTAGGTTGATGCTTGCGTTCAAGTTGAACCTTTGGAATGGATCACAAGACGTGGGGTGCCCTGCTGATTATAAGGGAAATAGTGGTGCATTCGTCTTGGTTGTTTCCAGACCTTCCATCTCTCCAGGTCTTTAACCTCTTTCCTCACCAATAGCTCACCGGTACAATGCCGGGTTATACCGTCAATAGAATGTGTTGATTTTATGTGTGTAGAAATGCCTCTTGTAAATTAAAGGGTTTTCAAGTATTTATAGAAAATGAATAATACGGGTTAATCCGTTTAGCAAATGTCAAATTCAGTTTCCATACGAGAAATTCTGGTGCCCTTACTGCGACGTGAAATGGGTTTCAATAGCTTCGAAAACTGGGAGGGTTAGTAAGATTGAGGATTAATATATCTGGAGGTTAGTAAGTCAGAAGTTTAAGGCAGTTACCAGATGAACTGGTATAAACCGTGATAACCGTGCGGATATTTCGCTCTGCGCAGGCAGCAGCCGACTTACATGAGTGGCTTGATTCGAAACAAGCTTATCACGGAAGTAATCCTGGTACGCTTTTATTGGTTCATGTGACCCAAGTCATATTGATTCTATCCATTTAATTTGGGCTCCAGAAGCTCTGAGCTGTAAGGAAGGCTTTTTTTTCATGGCCCTATTTCCGAGGGATGAAACCCCAGACTATCACAACTCGTCTGCATTCCGGTCTCGAGAGCTGTTTCCGGCTTGGCCTTTTACTCTCTCTTACCGCCACCCTGTATTAATTACAAAGGAAAGGAACTAAAACTAGAAAAATTAGATGGTTGCCATGAATATAACCTATTTTTTAACAAACAATTTTGTGAATCCTCACCACTCTGCAGTTACACTGTGTTGAACCCGGCAACCTATTTTTTCAGTATACCGCGAAATCGCACCCTACCACGTCAGAATCCCGGGTCGTGTGCGACTTAGCCCTTCTCGATACTTTTTGCTTGACGCGTTAAAATACCACCCGGCCGGTTCTCCCTCTACTTCCCTCGCTTCCTTCTCATCTATCATGTCGCAACGCCGTAACCGCTCCACCTCGGTGGGGAACATTAATTTGGGGGATAATACGACACCGTCGCTCACGACGATGAAGTCGCGCCCTAGCTCCAGCAAGCACAAGTCTGAGAGATTAGCCGCCTTGGCCCTGGAGGACGCCAATGACTACACCCTTGTGGCAAAGATTGGGGTAGCCCTCAAGGAGCTCAGTACGCGCTATACGTGGTTGCCGCCTTTGTTCATCTTGGGACTTGTCTGGGTCATGTTTTTGTTGTCGGGAAACTACACTGAGACCAACCCGCTCCACCAGTTCGTCACATTGTCGTACGCCATTCCGGGCACCGAGCCGCAGGAGTACGGGAAGGGATTGAAGGACTTGAGTTTTGTCGCGTTCTTCATTGTATTCTTCACGTTTTTCCGCGAATTTGCCATGCAAATGGTGTTGAGACCGATCGCGGTCAATTGGTTCGGCATCACGAAGGAGGGCAAGTTGAACCGTTTCATGGAACAGACTTATTCGATGCTCTACTACGGAACCATGGGGCCGTTCGGGCTTTTAGTCATGAAGAACTACGCGCCAGACTTGTGGTATTTCAACACGGATGCCTTCTATGAGAACTTTCCGCATAAGCAACACGAATTCTGGTTCAAGTTCTACTACTTGTTCCAGGCATCCTTCTGGTGCCAGCAGTCGCTCATTCTCGCACTCCAAGTCGAAAAGCCGCGCAAGGACTTTAAGGAGCTTGTGTTGCACCACATTGTTACCATCTTGTTGATTGGCTTGTCCTACCGCTTCCACTTCACATGGATGGGTGTCGCTGTTTACATCACCATGGATGTGTCCGACTTTTTCCTTGCCACGTCCAAGACGTTGAACTACATCGACCACTGGGGGACCGCGCCGTTCTTTGCTGTCTTTGTCAGTGTGTGGATTTACATGCGCCACTATCTCAATTTGAAGATTTTGTGGTCCGTTTTGACCACCTTCAAGACTATCGGCTTGTGGGAGTTGAACTGGGAGACCCAGCAGTACAAGTGCTGGATCTCGCAACCGATCGTGTTTATTTTGATTGCCGCATTGCAGTTGGTCAACGCCTACTGGTTGTTCTTAATCTTTAGAATTTTGTACAGAATTGTGTTTGTCGGTGTCGTGGCGGACGTCAGATCGGATGAAGAGAGTGAAGACAAGTCTGATGGCGAGAAGAAGAACGAGTGAGGGGATCTATCGCTAAATGATGGATTATAATGCTGTGAAGCGCCAGAGCATGTTGTGAACCGCCAAAGCATAATTCTGTGAAGTTCTAGTTGATTATGGACTGTTACGAAGCTGTCAAGGCGTTCAGTTACCATTACCAAATAGATGACCATATTTTTGTCACGGAGAAATGGGAGATTTCTCCAAAGTCCCCGGCTGTCGGGGCACCGTTATTTATAACATTATTTTACCTTTTTGTCTATATTCACCATACTAATAATACTAAT
>NW_017566840.1:695527-764676 GCF_001661335.1 Babjeviella inositovora NRRL Y-12698
TAATAATAATAATAATAATAATAATAATAATAATAATAATAATAATAATAATAATAATAATAATAATTTTATTAACCTACACTTCTGCGTAGAGGGAAAGGAGGGTTATTATCACCACCAATTTCCCAAAGAAATCAGTTTTGACATGCAAGAAGTTTAAACAAACCCTACCAACAAAGACCTAATCCATCTGCTAATGGATCGGCCCATCCCCATAGCGCGCACACCACAATCCCAACGCCTTGATGGGAAACAAAAACTTATAACTCGCGTACTCAATCGCGCATGAATGGTTAAACACGCCCTCCGGTTCCTCAAACACCCACTCCCCATTCTCTTTTTGCCGCTCCATCAACACCTTCACCCCGCGCGCTATCACTGTGCGGTCCGGGTACTGCGCGAGCAACAATCCGATTACGGCCCAGGCAGTTTGCACGACCAACGCCGCACGCGTCGAAACATATGTATGGGTTTCGCATGACTTCATGCTCTCGCCCCAGCCGCCATCTATGAGCTGGCGTGCAACCAAAAAGTCGCACCCCTTCTTGACCGTGGCATCATTCTGATACGTACGTCCGACAGTTTCCAACGCCTCAAGTGCAAACATACCAGCATAGGTGAAGCAGATCCCCCAGCACCCGTACCACGAGCCGTCTGGCTCTTGCAGCGATACAATGTAGTCAATCGCGTTAGCAATCGCAGCGTCAACTTCCGCGGCGCGGTAGTCATAGTGCTCCCTAAAGTAGGTCAAGCCGAGAACACAGGAGTCGGTGCACTCCACATATGGGTATTCCACCATAATGTTACCAAAAACCTCCGCCGGATTGATTAACTCCAACATAGGGGTGGCCTTGATCTTCTCGTAGGTGGAAAAGGACCCAAAGTGGAAAGACCCGGTATTCTGGAGACTCAACAAAACATCCACCGTCGCGTGCAAGCGAGTGTCTTCGATCTGCGGGAGATCGCCAAAGACAGGCGAGTTTTTCACCATGATGATTGCCTTCAATGCCTCGGCCGAGCAGTCGCTGACGGTGTAGCCCTGCGTCTTGGTGGAAAACGGCCAACCACCGTCGCGTGCATCGCGGAAACTGCCCGGCACGCATTCGGTGTCGAACTGCGAGTGGAGCAAAAGTGTGTACGCGCGCGCAACCACGCCGCGATAACGCGGCAACTCTGCAAGCCCTGCCATGAAGAGATACTGCACCGCGAATGCCGCATCCCATACCTGCACACCGTTGGTACCCATCACCACCATGCCCTGGGGGCCGTGGAAAAGCGTGTCATTAACACGGCTGTAGAGCATTTTGTACGTCGGGGAGTCCTTGCCACCCTCGATATACGCGACAATCAAGTCGAACGCGTGCGAAACCGGTGCGATAGTCAACCCGTCGGTATTCTCAACCTCCTTCTGGATGAGCTCAAACACGCGGCGGTGCGCACGCTTCAACAACCAGTTCGGGCGGAGGTACTTCTCGTACACCACTAAGCCCGCGTTTAGGGTGTTGAGGAGCGTAGTGTGCGGGTAGTAGAGATCAACTCCGCACACGGTGTCACGGTGACGGCTGAAGTCGATGCTTGCGTAGTCCTGTGTGTAGATTTCCGTGCGGATCGCCGACAAGAGATCATCAAGCGCGCACTGCGCACGCGACAGCGAAAGATAGCCAAGAGGGAGGTAGATAGCGCGCGTATGCACCCACCAGCGCGCGGGGTGGATCGGTACCGCGTACGGAAGCATCCACATCTCTGGCGGCGCCGGGTTGACGCCTTCCCACGAGTACAAGTTCAAAAGTGCCAACCACGCCTTGCCCCAGTGCGGGTTGCCGATCGCACCACCCAAGCGGTGGAGAGTCTTACGTGCCTTGCGCACAACCACGTGTGTCGCGGGGAGCCCGAGCAAACGAAGAATCACGTAGTTCATCGTGGTCCCGAAGCAGGTTGATTTGTCTACAGAGTGCAACCCCCAGCCGCCATCCACGGGGTGCGCCGTGTTGACAATGTAGCGGATGAGCTCAATTTTGATGTGAGCTGGGATTTCCGTTTTCGTAAAGTAGTGCGACGCGACGTAGCCGATCGTCATGAACATCGGGCCTTTGTACTGGCACGGAAACACCCCCGAGTCCTCCTGGAGAAGTGCGAGGAAGTCCGCACCATTCTGTGCAGCGGCAAACGGTGTCCGCGCACGCAACGGCTTCGGCGCCGGAAATTCGGGCACCTGGAGAAGGTGTTGCACGTAGGTAGACTGTGGTTCGAGCGCAGCCTCTTCCGGCGAGAGATACGCCCAGAGTTCGCGTCCGAGGCTATCGGTGCGAAGCCGCCACAATGAAGGGTCTGTGCGTTCGAGGCCAACTGTCTCGGAGTAGTAGGTGGTCATGGCCAATGGCAGAAACAAGAAAGGGGGAAAAGAGAAGGAGAGAAGAAGGAAGGAGGAGAAGACGCGGAGAAAAATATATGCGCGAGCGATCGTATGGCTCGTAGCGGGTGCGCCGCGCGCGAGAGGCAGGGATCTGAAAGCATATCGATCTGTGCCAAACTTGACATTCAACGTTGTGAGATCAGACTTTTCGGGATGATATTGGATCCAATCACCTAGTCGATTGTATGTATAGCAGTTATCGCTTTATTTGTTTCTTTTTTGATGAGAATGTGGAACGAGGGTCCATTGGGATTACCGTACGTCTTGAGGTACCTGAATCATTCGGGGTGGATATGGGGTGGCACTTAGCCATGTCTTGGGCCGAGTGAACCAGAGCGATGTTCTATTACATATTTATAGATTTCCATTAAACACTTGGAATTGGTTATGGCTGACACTGACCGTCATTTTGGCGTGAGAAGGATCTGTGAGCTCGCTACTGGTTCATTTACAGAAATGGCTATATGGATGGAAATAACCTTGTTCAAGCATTGAGGCTGGCTATATGCATCCGTGGACAACCCACTTCTGATCAGACATTCCTTTTTTATTTAGCAAATAGTGAAACATCTCTGAGATTCAATGATAGCCCTCCGTCAAAAAAACAGCAAACGAAAAAACCAAAAAAAAAAAATACTAACCCCATTAGGAATAAATTTACCGGTTCAGTCTCCATTATTAACATCCTGGATAACGTCTCCTCCTAATGCCAACGCTGGTACTCCTCTTATTGACCTTCCCTGTCACCACTATCGTGCTGGCCCCCGTATCACTCCTTCTCAAGGGTCATGGTTTGGGCTACTTAACCGAGGAACACAATATCTTTAACCTTATGTTTGCAGACTACGGAATCATTGTCTTTATCACCTTGTACACCGCCATATCGCTATTAGAAATAAAATACACGGAGACAGACGTGTCATTTCACGCGGTTTTGGTACGCCAGACTCTGAAACTCGCCGGATATGTGGCCTACGCTGCTGGCTTGTACTTATTTCTTATTCTCCCAATCTACCGTTCCACAGGCTTCAAGATAAGTGGGCACTTGTTTGGTCTTTCGTTACTTCTGCTCACAACTGTGATTGAACTAGCACGAGTCAAAGGCCTACCCCGCGACGATTCATCTAGCAAGATTTTCAAAAGGATAACGGTAGCAGTTCTAGCGGTGTGTGCTGTTTGGTACCTATTATTCTTGATAACTTGTGTGTTTTTCCACACTTTCCCGGAAAAGCTCTTGGGATTGGCCCTTGGTATGGTCCCTCCGGTGGTTTTGTGTATTAAAAGCCCCGACTTGGATTTCTTGTCTGTGTTTCAAATAAGTTAAGGGACTCGAAATGATGTAAATAACTGCCAGTATAAATTCAATTTCACACCAATTTGGTAGATTAAGATGCTTGAATATCCGCAGAGAATAAGCTATGGTGGAGGAAAATACAAGTCACTGAAAGTTATCGTCCTTTGGTATGGAACGATACCTATACGCCTGCGTTGTATACTCCCATAAGTTTTCCTTAAATCTCGTTCGACTCTAAAACCTACACGCATTTCGGACATCCAGCGTATTCTGGGATTAATAAAGTACAAACTGAAAAACGGAATCATATATACAGGGGCCCTCGGAGCGCTGGGCTTCAAAGAATCGGTTATTCCAACACTAAGCTGGGTGCATTGTGCTTGCCTTACTAAGAGATAGCTCAGCTTATTTAGCGCTCTTCTTTGGCTCACCGTAGAACTTGGCGAAATCCATGCCGAGCGAGACCGCACCTCTTCTCTTTTTGTACTCGGTAAAGAGAACATGTCTGGCGGCGACTGGGTCGTATCTAACCTGTTTCACTGGTGGAGCGGTACGTAATCTGAAGCAGTACTTCATGAAACCGGTACCGGCGGAGGAAATCAACTTGATGACAGTCTTCTTAGACTTCGCTTCTAGACAGGTGTTAGTAGGGCTGGCAGGAAGGATTTACCAGGGTTCGTCTAGAAAGATGATCTGGTTTCGAAAACTGAGTCAACATACTGGCCATTTTGCGTATTCGTGGGTTCTGAGGTCTAGAGGTCGAACTGGAGCTTGATCTTAATGGGTGTGAATTTTTCACTGTGCACTATATACATTCGAGGTGGCCGGATGCAGAAGGATATTGAATTTCCGTATTTGGTCGTGCATGCATGTGTGGTATAACTGGTGCGTCGCCGAGAGTAGGGCATGGAGACAAATCAAAGTCAGTGACGGGTCTAACGTTAAGACAGCCCAGACTATTCAAAGCCACTCTATGCGTGTATGGTGGGCCGAATATGATTAGTTTTTCAACCAGCCGGTTGTAAGAGTGACACTGCTTTACACACAGATACAAATACATAAATAACCAAGAACAGATCGATAATTACCAGGAAGAGCACAAACCTGATGCGACAACGATCTTCAATCAATATTTCTGGGAAAATCTTCATTATTAATCGCTAAATCACTTAAATATCTGGAAAAGATAAACTTCCTCTTATTCTCCTTCCCCCTCCATCTCCTCCCTTGCAGCTTCAACCCCGAAGAAGTTTTGCCCCAAGTGCTCGAGCACGTCCCAGCCATAAGCATTAACAAAGCGCCGCCTTACTACGATATTATTGTGTGAATCCGGCTGCAACGCAACCAAGATCTTCCGCCATGTCACGTCCGCATGGTACGCATTCGCAATCTCATACTGCTTGTACGACTTGTGCGATGACAACATCCGTCCGAGTTTGCTCTTCTTGGAGTGGTGAAATTTGATGGCGGAGGCTGGATAGTAACGGTCGTGGAAGACCGTTTCAGGCCGGCTGGAAGGATCGAAGAGGTACTCAGTAGAGGGCATTGGGGCGTGTAGCACTCTGACGGTGGAGATGAACGCCAGCGCTTTTGGCGGAATATTGAGCTGGATCTCTCCTTCATCCATGCTGGCCTCGTCCGGTTCTGATTCGAGATTTCCAAGACTGTGAGCCAGGATTTTCTTGTAGTGGTGTTGTTTCCGCGTCCGGTGCGCCTTGGCGATCGTCAGCGACAGCCGGGAGGGGGTGGAAAACTTCTCCCGGAGGTAGCGGCTGATAGATTTATGAGGAGGATCGTCTCTGGGCGCGACGTCTGTGACGCTATCGCTGGAGGGGTCGGGGGCGGACAAGCCATGCATGCTGTTGGCGTTCTCACGTGCATCCGCTTCTTTCCCACTCGCATTCGCACTCTTACGCCTTCTCCCTTCCAGGTCGCCCCTGTTACTCTCCCTAATCTTGGAAATATCATCCAACGCCTTCCAATCAAGATACAACAACGATGCCGTGCGTAAAGGCACAATCCCATCGTTAACCACATTTGCGTACAACGTCAACTTTTTACACTGCTTCAACCATCCATGCAACGGATCCAACGGAAGAATCTCCAAAAGCGGCTTCAAATGAATATCGTGCTTCTTCGTGTACTCCGCTAACATCGCCTCATACCGCGTAAGATCTGTATCCGCGTCAGTCTCCACCTCATCTGACTTTAAAGTATACGAATGGAGTCCTGGGCGCTGATGGCAAAGCGATAGGTCCCGTCCAGTCTTCCCTAACGCTCCTAGATCGAGAAATACCGTCCAGAAACGCGACATTTCAGATAAGATCCCGAGCATTGGCGATGCGATACACATAAAGTTGACGGGAGTCACACGCGCGAGGAGTTCAGGATTGGTAAAGAGCACGTAACGAAGCGCGTACGCTTGAACAGGCCCTCCAAGCGAGTGGCCAATGAATGAGATGCGTGCGATAGTGTAGGGCGTTGCACGGAGCGTTGCGACGAGATGCTGCGCCACGCGGATGCCAAGCCACTTGATACCTTTTTCCGTGTGGCCCGCATTGCCGCGGAAGCCGCGCACCATAACGTTTGCATGGCCGTGCGCGACAACGTGCGCATAATGTTCGATCGATTCCTTGAGGCTGAGCATGTCCGCAGTGAGGTTGGAGAAGAGGCCATGGGTGATAAAAACAAGGTGGACGGGCTGGGAGGGGAAGGGGGGTGGGAGGGACCACAAATCATCCGTACTCTGCTTCATAACAGTCAAGCCAGTGGGGGAGTGGGTGGAGCCAGCTGAGGTATCTGCTGTATTACCAGCCGATTCATTGGTAAGATCACTAGACTGGTTGGTCGAGCTATCAGTCGCGTCTTTGGTGACATTATTAGTGCAAGTTAAGCCAATGGAATAATCCACTAGATCATCTGTAGGACCATCATCTGCAAGATCAGCGAGATTATGGGAGGCATCTCCAGCTGAACCATCGAGGCATTCACTGTCGGACGCATTAGACTCTTTGGCGGATCCACCGGTTTGTCCATGTGGAAGGACGTTGGGGTCTGCAGTAATACCACTCACTGGATTGATGGGGCGATTGGGGGCATTAGTGGTGCTGTCGTGGTCTGGGCTAAAGCCTGTAGAGCTAAAGTCGGAGAAGAAGCCATTAACTTGATTGGGGGGTTCTTTAACTAGAACATCACCCGGGGATTTAGAGTTGACACAACCAGATATCGGGACAGATAATTGGCCGTCTTTACTTTTCATCTCATTAGTGCTGTCTTCACGGCGAGCTTCCACCAACGGGTCTTCCGAGAACACTTTCTGGATAAGAACACTCTTGTGGATCTCTTCTGAAGTGAAAACTCTGGCAGTATCACCCCTTGTTTTGATATCTCTCGCTTTACCTAACTTTATTTCCCCGTTATCATCCATGCTGTTTTTGGTTTGATTGGAATATGACAGAACGAAAGCTTTGGTGGTCTCATCGACGATTTTTGCTTCCTTATTTGCTGCGACATTACAACTAGGGTCACTCTCGTTACCCTTATCACCCTCATCACCTTTGTCACCCTCATCACCTTTGTCATCCTTGTCACTTTGAACAGCCGCTATCGTCTGAATCGATTCCTTAGCTGGTGCTCGCGAGTCTCTTGTAGTTTTCAGCGAGAATTTCATATCCTTCATATCCGCCTTCGGCAAGTGCTTGTGCGTCTTTAATTCTTTCCGGTCGAGCCCAAATGCTAAATCGTACACAATCCCGACCTTCTGCGATGTCACAATCTGCGAAATCACATCTACCGTCCACTCCCAAACTCCCGTGCTCCGCTGTGAGTTGCGATTTACGAGTAGAGTTGCGTTCCACGCCTCGCCCGGCTGTACGCTGAAAGCGTACTTCACCTCAAGGTCCTGTTTCGGGTTCACCGGCTCAAACTTGGTCCGCGAAGAGAACTGGAAAGGCCGCACATCGCAGTAGAGCAAAAACGGACCATTGAGCACGGCCGCACGGAGTGCAAGCGACTCACGATTGTGCAAGCGCAAGTAGAGCTGTGTTGCGGGAACCGTACCGGGCTCCGGCGCGTAGGTGAGCGTGTAGCGCGCGACGTCGCCGATCAGCGCGGTGCTCAGGTCGCTGTAGATGATCGAAGACATGGTTCACGGGTATTTCTCTCTCGATGGTTGAATCCGTGTGTACATAGCGGGTGGTGTTTGTATATATATGGCAAATGTTGACCCAAGTAGATTGCGATGGTCATGCATGTGAGTTGCATGGGACTCCGAACGCATCCGAAGTCCCAAGTATGCAGGGCATACCTATGACGAGCATTAGCGTAAATGGGCTGGATATCGTGAAGAGAGGTTGGTATAAGACTGGGGGTTATCCACCATGGATGCTGTGATAGTGGTCAATAAGTAGCTTCATTGACTTTTCTGAACTATTTGAGACTAGAGTTGACTTTCGCAATCGCCATTATCAGCGTTTTGTATATGTATTATTTCTTTCGAGGTTAGGACCTGGTTTTTTTTAGTCATAAGTACTGGTCAAGATTGAGATTTTTTTTAACATTAGGGCCCTATATATCAAACTACGGGGCATAGAAATAAACGGCCTTTAAGGTCCAAAAAACTGGTCAGACAAGCTTAGGTGACACACGCTTGGGCGCAATTTCCTGTATCAGACATCAGCCCACGCCGAACCTTCCAGCTTAGGGTAACTCACTTAAGTGGAAATTGACTGGCTCCTTTACAGGGACAGTAAAGCGCTATAACTAGTCAATAAATCGATTAAACAGAAGTAAAATATCACTACTTATGCATTTTATGGTGTAGCCCTGGGTGACTGTTTCTGAGGTGAACGCTTTACCTTCCGCCCTTATGACGTGCGCACACCGACATATTTCTCCGCCATTTTGCATCTTCGGCGGCTAACAAAAGCAGATCTCATCATACCATTGAAAGGGGACTGTAAACTTCAACGAATTGCATTTAGAAGAGCCAAAGTTCCTTGAAGCTAGCTTGCGTCAAAGGTTCACCACCATCTATTTATTACAAGTGACACTACCGTCAATCCAGCATCAATCCAGCGCCATCAATCCAGTGCCTGAATTCGATTCCCTACGATTGGCATCACAAAGACCATTCTCCTGTCTCCCTCATCGGAAGAAAGCTTAGCTATATCCAAGATTTGCATCCTATTTGATCAGCTTGGCCCAATTGTTATAAGGGCCATCAGTTTGCCAAATTCCTGAGACTTTACTTCTAGTGGAAAGGCTCCCTTTCCATAGTCAAGACTGGCCGTCCTATAATCGAATTAAGCTGGATACTCAAAAGTGCCACTAATACGTCTGCCATAGGAGATTGCCGTTCCTACGTTGGATATCTGAATTTTCATCTATACTTTCTCAGATCTGCTTGGCTCTATAGCCGTTCATCCCAGTCTGGAGCTATATTTACCCCCCAACATACGTGAATTCCCAATCTTACTCAAAGCCACTAGATCGTTTCTGACAAGTGCTTTAGCTCACCATCCAGAGCTACGAGATAAAACCCTGAAATACTAATCCGTTAAATCAGATCCGAGGTGTCTAACCTTCATAAGGCAGCTCTTATTTTGCGGCCGCTTTCCCCCTGATTCGCACCATCCCAGTTCACTACAATAGATCCCCCCCTTAGCATCTCACCATTGAGTCTGAAATGTCTACCAACTATGCAAAACTCGCCCGCCTTGCGCAAGTCAACTACTCCATCTATACCTCAGCTAAGGCTGACGACCAGTCCGTGCTTGAGGCCGAGCTCCTCCTCCGCTCGCACACCCCAAATGTCCTCGCCACCTACTATGCCAAAGAGCTCTGGGTCTACTCCCTCAACGACACACCCCTTCCTGCCATTCCTGCCTCGTACCACCTCAAATTCCAGAGCAGCGGCACCATTCCTCCGCTGAAGTTCTTCCAGAAGCTGGCGCCACCCGCAGAACTGCCCAACTTCCAGTTCATCCACCTCACCTTCATCAAGTCCGTCAAGAAGCTTGTACTCACACGTTTGACCTTGGAAAAGGCCGTCGCTCCCTTCGGAAACCACTGCGTGTCGCTTCTTCCGGCCGACCGCCGCTGCGTCGTGCTCATCGACCCGATCCTCACCCCACAAGGCGACCTCTACCTCAACATCTGTAGCAAGGAGCACCACCTAAGGACCTTCAAGGAACTCCCATCAGATAGCTCGGATCCCGAAGACGTCTCTGAACGGGCCTATGCAATCTATCTCATACCCTCGGGGATCCGTGCGCACTTCGCAGACGAAACGCTCCAAGAATCACGTGCGGCGCCGCCTGCGAACTACGCGCAACTCGTGCAGACACTCCGCCTCGCGCTGGCACTCCCGCTCCCACTGGACCCGGCGCAGCTCACGTGGGTGCGCCTCGTGCCGAACCTCAACCACCTCAACAACCTCACACCCGCCATCTGTCAGTTCCTTCAGAATGGCTTTGCCAATACGAAGCTGGTTATCTGGCCGCTCGAGCTCTGCTACGTCCAGGGCGCGGTAGCCACTGCCGCGATGGAGATGGCCGAGTTTTCCGACCCGCTCCGCTGGGTCGATGACTTTAGCAACTGGCAGCAACACACGAACACCATCCGCTTGGAGCACTTGAAGTTCCAATCGGCGGTCAACACGCCGATGTCCACAATGGCTACACCCATGGATGCAGCTGCGCTCGCGATGACGCTGGTGCCCGCACCGTCGACGGAGGAGGACTGGGGGAATCTCAGCGAAGAGTTGTTTGGAGACGACGGAATGGACGAGAAGGTGACCGAGGGAGACTTTAACTTTTTTGATGAATACCCGAGTGGCGAAGCTGCGAGGGATGACACCGCGAGCGAACCACGCCCAGAGGATGTTAACGATGCACGCACGGATGCCGTGACTGATACAGAGCCGGATGCTGCGAACGACACGCACGAAGATGTCGTCAATAATGCACGCGTAGACGCGAACGGAGAGGCGTGTGCTGATGCCGTCTCCGCCGCGACAAATACAGCTAGGTCTGTGCTTTCGCCTGTACCGCTTTCGCCTGCACCGCCATCTCCCGCGCTCCTAGACATCCCCATGGACAAAATGATCCAACCACCTAAAACCCCCGGTTGCTACCGCGACCCAGGCGCGCCCCTTCCTATTGAGTCGCCCAACCCGCCCATGCGTCGCCAGTCGGCGTTCTCACCGCTTACGTTCAACCCTATTATCAAGAGCGGCGTGGACGCCAAGTACGTTAATGGCGGGCGTTTCTACGTGCCCGAAAAAATGGGACTGGTCACGGCAATCAGCTCAGACGAGACTGGTTCCGACAGCGATGCAGACTCGCATTCAGACGGCCCGGAGACGCATGCACACACATCCACCCCGAGCAAGCGCGCACGAGAGCCCGAGCCTAACAACAACGACGACTTGGTGCGTGGCTCACCATCTGCGTTTGCCGAGCCCTTCGACTTGAAACCTACCCTGGGCGTGTCGTCTACTGCCGCACTGCCGAATATAGACGAAAAGCCCGTGAAGCGCGCGCGTGGTGAGGGGTCCTTGGCGTCCACCAACTGGCTCCCTCTTCTCCTTCGCTCGATCAATGTGTTCCTGATTCCCGACGTGTTTTACACCGAAAACCCAACCATCCGCTTTAACGAGTTGAATGACTTGTTGCCGGTGCTCGCAGACGGGTTGGTTTGGGACGATGGATTTTTGGGTGAGGCAGAGTCGTGCGAGTTTGGCGCGGTATCCGTGGGGTTCCGTGAGGTGTTTGCACGGTGTTTTGCTTCGCGCGGTGTGGAGTTGAATGAGTTGGTGGGGGGCGGGGACGGCGAGCTGTGGGACTTCCTCGGCACGAGCCTAGACGAGGTGAAGCCGAGCCTTGGAGAAGTTCCGGGCGAGACCAATGGTTTTCCGGGCAAGGCCAATGGCGACCAGGTGACTTCCCCCAGCCCTTCGCCTGTCCCGGGTTTCTCGCCTAGCCCAGAGCTTACCATTTTCCCAGGCACGGTTACTGGTGCGTCCTCGCCTTCGCTCATCGAATACCCCCAACCCTCCTTTAAACTTAAAAAGCTCAACCAGGCTGTCAAAATTAAACCCACTGGTGTCCAGCTCTGGAAGTACCTTGGCCTCAACCCCCTCTCCGGCCCCAAGAACCTCCGTATCCTCCTTGTCTCCCTCACAGCGACCGCCGCCGAAAGCCGCTACTTTCTCTCCTCCGTCATACAGCACTACGGCCACTGTAAGCTCGGAGCTATTTCGCTCGTGGGCGACGGAATTCTCAGCATCCCCGCGCCTTCCGGTGAAACCGAGTACTACGAGCTCGTCGGTGCGCGCCTCACCGAGCTTGCACGCACGCTCCAGGAGGAGTACGTGGCGCTTCCCGCTGATGCCCCGGAACGCGAACAGCCAATCGTGCTTTTGTTTGCGGACTTTTTCGGCGGTGCGCGCGCGGTCGTGGAGACCGCGCGCCTCACCAAGGTGTTTGAATTCAACGTGACGCTCTTCCACAAGAAGAAAGACCGGCTTCCAATCCGTGTCGTGCAGCACGTGGTCCCGGGTGACTTTTTCGCCCAGCCCGAGACAATTTCGGTAATCTCAGCCGCGCGTCTCGAACGTTTCGTGCTCACAATGTACAACAAGATTCCCGGCGCGCCGTTTGCGACGCTTCTGAAAACACTTCCGAAGAGCATCGCCTTCCGTGTGGGATCGCATCCGAAGGCCTCGCTTATGTCTGAGGATGTCTACATTCATTTGGCGTACGAGCGGTCGATTGACAAGAACTGGTGCGTGGCCGTGTGGCTGGACCAGTGGGGTAGTTCGCGGCTGACCAAGGCGTGGTACTGCTCGCCCAGTCTCGGTAAGCTCGGCAACCCGTCGACGGGGCTGATTAAGAGCTTTGAGGACGTGTCAAACGACATCTGGCAGGAGACGTTGCGCTTGACGCGTGGGCATGGGGGTAACAAGTTCTTGGTGCTCACGCGGTTGAGCAATATTATTCCCGATGATGAGTTGGTTCAGTGGCGGCGGTTGTCGTCTAATAACAAGAATAAAGACCTTTCGTTGATTGTGATGGCGGTAAACCCAAGCCTGAAGACATTGGTGCGCGCGCAGCGACCGGATGCGTGTGTGCTCGGCATGCCACATACGGCGTACGAAGACACGGACGCGACGTTGGTCGACCTTGCGGACGCGGTCAGCGGTGCTGTTTTACGCCACCCGTTGGCGTTGTCGAATCAGCAAACGCGCATGGCTCTCCAGACCGGCCTTCTCATGAAACCAGCGTCGGACTCCGATGATATGCTTGTGTTTGAGCTCAATTTGTTGAGCTGCTCGGGAAGTTGCAGTTCTACCGAATTGCTCCGCGCGATGATGGCTCAGTACCGCAACTTGGCCGCGTTGAGCGCGGTGTGGGGTGTCGCACGCGAGCCGTCGCTTGTCCCGTGGCACGTTTTAGCCGTGCAGAAGTGTCTCCGCTTCTTGGTGCATCTTCGTGTGGAGCAATAATTATAGGTTTATATTCATGGCTGGTGTCTATTCGTATTGTAATGGGGTGTGATTTGTTAGTGTTTCGTGTAATACCCTTGCTCTATAAAATATGATTGATGACATGGCAGTGAAACTCTAAATGCATTTTAATCTAAAACTCCAGATGCATTTTAATCTGAAACTCTAGATGCATTTTAATTGATGGTACTTGTCAATACCTGGCTTACCGGTTTTTAACCTCCTAACGATTTGTCCCTTTAGCTTTAATTGGTTAACGAAGTAGGTATTTTTTGGGATACATAATTCCTGGTCAATTCCTGAAGATAGTATACAAACAGGGCTTACTACTTGTAAATTTGTATGTATTGAGGACTCCAACCAAGCCAATAAGCTCAAGAATCAAAGAGCCTAGATCACGAATCGACTCTAAGCTCGCCCGAGATTTCGATCTCCACTACACAGATCCCGTTGCTCGTTAATTATGTGCGTATACACGAAAAAATGAAGGGGCAGGAACCACCAGAAAATAAAGAAAATGCCGTTAAAATAACAAAGATATTAATCCTGGAATACATCAAACTTGGAATGAGGTCCCCGCGCGCGAGGCGACATAAAGTCGTCGCTTAAACGATGGGTGTCGTCATTGGACTCACCAAATATAAGTCGTTTTGGCCTATACTCTTTGCGTTCCTGCTCATCCAACTGCCGTACAACCTTTCCGCCTCGCTTGTTGATATACGTGATGGATGTTTTCTCATCCGTGAAGGAGCTTCTGGGAGGTTTGGCGTTGCCAATGAACGGATTGACAAGCAGTTTACGTCTGATATGAGCCTCCTCCTCCTCCTCGTCCGATGACCATTGGTTCTTGTCGTACCACTCCGCCGCCAACTTGTCTGTGATGATGTTCTTCTGTGGCGTGGCGGGACACGAGAACGGCGATGACTCGAGCGGTGATGTGGAGCGGGCATGGCTGAAGGACAACTTTCTTCCAGGGGGATCAAACAGATCTTTCACCAGTGAATGATCTGTAAACAGTGGATGCGCCATCGTGTCTTTCTTTGCGAGCAGAAGCGCCTGCTCCAACTCCTCCTCCTCGTCCGAGCTGATAAAGACTCCCGTCCGAGCGCTGAGGAGCCGCGCCTGTTTGTTGGTCTTGCCCTGTTGGGTCAACGCATTGTACACTCGCCCTGAACCGATGGTGGATGGCGTGGGCAAAAAAAGCTTAGGGGCTGGCCCAATGTCTAATCTAGCGCCGAAGTCAATCGCATCAACGTCCTGTTTGCGGTTTCTGGAACCTCTTCTGGGGGTTTGCTCGGGCGAAATCATGTGTTTGTTCTGGAGGATACGCGTACTGGCCGGCGTGCGTGCCTGGAGCTTCTTGGAAAAGCTATCATGGGGGGTCTTGGGCGTGTACAAGAACGGTTTCTTGTGCGAGGCCGATGATCTGGGAGGCGTTTGCGGGACAAAGTGGTTGGACATGTTTGTAGCAAAGAACGTAGTCAAGTTAGGACTTTTCTTATCTTAAATCCGACGCTTGCACTTTAATGATAGAGAAAAATCGTGTGGTTGGCCTATATTTGTAGTCTCCTTTTTCGTGTAGAAATCTCCGCGGAAACCGACGCGTCTGTGTAGAATCAAAAGTGGCTGGCTGGCGCGCAAAAAAATTGCTGCTTTCGGTTAAATTACCTGCATGAACATCCAAGTTTACACCAAAGCAAAAGGCGTGAAAAAAAAAATCGCGATATCAAGTAGAATCAGACCAATGTATGGGGATTCCCTTCAGAAGGTTGGGATTATGAGAGAAAATAGTGTAGCAGGCTGAATCTTGGAATAGAGTAAACGTGTCTTAATGAATTTTGGAAATAGTTTTATCAAGCGGAGAAGCCGAAATAAATCGGTACAAGCTTAAGGGTCCAAGAGTTGATGGTTTACACGCAAGCCACCTATTAATCCCCCTTGTAACGACATAACATTACCCCTTGTCTATCACGCAGTAAATTAAATACTAGCCATTAATCGTATTGATAGGTTACCAACCATGTAAACCTCCCGGGTCGTACCAGTACTCTTTGATAGGCTGTTTTAGATAATAACTCTTGACAAAGCGCCAAGTTACAATATTGAACTACATTCTACGACACATACCGGAAATTTATTTTCATACCCACTCATCCTTCTAGATCTTAAACTTAGTCTTCCCATCTCTTTTCACGGGGCTAATGTCCCGTGCGCTCGGAATTTTCGCCTTACTAGGAGTATTCCTATACACCTCGTGCATGTCCTCGATGTCTCCGTCGTGAAATACAATCGTGCGGTCCGCCACACCCAACGGCTTTAACTTCCGCTTTTGCAACTTATCCGCCAGACTCGGCCGGCTGTGTTGTCTCACAATCCGCTTAAGGTTGTTGTGCTCCGGGCTCTCCAGAAGCAAGTCTACTCGCTGGAGCGAGTTGGTGAACACGGCATCCTCGGCTTCACGGGTGTCACCAAACGTCTCGTCCAAATCGTCAAACAATGGTTTCTTTTTCATAATCTGAGACGCGCTCCGGTTTATTTCTGTGACACTGGCATTTGTGACGTTCATGAGTCTGGACGTGAGGGCTTTCCCGGTGGATCCAGTAGAGGTTCGGCGCGACTGGAGCATTTTGGAAAGGGGCGACAAAACACCGTTTGGTGTTGAGGTCGCTGAGAGACCGCCTCTCGGGGAGAGTGCTGTCGCGTTTCTCGGGGACAAAAGTGGCTTGGTAATTCTGGGCCTCGTAAAGTGGGTCAAAGGCAATGGCAATCGCGATGGTGAGATGTTGCTTTTGACCCCAGGTCTGGAGGAAATCCGTTTGAGATAAGGCGACGTGGAGAATGTAGAGTGCTCGCTGGTTCGCCCCCGTGACGGGAGGGTTCCAGGGGAGATCCGTGGAGCTGTTGGTCTGACACGTGAGGGAGAAGTGATGCGTTTTTCCAGCGCCTCAAGTTTGGCCTTGAGCGTATCTATCTTACTCCCTAGCACAGACTTTTGCGTGATCACCTGCTGTCTGAGCTTATCCGCGGCAAGCTGAGATTCCTTTAATTTAACCAGTATCTGCTGGTACTTTACCTCGTACTCTGTTTTTGACCTGGGCTTGCCATCACTGGCGGTGTGCAAACGGGCGTCAGCTAAGCGGAGCTGCACGTCTTGCTGAAGAAGCGCACGGAAGAACACTGCCGTCCTGACAAGCAGTTGGCGTTGTATTTCCAAATCATTGTGGTAGGAAACTTCGGATTTAGAAGTTGCGTATCGGTGGTAGGTTTCAAAATGCTCCATTTGGGTTTAGGAAGAGAGAAATAGAGTATGAGCAGTTCGGTGATGCCTTAATGTTTGTTGTGACAGTGGCTGCAGGATAATTCGCACAGAACCGAGCCACGGTTTTGGGGCGGCTTGAGCGGCATACGTGGGACGGGAATTAATAATCTGGTGGGATGATTCTGGAGCTAAACTCGAGAGTAAGTCCAGGAATTGGTTCTATTGGAACGAGAAAATCTCAGTTAGAAAACTTTTAGGGTGTTTTTAGAAGTTTCTGGGAAGTTTTTGGAATGTTTACAGGGAGTGTGAGGTGGTAAGATAGGGTCGACGGCGTGGGTATGATACGACGTGGGAGAGACATTGATATAGAGAATCCAGAGAGCAAAATGTCATCGGTCAGCTGATGTAGCGCCTCGTGTATGCGGCAGAGGTTATAACGCCTAGACAGCTTGACTTTATTGATTGACGGCGGAAAAAAGGGGATACTCTCGGGACCCAAAAGAATAGAACTATGAGCAACTCCAACGTCAGCGGCTACGAGCCTAACAGCTTCAACAGGGCAGGCAGCAGATATTTTTCAATTCAGATCCAATTTTTCAGCACTATCCAACCGTACTTATCATGGTCTTTCAGCTGAAGAAGGAGAATAAGCTGTTGGAGCGCAAATAGACGGATTACTTAATCCAAGCTCTCCGGCGAGTGCCAGTGATATATAACTCGAGCTTGTATCAAACCATTTGACCCTGTAGCCACAAAGTGTATCGCTAACACATCTACTAGTCTATCCTACACAGCCATTCAAAGATGCATGAAATTACAAAAATATTTTACAAAAGGGCTCCGCCCCACGTCCTTGCCTGACCCCACCTATGGCGTGTCGGCGTTCGGCTCATATCCATCATCGTAGTCATTGAAGTTGCCCGGAGTCGGGGCTGCCCCAGGGGTCGGTGCGGCCCAGTCACCGGGAGTTGGAGCCACATCCGAGCTAGACGTTCTGGCGTTGCCACCCCACGCGGAACTGCCTCCCCAAGCCGACCTGTCCCCACCTCCGTACGCCGACTTACCGCCGCTTGGGTTACCCCACGTAGACCCACCACCCCACGTGGATTTGTTGCCCGAATCGCCCCAGGCGGATCCACCGCCCCAGGACGATTTGTTCCCGGAAGAGCCCCACGCTGGCGTCTTGCTACCGCCATCGTAAGCGGATTTACCGCCATAGGCCGTGAGGCCACCTGAAGCGGCGCCGGAAGAGCCCCAGGCAGGGGTCTTGCCGCCAGACTGCCAGGCAGGAGTCTTACCGCCATGGCCGCCCGTGCTCGAGGCAAAATGCGGGTTGCCCCTGCCCCCGCGGTTGCCCCCACGGCTGCCACGACTCATAAACTCTTGGTACGAGATCAAGTTCTTGTTATCATCGTAGAATCCCAAACGGTCCTTGCTGATGGTGACAATCTTGGTACGCGAGTGGAACTCCACTCGGGCAGTGTTTCCGTTGGCATCCTTCACGATCCCCTTGTTCCCCTTGTACGGACCGCTGATGATCGACACATTCTGGTTCAAGGTCTTGTCTCGGCCCATGGTGGCCATCATGGCGACCGGTGGCGGCATGTTGCCGATTTGCAAGTTTGGGTTCATCTTGTTCAAGTCGGGCCCCGCAGAGACATCCGAGATGGAGCCCTTGGCAGAAACCGTGGCAACGTTGCCCGAGGCGGTGGCGAAGATCCCCAAGTTCTCGAGGATCGTTTTGGACTTGACAAAGAGCGTGCTGCGGTGGATGTGGATGACGGCACCGTCTCTTCTCTGGCCGGAGAGCTCCTTGACGGTGTCACCGACCTTGACCTCGTGGCCGTTGCGGTCGGTCGCGATCTGCTGGTTTGGCGAGAGCTTGAGCTTCTGTGTGATGGAGGACGGCGCGACCGTGGTTGTGCGGTCGTCCTGGCCTAATACCGTAAACAATTCCCTGTCGGTCTTGATCACCACACCAAAGGCAGAGACATTCATCTGCACAAGATCCAACAAGTCGTAGTTGCTGACCGTAGTGGTGGAGGCAGAGTTTGTGCTCTTGACCAAACTGTTGGCAAACACTGTAATATCCTTGCGCGATTGGTCGGAAAGCAACGTTACGTAGTTTTCCTCAACCTTGACCACCAAACCAGTGTCGTTCGCGTGTTTTCCACTAATAACCATAACGTGGTCACCAGAGTTGAAGATCTTGCGCAAGTTGGAGATTGGAAACTCGAGCTTTGCACCGTTGAGCTTTGGCTCTTTTGAGGAAACCAACACGGTGACGATATCGGACTGCTGGGAGGCCAAGATGCGGCCGCGGATTCTGGCCTGTTCACCACTGATCACCTCCACGTGGTCACCCGGATGGAACGCGATGGACGCCTGTGACGACAGCTTCAAACTCTGTGCGATGCTGGACAAATCGATCCCGTCATCCTCTTTACCACTGTTCAACCGGGTGAGTTCCTCCAAGGTTGGTTTGACCTCGGCTGTGTCGAGATACTGGAGCTTGAAATCTTTGATCAAGAAGCCCTCGTGATACTGCTCGTTTCGATAAGCGTAGCGCTTGGCGCCAATGGCTCTGAGGCGGTCTGGCTCGTACCGTTCGGCGTCCTTCTCGCTGAAAAGGCGCGGCGCCGGTCTGAACTTGTTGCTGACCTTCTTCTTCTTCCCATCTTCATCCACGTCCGTCTGGCCGTAGTCCAACCGCGGCACCAACCGGCACTGGACCTCCAACCCGTTCTCGGAGAGGTTTGTCACCACCGCGAGATCGCCCTTGTACAAGCCACGCTTGATACGAATGTAGGTGCCTGGGACGAGATCCACGTCAGTACTCTTGTTCTGTCTCAACAATGCTGGGAATTCGTCCACCGGCACAAGGAACTTGTTCTGCTGCGAGTTAAAGATCCCGGTCAAACCCTTGATGGCCTTTTCGACCGCCTCCGGCTTGCGCGCCTCGATGTAGATGTACCCGATGAAGTTATCACGCTGGAAGGCGGAGAAAATCTCCAAGTCCTTCAATGTCTGCTTCTTTTTCAAGATCTGGCGCACCAACTCCTTCTCCTTACCCTGGCGACATCTGAGTGCCCAGATGGACGGATCGTCTACCGACGGGAGGAGCAACCGCTGGGAGACCTGGTCGCCCCCCTGGAACGCACCCGCCTGGTTGCGCCCGTACCGCTCTCTAAACTTTTCGGCCAATCTTTCGGCATCCTCGTCCTCAATTTTCTGTCTTCTTCTGTCCACCTCTCTGTGGGCTCTTTCCGTCTCCGGCTTGCCTGGTTCGGTGCCTTCCGCATGGTCGTCCGCGATAAACTGTTCTCTGAACATAACCGCCTCTTCATCATCTTCCTCTTCATCCTCTTCGTCGTCGTCATCGACCTCGGCTTCCATATCAATGAACTGGTTCCGGCGGCGTCTCTTTCTGGATCGAATTTCATCTTCCTCATCGTCATCTACCTCTTCTTCATCTTCTTCATCATCCTCGGCGGGAGCCTCGGTGGGAGTATCGGTGGGGGTCTCAGCGGGAGTCTCAGCGGGAGTCTCAGCGGGAGCCTCGGTGGGAGACCCAGCAGGAGACTCAGCGGGAGACTCAGCGGGAGACTCAATCGGGCGCTTTAGGCTGGTATCGGACAAATGATCCTCAGTTTTAAGCGCTGCAGTGTCACTCATATCGGGTACCAAGTGGTGTGACTGAATCGTGTGGGGATGGACGAGAGGTGCGCAATTTGTGTTTTTGATATGATAAATTCGTTGGCGTTACCCGCTTGGGTGAGACACGACGGTATGCGCGCGACCACTACAAGCGTGCTCACAGACATGCGTTGCGGGTCATTTGGACGATTAGATTTCAATAGTCTGATAAAAGGGATTCAACTGGTATGCTTAATAATATTCTGTATTTTGTCCTTTACATCTATATAAAGGGTCATAGTCTGAAATAAAAGTACTTCCATCTAGCTTTGGCCAAAATAATTTCTGTTGCAAAGTTCGACGCTTATGCCTACACAAATAGGATATAGCTTCAAATCGTAGAGATCGAGAAATTTAACAGATTACATTCTCTAGTTTGTTGTATCGAGACTTCAAATTGTTCCTAATGTGTGTGTGTGTGTGTGTTTTTTCATAAATAATAGTCTAATTCTCGAGCAGCCTTATTTCGATTTCATCAGTTGCTGCTTGCAAAGGCTCCACCGGAATAAAGATTCAGGATTTAGCATAAACCGTCAACTAGGTAACAGGGCTATCTGCTGCCTCCTTCGCCAATAGTGTGTGCATTCAGTGTTGATGAATTCACCTATCACCCTGGTGAGACCACAACAATGAGTAGATCACACCCTCAGAATGTCATAAATGGCCAGAAACAAAGTATTGGATAACGTAATCTCATACAATTGTCTCGCTCAGATCAATTATTACAACTCAAATTCCAATATTGCCTCTTCAAAGGCATCTGCAAATCCCTCGTTAACGTCTCCTCTCTCATAATCCCAACCAGGCTGGCACCTTAGCATGTTTGCCAACTGCAACGGCCACTCCTTGTCACATTTTTTAGTCTCCCTTTGCGTAGCACCAATTAGGATTTGACACTCTTCCTCGCTATCCCTGACCGTGGAATCAGAATCATCACCCTGCTCCGCATGGACTTCAAGCCATTCCTGTCTGGCTATATCGCCTCTGGCTGCTAGATTGAGAAACTTGCTCCTGGCGGCCACACTAACGTCCCCGTTCCAAGAGCAACTCCACACTTGTACCACCATGAATATCACAATCACAATTTTGTTCGTCTGGTCTAAGAGGTGACCCTCATAGTTTAATCTGTAGTTAGGCTTGAGGTCGGCCAGTACGGCAAAGATGTCCGTGTCTTCGCCCCGTTCAAGCGATAGCTCCTTTCCAAACGCACCAAACAGATTCGAGTAGCCATCCGTGTAGAGAATCCCCACTTTAAACAAGAACTCCTGCTCCTTTGGTGCTGATTCGTCGCTAAGGGTGAAAAACTCCCGGAATTCCCGTAGCGGCATTTTCGCCACCGTGGCTGCCACGGCTAAAACCCACTCCTGAGGATCGACCGCGTAGCTGCGGCGGTT
This sequence comes from Babjeviella inositovora NRRL Y-12698, assembly GCF_001661335.1. Classification (NCBI taxonomy): domain Eukaryota; kingdom Fungi; phylum Ascomycota; class Pichiomycetes; order Serinales; genus Babjeviella; species Babjeviella inositovora. Next base: position 717,092 of record NW_017566840.1, read on the forward strand.
CATGCCCTCGGAAGCAAACCACACGGCATCCATTCCAACATAAAGCATCACACAGAGATCGCGTCTCAACCGAATCGTCTCCACGTTGTACTTTCCTTTCATTGCTATCACCTCAAGCACCACCCCCGGGGCCTGGGTGACTTCTTGCTGGTACAAGGGCCTCATGCCAGGCCAGTGGGTGAAGAACACCAGAGCGCATGCCTTTTCGCACCACTCGGAGGAAAACGTCCCGAGCGCTTTGAGGAGCTGGTGCCAGAACATGTCCTGGAGCTCCATGACCACAACTTCGCGGTATCCACGCGGCACGTTCTGCCAGCCGCGGTGGACTGTGTTGAGGTCGTTCATCTCGGCGATCTTTTCGTTCAACTGGAGGCGGAAAACTTGAACCACAAAGTGGCTGATAGGGCGATAAGTATTCCAGAGCGCATGGTGAACCAGTTTTTCCGAAGTAGCGCAGCTGAATGTCCACTTAAAAAGCTGCCAGATGTCCTTCAACGTATGGCTGAGCAAATATTGGCCGCTGATGGTCCGGATCACATCTTTTGTTTCCTCAAAGTCTTGCGAGTCCTGCAACATCTGCGCTGCCTTTAGGGACTCTGCCGACATTTTTTGCCTACCAAGGTCAAGCATAAGCGCACCCTTTGACGGCGAAATGAACGAGTCATTCGAAGCAAGGGACCCGTGGGGCGAGGAAAACTCGTTGGGTTTCACCTTCTTGGGGGAGATCATAAGGTCCTCCGTAGCTGGCCGTTTCGGCGACTTCATCGCAAATTCGGGGCTGGCACCTTCAAGTAAATCACCCTCGGCGGTAACCTTTTCTTGGTAACTTTTGGCGGAGATCTCGGGTATGGTAGCTGACCGTGTGATCCGGCCCCTGGAAGCCTGGAGCCGCCTCATAGCAGAAACAGACTTTGGAAACACCAATGATTTCACCAAGGCATAGAGTCGCTCTTTGATAATCGCCTTGTCATCGTCGCCCAATACCTTTCCGTCCAGCAGCTCCACCTCCTGGGTGACCTCGAGGTCAATGTCGGAGGTCTGGGAGTTGCTGTTGTAGATAACTTCTGCAGATTCAGTCAAAACAGTGCGTGAACCCATCATCACAGCGTCAAGGTACCGCTGGAGAAGGGAAATGGCGCGTTGGTTTATAGGAAGGGGGTTGGCCGAGGAATTGTCCGAAATCCGTGACGAAATCGTCCAATGGCCCGCAATGGCAGCTAGGGTGATGAGATCGCTGAAAACGGCGTCGTCTGGAACTTTGGCCAATCTTCGTGTGGCAATGTCCTCATTGAAACCGTGTTCGCTGAACACGGAGGCCTCAAGCACCGTGAGGATCTTGTCGTACTGGTTTTTCTTCGGGTTGAGGAGTTTCGCGAGCTCCTTGTCGAACGCGATCCCGTTGTCGCCATCGTAGAGATCCAACTCCGCGGCACCGGGATTGAACCTTGTAGGGGAGTCTGACTGGAACTCAAGCTGAAATAGGTCTTCCAGCATGATTGGGCAAGAATGGATCAGGTTAACATAGAAGCGTGGTGTGTGAATGTAGGCGCGTTGCAAAGGCTAACTCGCGCGGCTGAAAAGATGTGCAGGTTAGACGATCCCCGAAACGATAATTGTAAGGTATCAGTGTTGGCTAATATCAGGCCATAGGTTCGAGAGTAAACGATATTAAAAGGTGTGGAAAGGAGGAATTAATTTACAGCTTGTGCTGAAAATATAAAACATGATATAGCTACCTTACTGAGCAATATTCTTTAATTCTGCCCACAGTCTGATCCGTAAACGCTCACTAAACAAATTGGATTATGGATCCTGAACTCTCAAAAACTCAACAGCCGATAAATCCATAATAATCATGGCGAAAGTTAAACTTAAAGAATTCTGTGGGGTGTTTCAGCACTCGTAGTTTTATACAACTTGTCCTACCCTTACATTTGTCTTATACAAGAGCATGCATCATCTGAGGAAAGAGCTTTATACAATAAAACGACGGCTTAGATTCCGAGAGAGTCCTCAGGAAGTGGAAAAATGAGGTAATAAAACGCTTATTTATCGTCATTATAATTCGTTCTAGTGTGCCAAGAGCCATCTACATGGCGTTACAATAATGCGCCACTCCAAGACAGTATTCCTGCGGCTGGCGCTTACATGGACCGGCCCCAACGGTACATACACCCAAAGACCAACCCTTCATTATGCTTGAACCCGCAAGTTTATTCGCACCCTTATCGATTCAGCCATTATGACTTCCTATGGCCCTCACCGCCTACAAACAATTGCAACCCTAGACCTTCCGTCTTCCTCCCCGATTGTGTTCATCCACGGCGGCGCCTGGCGCGACCCAAACAACACCAAAGATGACTGGGATGCCCTCGCATCCATGATTGAGCCCACTCCTGGCCCTTACAAACACGCTTACTCCCTAGATTATCGCTTATCTCCCGAGGTGAAGCATCCGCAGCACATTCTCGACGTGCTATTTGCCTTGTGTCACCTTAAGAAGGAGGTTGGTGTGGAACACGTCTCTCTAGCGGGGCATTCGGTTGGTGCCACGCTTATTTTGCAGATTCTCTCTTTTACCAAATTACTCTCGTACTATCCTGATACGTTGACGGATTTAGAGTACCTGTGCCTACCAGTGTCAGTGAAGACCCCAGCACAGGTAGTACTGTTTATTGAGAAAAATCTTCCTCGTTTGGACACCTTGTACTTGTTAGACGGGATCTATGACATGGACAAGTTGTATGAGGAGTACCCGATTTATTCTGACTTTATGGGCCAAGCTTTTAACGGAGACGAGTCCCAGGCTATACAGTTGAGCTTGGAGATTGGAATGGATGTGCCTCACGGGAGGGTTGTGGTGGCACATTCTTATGAGGATGAACTTCTCAGTCCGCAGCAAACCTTTTTATTCACGCAGTACTTGACATTGCAGAAAATTGAGTTTACGTTTGTGATGGGCTCTTTTGGCAAGCACAATGAGGTATACGAGTGTAAACAGGTGGCTGAGTTGATCCTGAAAGAGGCAAAGGTGTGAATGCATATATGAATTATGAAAGTTTGAGAAGAGAGAATGAAATGTGGTTTCAAATGTGATTTGACACTAAAGAATGCCAGGCACTAAAAAACAAAATCTCTAGGAAAAACATCTAATGGGACACTCACCACGTTTGTACATAGCACTTGTAACCAAACAGATTTATTCAAGTCCAGAAAAAAAAAACTTTGTCGGCATTTATCAGCTCTGGAACACATATTTAGTTCGTAGATGATTGTTCTGGTGACGTGGAACCTATTACTCTCGGATCCACCGTATTGTATTAACATCCGGTATGGAGAATATCAATCATTTGAGTTTCCTATATCCAAGCTCTACGCCAAAGCTCTCTTATCATACCCCGATATCATGTTTTTTTCTTGCTTACCCAGAACTCTACTAAAAATCTCTGAGGCCCTTCTTTTCACCCTCAAACTTTACACGGAATCCCACGCTCCATATAAAGTACTTGAGGATTTACCCCAACTATATAGAAAACCTCGGCGGCCTTTCTTGGTCTTTACATAAATTTATTAAACAAACACACCTATTTCTTTGGCTTGGAGAACTCCAAGTGGATAATCAAGTTGTGGTAACCCTTACCGTCGAATCTGTCAATCGCAGCCTGGGCCTGGTCAACCGACATGAAGGACACGTAGGCAACACCCTTGGATCTACCGGTCATTCTGTCCTTGACAACGGTGACTCTCTTCAACATGAAAGGACGCAACAACTCGTCTCTCAACGTGTCCTCATCGACAATCTCGTTCAACTGCGTAATTCTCAAGGTGGTGGAGTCGTCTCTGTCTTCGTAGCCTCTGCCCACAGCTGGCGCATCGCCTGGCTTCCTGTTTCTGAGATGCGGTGGCACGAACACACTGCTGTTCGCCTCTGGCTCCGGTGTCGCGGACGGCGCGGCCGCGTTGGCCTCGGAGTCCACGCCGAGCGTATCCTTGAATGGACATTTGGACGTGAAATGGTCCCCGCCACAGGTACGACACTTGATTCTCTGTGTAGTTGCGTTCTTGGCGCTTTCCTCTGCCTTCTTCTCCTCTGCCTCCTTCTCCAAGTCCTTCCACGCGGTCCCGAGGTTCAACTGCACGTCCTCGCCGATCTGGGTGGTTCTCATGTCTGGGCCCGGCGCGGAATCTCTCTCCTCGCCGAACTTCGTCCACTGCTTGCGCGCGGCGACCGCTGGATGCACGGTCTCCTTGACTATGGTCTCTCTGACCTTCTGTATGACTTTGTACTTCTTGCCGTCTGGCCCCACGCGGAACGACACCACAGTCTTGGTGCCGTCGGCGTTCTTGGTGATGACTGGCACCGGTAATTCATTCTCAGAGTCCGCCCAGTTGGCAACAGGTTGCGATGCGATGTCAGCCATTTTATGTGAGTAATGACGCCTTGAATGCCTTGACGGTTGATGTAGGCGTCTATTTTTTTCACCTTCAGGTTTTTTTCGCCCGCGGTCGTGCAGCGCCCAAGCCGCGTGTCGCTCCGGGTAATGGTGCGAACGTAGACTGTCACTATGTAACTCTGAGCTCAAGTGCCCGGATCGTTCAGGCTGCTCGGTACTGGTAGAAATCTGGGATATACACCAGTACCAAGATTAACAGATGCAGTGAGGCTTCAGAAGTGAGTACATGTATAAATACAAGAGATACCAGTGTTTGGGGGAAAACCCTAAAAAAAAAGCCACGATGGAACGTAAACTGAGGCTGAAATTGATATACAGGAATGGAGTAAAACACGACGTTTTTAATATGAACATGTGCCGACAAAACGTAACGGTTTTTGCACGTATAGGTGGGAATTCACGAACCATGGGACCAGTAAAATACCTGTAAAGGTGGCCAGGTCTATATTACGAGATCTGCGGTGAATTTACGGACCTACTACCCGAATTAGACATGCCGACTGCCGTTAGGTGATACCAAGTGCCTTGTTTTTGATTCCTCACCCCGCGAAAATAAAACGTAAACGGTCTTGGCCAAACTCCATACCGCAGTGTGTTCTGCGGTGGGGTACGTTGTAATATCACAGTTTGAGACGGATTGGAATTTCTCGATAACAGGAAAAACCCAAGCCCATACATTGTAACAGTACACTATTCCTTTGTAATTCAAATTACTATCACGGCGTTTTTTTAAATTACATATGATGGGAGCAAGGATCCGCGATCCACTTGGCCTCTCCATCCTCACACCTGTGAAACGCAACTAATTGCTCTTTTTAGTGCGGTCCTCATCGTCGCTAAACAACCCCTCATCCTCCAACTGGAACATTGTCGCATCATCATCAAGCGATCTCTTGACTTTGGTCTCGCCCTTGGAAGGCGCTTCGGCTACAGCGGTGGTAGACGCAGCATACTGAGCGTGGTCCTCCTCCAAGTCAAGGTCGAAACTGTCGTTGCGACGGGTATTTCTCTGATCCTCCTCGCCGTCGCTCATCAAGCTCAAGTCGTCCAAGTCGAACTCGTTCGCCTGGTCGGCAGAGGTGGGTAACTGTGAGCTGACAGCCAACATGTAGGAGTCCGCGGTCGGCCTCCAGATAAAGGCGACACTGGTGAACACAAAGAAGTACGCGATCGACGGCCAGAAGCTGAAGATGAAGAAACGCGATTTCCAGTGGCTCTCGATCGTGTCAACTGACGAGTAGCCAAAGTAGACAAAGGTGGAAGCAAACATACCGAGGAAAATGACAATCATGGATGCGAAAATCACGTTAAAGAGCGTCTGGTACATGTGCAATTTGATCACCTGTCTCTGTTCACGCAAGAACGTGGTGGTGGTGCGCATGGAGGTGAGAATGGTGACATAAAAAACAGCAAAGGTCACGGCAGCCGGCACCACCACAAAGAACGCAGCCAAGCTCTTGGAGTCGGGATTCACGATGTAGTCGGGGGCGACATACACCGCAGTCGTGATAAAGGTCAAGCCCGCGAGGATCTTGCATCTTAACATGACCTTCTTGCTCAACTTCGGGTACACAACCCCGTACCCCAAGGAAATCAAAAGCAAGAGAAAGAGCGAGAAGGAAATCTTGACGGAGTTGAGGATGGCGATGAAGAACATGTAAACCAACACGCCCTTCTTGAGGCCCTGCTGGTTCTGCAAGTCGTAGTATGACCAAATCAAGATAGTCTCGGCCGTCAAGAATCCAAAGAATGCCACCAAGTACTTTTGTAACGGTAAGATCGCGGCGCGATGTCTGTAGAACGCCCATGCATAGAGCGCCAAACCAACCCCGTAAAAGATCGCAAGCATCCCGTAGAGCGGCAATTTTGGAATCTCAGACGCCGATAGCTGGCCAAACGCGTTGCGGAAGTCAACCGTTCCGGAGTAGGACTCTGCCTCGTGGGAGTACGTGAACACGCAGTAATACCCGGTGTGCTTGATTTGGTATTTCAAGGTTGTTTGGCCCAAGCTGGTGACATATGTCGTCATGATCTGCGAATGTATGGTACTGTTCGCAAGCTCTTGGTTGATGAGCACGCGGTTGCGTGACTTTTCCTCGCACAACCCGGCGGCAATAGCGGCGCTGTCGCAGATGTAGGTTTTTTTGTTGGGATTGTTCTTGTTTGGGATCCCGAGTAAGTGGTAATCGCGGTACTGCAACACCACCATGGAAACTGACACGTTCAGCGAGTCGGCAGCCTTGTACTGGTCGAGGTAGACGGAGATGTAGGGGTCAATGTTCCCCTGCCAGTCTTCACGGGAGTACATTCCCGCGCACACGCGCGTGGTTTCCTCGTTGAAAGAGCCCTGGTTGGCATGAACCACCACGGCGAGCGAAGCAAGCGAAATAAGCAGGGCAAACTTCATCTTTGGTGTGTAAGTGGAGCGTATGGTAGAACGGGTCGTTTGGGCCAGAAGTACAGCCCCGATACGGGGCGTACGGGACAGAGCGGTACACGCACGAGCTAAAAAGCCGCGATTGGAAGGCTTGGCGGGAAACGAGGGATTATTCTAATGTGCTGTTTGAAATATTTATTTTGATATTTAAGGCTTACCTATTTTGATACAGCAAAGATCTGATGGTTGTGTAAGTTTTATAAAATTGTAAAAAAAAAAAAAAAAAAAACTATTATTGAATGGTTAATGTGGCGCAAGAGTTCGGCCAACCATGGTGACGGACTTGGAGTATGCATACATAGTGGTTGGAGCGAGTATGGTACAACCATCAGGGACGTCAGCCCTACAGACTCATACTTTATCTGTGTTTCTGAGATACTATTTCGAATCTAAATAAAATAAAATATGTGTGTATTTAATGTTTCTAATATCGCCGGCTAAACCCTTTTTTGATTTTCCAGCGGCACTTTTCTACGTCCCTTCGATGCAGGCCATTCTTGCCGCTTGCCTCCAAGTTTACATCAAGAACCAGACGGCTATAAAACGTTTCACCATTCTTATATCATCCATTACTCTTGCACATTTACATCATGTCCCTTGCTAAAGACGCTACTCCGGTCCTCAAGGCCGCAGACATGCCGGAAGAGTTGCAGTACAATGTATTTGAGTTAGCTGGCAAGTTTTCCCAGGAACACCAGTTGGAGAAGGACATTGCCCAGCTGTTGAAGAAAGCGTTGGACGAGGAGTACGGGCATACATGGCACGTAATTGTGGGTAATTCCTTCGGCTCCTACGTCACCCATGAAATGGGCTTTTTTGTCTACTTCTATATCGGTCCAAAGGCCTTTTTGTGCTACAAGTCTGGGTAAGTCCTCCGTTTACCGATGAGAGTGCATGGCCTGAGGATGATACTAATGCAATAATGTATTTTATTTAAGCGAGTGTAAGACGGTGGGGCAATCTACTGGGCAATGAATATGCGAGCAAGGCTTCTTGGTTCCAACAGATGAAGCTTTTAACGTTTTGATGGCCAGGCATATTTTTCAGTAAGGAATCCTCGATCTGGTTCCCAGATTCTGATTTGGTTTTATCTGAATCCCGGTCTCAAATGGAATCTGTATGGAACTCTTCAAAGGCCCGAGTGTGTGGACCAAACTTGTTTCAGTTAGGCACCGGAGGCGGAATATGTGAAGATACAAGCTAAAAGTCAGATAATCTGGCCGCTGCTGCCATACCATTGTGGGGTATATGAAATGAAGCGGCATCTCTAGTTGCAAGCCGCTATCTCTTGCCGCAAACCATCATTGATTAATAATTAACGACAGTCTCTTTAATATCGGAAATCTAACTAGCGGATGCGATGTTATTTTAAAAGCATTCTGCTTCGGTAGATTAACCTTTTTGTATCCACCCCGCTGTTTTGCAACCTACTTATTCTTGAGCTGAAATTGGCCCTACGGGGCCTCGGTCATCACAACTGCATACAGTAATTAAAGGGTGCCTACATAGGTTAGAGTAAGTTTATGTCATTATAGATAACCCGGAGGCTAAAGTACAAGTCGGAAAAATATATATACCGGCGGCGCCCGCTGGTCAAGATCTTTCGTCAATTTAGATCAAAATAGATGGCTTGGCGCCTCTCTGGTTGGAGGCTTCGTGGGAGAGGAACTCAACCTGTCTAGTTTCAGGCAACTTCAAGACTCTCTTCAAGTTGGCACCGATTGGCTTCAACTTCTCCTCGTCGGTGGTCTTAGTCCACAAACCAACTCTGAAGAATTGCTTTCTGACATTCAACACGACACCGTTGACCTCGTTCTGGTCGTCTTCGATGGTCTCACCAATAACAGACAACAAGGCTCTCAACCATAATTCGTTGATGTTGGTCTTCTTGTCCTTGAACTGGAAGGCCCACTTACCACCGCGGGCGTTGGCAACGTCTTCCCATTCTGGCTTGACACCCTCTCTGAACAAGTGGTAGTCAGACTTGATTGGCAAGTCAGTGGCAGCTGGAATAGAGTTGAAGATACCCCAGAACTCCTCAACGGTAGAGAAGGTGATGACTGGCTTCAATAAATCGCCCCAAGACTCGTTCTGGTCCACAGGTGGCTTGGTGTACCACAAGGTCCATCTGGTATTCAATGGGTGCTTTGATTCAAAGTTCTCCTTGTTTGATAAAACGGTGGAGTCTTCCAAGCTCAAGTCGACGGTTTTTTGAATAATTTCTTCAGACATCTCTGGCGGCTGTTAGTACTTGCACAGTGAATGCGACCGGTGTTCCTGAGCCTTCAGTACGAAATACGTCAAACAAGACTCGGACAAACCACAGCAATACATACTTTTGCACTTATCAAAACGCAGCTGGGGTTATGAAAGGAGTAAGACGAGCCAGGCGTTTGTGTCACTTGCTTTATCTCCTGCTTGTCCTCTCTGTGTTGGAAAAATTTGAAGGTGCGAATGAGCCGCAGGTACGCTGGGTAAAGTTCGATATGTAAGTATATGTGGGCACGCAAGCGGCACGCGAGGCCACTAGCGTCGTAGGATGTCTGTGCTCTACGTGTATGAGGGTCAGGGTAACGGCGAGGATTTATTAACTCTGAAAGATGGTCCTGGGGTTTTATCGAAGCGGTTATCAAAGCTTGTTACCCGGCACATAGCCTCTGTTTAAAGAGTGGTGGCATAGATATGTAAACAGGCGCCGCACGACTCCTGCGACTCCACTTCGAGACAACGAGTATGCCGGTAAATCCACGATTTTTCCACCAGAGGGAAGCCAGGAGCATGTACGTTTGAGAGTAACATGGTTTTATAACAAAACTGAGAAAGCGCCTAAGCAGGAATTTCAAGGTACGACTGTGAAGCTGGAGGTTTGGCTGAAAAAAGAAGAACGTTAAACTATCTGAGCTGTCTGTTGAAGACACCTTAAAGGCTTATCGTACAGCATCTGTGTTAGTGTCTGTGAGACGTAGACCAAGAACTATTCAAGCCCCAGAGCCTTATCTATCTACCCCCGTAATGCTTTCGGCTGAGATACTTTGCCGCTTTAGAGATCGTGACGGTTATTCCATCTGTATTTTGCACAAAGCAAGTCCACTGTAGCTCTGTCTCTTCTTTGTCGTGTGCCTATCACTTATACTCCCCGCACGACATCTGTATGGTCTTTACTGATATCAGTTGCAGCTTTTTACGCACCAGTCTTCAACGTGTTGCTTCTTCTGTCATCCAGAACACCTGTATGTCGGTCAACACCCTTATCGACCTCTCTAAAAAGTTGTTTGCAGTCGCTGCCTCTGTAGCCGTTGTCGGTTTGCTAGGTGTGTACAAACTCCAACTGTTTCTCGTGTATCCGTCGTCCTTGAACAATGCCAGAAACGTGTTGGACACCCCTGATGCGTACGATTTGCCCTATGACGACGTTTCGTTGACGACTCCCGACGGAGAGACCCTCCATGCTTTTGCCATCCGTCAGAACGCAGACTCTGCTACCTACACCAACAAAACCATCGTCATGTTGAGCCCTAACGCTGGTAATATCGGTAACTACTTGCCCATTGCCAGACTTTTCTACGACTTTGGCTACAATGTGTTTATATACTCGTACCGCGGGTACGGGAAATCCACCGGAACCGCCTCCGAGAAAGGCTTGAAGCTCGATGCAGACACCGCCATGGAATTTCTCGCGCAAGACATCCAGTTCTCGCAGTCGTCGATTGTCTTGTACGGGCGCTCGCTTGGAGGTGCTGTCTCTATTTATTTGGCCAGCAAACACCCCCAGGCGATCGCAGGGGTGGTGCTTGAGAACACTTTTCTCTGCTTGCCCAAAGTGGTGCCACACATATTCCCGGTTTTGGCGCGTTTCGCGTTCATGTTGCATCAGCGGTGGCCTTCCGAGGAAATTGTGGGCAGTGTCCCGCTGCATATTCCATTTTTGTTCATGAATGGTTTAAAGGATGAGATCGTCCCTCCCAGTCATATGCAGCTGTTGTATGAATTGTGTCTGGCAGACGTGAAGGAGATTCACAAGTTTGCGAATGGGTACCATAACGATACGTTGTCACAGCCTGAGTACTGGGAGATTGTCCATGACTTTATCAAAATGAAGGTGAATCCAATTGGGCATTAACAGGAAGAGCGTAAGACGAAGGTGAATCCAATTGGATATTAGCAGGAAGAGTGTATGAGTGGTGCTTTGCACTGAGTAAACAGCAAGCTTTGTTTCCATCGAGGTTGACCCTCACTGTGGGTGCATATCTTCCAAATGTCTGACCGTTCTCACAGGTGAAAGACGGTGCATTCCCTCTGCCTTTTGAGGTTATCACTACGATCCGTATACCCTGGCTTTTTTTTTTTTTTTTTCTTTCGTTCGGTGCCTTTGTTGGTTATCCATGGTTCAGAAGTTCCATGCGCCAGGTCTCACTTTTTGGATCAAATGATATTTATCGTAGAATTCCCCTTAATACAGCATTTGCCGCTACACTATTTCTGATCCATTTATGATATTAGTAACCCACACTCATAAATTGGGCTCAAAAATTAACATCCTCTCTGCGTGCCACTGGCAAAGTCTATCCCCGTGAGATCTTTGTATATATGCTTCAACACTGGATTGATAGGGCCCGATACTGACAAACCCCCAAAAGCACACTATAGTACCACGGTTCCACAGCCACTGGGACACTCGGTATTCTCGTCCCAAATAAACCACTCTCGCAAGCACCCGAAATGGCCCATGTGGCCGCACGACAAGAACGCCAACGCCATTCCCTTTACCGGCTCGTTACAGTAGATGCACTTCCCCAAACACTTGCGGCACTTGTCACACCACCAAAAACCCTCATCAGCCCCAGTGTCTTTGTTCTCCAAGTTACGCTTTTTTGTCCGCTCGTTCACCACCAACTCAAGACAGTTGGGGCAGTACGTACGCAAGGTTGTTTCGTTCTGGCCCATCAGGCGTATTTCCTCAAACTCGCACTTCTTCATGATGTCGATCGCAATGGTGAACAAGCCCTTGCGGTTCAAAATCTGGATGTACAAATAGATCCACTCGAGCGCCTGCTGCTTCTCCACCACGGGATTCGCCTCGTTGTAGAAGAGAAGGGTGAGGGTGGCACACAAGACGATATTTCCCTGATCCGCGGCGTACTCCGCGGCCTTCTCAATAAGCTGTCTGGCACCCCAGGGGATCACAAGGTCTTCTGATGATCCGGGTTCAATCTCCTTGTAGAGCTGTGACTCGCGTGTGTGGGTGCTGAAGGTCTCGGTGCGCAGTCTGAGCTGTTTCGTAAGTTCGCTTTTGTTACTGGTCCACTTTGTAAGCGCTGGGCTGTGGAGAAGCTGTGGCTCGTGTGATAGATGGTACGGTGTGTGCTCGGTATGGCTTCCGAAGGAAGAGGAGTAGACAGAGTCAGATGCATCTAAATGGTCCCCAAAATACCCAGGGGTGTCCTGCTCGGCAAAATTCGTGGCGATTGGCGTGGAATGCGTGTGCTCGACCAACAACTTGGAGAGATTCTTCTCCGATAAGTTGGCATTAACCTTGAGGGTTGGGACCCCAGACACTTCCTCCGGAAGCACAAAGTACTCAGGGACGGTATCCTCCTTCTTGGCCGAGTCAAAGGTGATCGCCTGGTCGGAAACAAAAGCTGGGGTCTCCATCACGGCGTCCCACTTCCGCGGGATGCTGGACATACTGGGTCTGCTTTGACGGATAAAGCCCTCGGCCTGGCTGCCGAAATGGGAAGAATGGGAGGCGTACGATCCGATATCCAAGTCGGAGCCAATCGATTGTTGGTACGAACCGCTCTCTACACCAGCCTCCACGGCCGAACCTGCTCCCTCAACCAAGCTCTCTTTCACATATTTCTCCTTCCGCTTTTCCACCACAAACCCCTCGTCGAGAGATAGGGCGGTGGCAATCATGGTCCAGGTCTGCGACTCTCTGAAGCGCTGGGCGTTGGCAGCCACTGCCGCGTGGTACCCACACACCGCCGCCATGTCCATGCCTTCGGGAATTTCCGTCAAGTAGGTGTTTGTCAAATACTCAAACGTGTCGTCGTCGTTCAGCGGGATGGGGACGCTGACAGGGACCGCGTAGGGTGTGTTTCCGTTAGCGCTGACACCTGTTGAGGCCCGTGATATGGTGCGAGGAAGCGGCGGCCGCGGATACAACAGAGTGGTGCTGCGGGTCAAAACCGGCCGCTCGACCGGGGTGTAGTAGCTGGTGGGAGAGGAAGACATGGTCTGGATTGGAGAAAGAGTGTCTCTTTCGGGCAGTGCGATAGCCGTAGCAAAGCTAGGGTCGAGCCCAAAGTCCTGCTTGTGCTGGTCGATCATTATCATGTCTGCGAAGCCGTTTCCCCAGGCGAGCGCAGTGCTCGGCAAGTTGCGCAACGGCTGGATGGCCTGTGTCAAGTCTGTCTGGACGAAGGTATGGTCCTTGGAGCAGCTCCAGATGTGGCGATCGCTTTTGTAGTGGAAGCCTGTGATTTGATTTGTGTGTCCCTTGACAATGTATAGCGGGATGTATTTCCGCTTGAGGTTCCAAACCTGTATCGAGTGGACATCGTTCATGAAGCACAGTGCGATGTTGTGGTTGAAGAGCGACGGGTTGGCATGGGTCACCAGCGGCCCCCAGTCGACGCGAGCGATAGGGCCCGACGTGTTTATGACGTAGTCCGGCGTACGTTCGCTGCCCTGACTGCCCATGTTCCAGATCTGGATCTGTTTGTCACGGCCGCCGCTTGCGATATAGTCGAGCTCGGGATGGTACCCGAGAGAAAGCCCGGGTCCGGTATGTGCATTAAGTTTTTTCTCGTACTGTCCCGGCATGCGCACGTCCCACTTCTTGATCACGCCCAGGTCGAAGATCGCCACCAACTTTCGAGGCAGGTGTGGCAGAAACTTGACACACCGCACCGCCTCCGCGTTTCCCTGAATCGTTGTCGTCGGTTTCGAGCTCTTGATACGCAAGTCCCACACCTTCATCGTCCCGTCCTGCGAGCCGCTGAGGATGGAGTACGGATTGTGAGTCGAGAAGTCTAGCGAGTTGACCGCACGCGTGTGGTTGCTGAGGTGGTGCTGGAGCTTCGACGGCTGCTTGCTCGTGTAGTCATAGATGAAGATTGAGCCGCTGGTGGAGGCCGTCGCCACCATGCGCCCCATTGCGTCGTACCCCGCACACACATCCGAGATGGAGCCGAGCTTCTGGTTGTGGCGTGCAGAATTACTCGCAAGCAAGTCCCATTCGACCTTAATCTCCTGAGTCGATACCCGGAGCACCTGGAGGAGGTTCTTGCCTGCAATTACCGCAAAGTCGCCCACGGTACCGTTGAGCGGCGCAAGGCATTGAATCTCCGTGGGAGACGTGTATCGCGCCCGAGAGTCGGACCCCGAAACGGAAGAGGAGTACGAATGGGAACACGATTGGGAGTACGATTGGGAGTACGAGCTGGCACCGGATGTGTATCGCGGAAGCGAACTGGGCGGTGTGTGCGTCGCGGAGTTCAGGTTGTTCTGTGAGCCATAGATGTTGAACGCGAAGCGCGCAAAATTGGAAGTACTGGGCCTGCGTGAAGCGGTCTGTAGCGACGGAGAAATTTCCACCGGGTGCGGTTCCGCCAGCGACCGTGCGCTGTTGTTTCGCGGGATCATAAGTGGAAGCTTAGAGCGGGGGGGGGGGATGAATAAATAAGAATGTCAGGAAGGAGTTGAAGTTTTAAGCGCTGACGGCTGATAAGCGTCATGTTGGTCTGAACACGACCGAGGGGGAATCGCAGCAGATTTGTTTCAAGAGTAGTACGGCGCCGGATAGGGATGTATATGTTCAGTGAGTTGGGCTGGAAGAGACTGAATGTCCCTAATTTGGTCAAAATATTTATTTTTTGTAAATAATTGGAACCGTGCCAGTGATGTCCCGGAGTGTTTATGATATGTTTTTTTCGGTGTTCTTGCCGATAAGGATCTTGCATGCTAGTCAGCTGTCCTACACATACAGTTATACCGATTAAATGCTTATGTTCTATCTCTTGTCTAAATCAACTTGATGTCCCCGATCATAATGTACAGTCGGATAGCGCTATACCGCAAGACGTAGATCCCGTCCTGGAGAAGCTCCACCTCTTCGTTATTCACGTCAATGCTGTGACTGATCGTTTTGACCACCTTCACAAACACGGGTTTGTCAAGATCGGGCTCCTCGATCATGGATATTCCACCACCGGTATCATCAAGCAACTGTAACAGTTCTGGCAACCTGGAAAGGAACTGTTTTTTATACAATGTCGTCAAAATTTCAAAATGCCTGGGGTTGTTAGTATATAACATGGGGAGGAATGAAACGATTAAAGGGCAACTGTTAATTGGGTAAAGAGTTTGGGCGGAGAATAGACGGTTTGTAAACCGTTCATAATCTTGCGTAAGCACACGGTTTTAGACAGCATAGTGCGAGTAAAATCCAGTGTATCAATAAGAAAAAGTGGAGGCAATAACCACTCAGAGTAGCGACGAAGCTGCTGTTCAGCAATCCTTCTCTAAGTTCCGGTCTTCAATCTCCAACCCCAGTTTTCATCATTCATTCCCAATATTCTCCAATCACCTTCAATTGATACGTACTTTCTCATGTAAGAGACCTCAGATGGCGAAAGGCGCTTGACCATGTCACCATTTTTCGTGATGTACACGGTAAATTTGTCTATTTTAGAGAGCCGGGTGCGCAAATATGTCCGAATCAAATAATTAACTCGCTCCAACTCCAGCTCCACAATCATGAGTTGAAGCTTGATGTCCTTCTCAAGCTGGAGCTCCAACGAGTTGATCTCGATAAACTCAATCTGCAGACGAGTCCGCGCCAAAATTCGTTCGAGTAACTCCTCCTCATACTCTAAAACGTCCGGCGCCATCCGCTCGTTCACCACCAGCTGCATCAACCGCGTGAGGTCGTCCTGCTTAGCCTGTTGGATGTTGTAGCCAGATTCTGAGGTCCGGTTCTCCACCCACTCGTTGAGGATGTCGTTGAACTCGTCCATGTGATGTGGGTACTAGCTTATGCTAAAGGAGGATGCTAACTGATGAGAATCTGAGTGATTCGGAATAAGGCTGGGCGTAGGTTGATGTGGTTTTCAGGGGTTGGCAGTGCGAGTGGACAGTATTCATGTATTGATGTCGCCGGGTATCTGAATCACCAAGAGCGTCAATACAATCAGTTACAAATCGGGTCTTACGGGTTCTCATCGAACTTGCAAGCCTCTCTGCCATTTGACCGGGTTCGAAAATCCACGCGTCATCATGTTTTGGTCGTGCCCACACCAGACATACTGTTTGGCTCTTCAAAACACACACCACCATCCATTCATCACCTGTCTGGCTACACACCATGTCGTTCGATCGGTTAGGAGAACTCCAGGCCAAAAAGGCCAAACTTGAAGAACTCAGGAAGCAGCGAGAGAAAAAGCGAGAGGCCACGCCCAGTGCCGCGGACCGCTATGCCTCCGTCAACCTGTTGGTTGATCTGTTGCTACCGCCGGAAACCCCAAAGACTGAAACAGTGTCGTCCCCAGAAAAGACTGTCCCAGACAAAACTCATCCCATAAAGCACGCCAGAGTCTCAATTGCCGTACAAACGACACCGGCTGCCGATAAGCCTAGTGCCATCACCTACAACAAATCTACCCAGACTACGGATAACGACGTTCTTGCAGAACAGAGGGCTGCGAAGCAGCTCAAGGAGATCCAAAGCCAGGTGGAAGCCCAGGTGAGAAAGGATATGGCACAGCTCACGGAGGAAGAAACCGCCTCTGAACCTGAACCGCAGACGACGGAAGTGGATGAAGATCAGCTCGTAGCCTTTATGCAGCGCTCGATGAAAATCGTGAATCGTGCCTTGGATGAGGACTTTGATTTGCTTACAGACTACGCGAAATCGGTGCCGGTGGAGGTTGCCGTTCAGGATGAATTGCAGCAGCTCCACACCTTGACGTTGCCGGCATTGGAGCACCGAGCGGTGACGGGACTCGACTGGTCACCGCATCATCCGGAGCTAGTGGCGGTAGCCTATTCAAAGCAAAGTGAGCGAAGCAGCGACGTATCCAGCTCTATTCTTAACTCTCCAGGTTTGATTCTCGTGTGGAACCTCAACTCCAGCTCGTGGCCTGAATACATTTTCGATGCGCAAACCGAAATCTTGTCTGTCACCTTCTCACATAACTCGCTGTACCTCCTCTTTGGTACCGGGTACAACGGCCGCATTATGTCGTGGGACCTTAGGTCCAAACGGTCCTCACCCACTTTGCAATCCCCGATCGGAGGTGCTACGGGTGCTCATTGCCACCCGGTGTTTGCCCTCACCCAGCTTTCCGAAACCGAGGCAGATTCTAAGGCCTCGGGGACATTAATCACTGCTTCGACAGACGGTACGGTCTGTTCCTGGTCTCAGCACATACTTGCCAGGCCTATGTCTGCCCCCTTTAGTGCCAAGTCGCCCCAGGGGTCACTCGCGAGGTATGACGAACTTGCGGTCACACAGCTAGCAGTGCTTGCGGCGGACCCCGGTGGGCTTCTTGCCGGCTGCGAAGATGGCAAGATCTACCGCGTGGCACGATTTGAAAGCACGGATGTGAAACCGGGCCAAATAGACACCCTGATATATGAGGGCCATGGTGACGGTTCGGTTAGTGCGTTGGTTGCACATCACAACATCGCTGTTTTTGGAGACGTGTTTCTTTCCTGTGGCTTTGACTGGTCGATTAAGCTCTGGAGACTAGACCTGCAGACACAGAGACCACGGAAACAGTCTGTGGGTGCATTCGATCCGGATTCCACGTTGGGCTTGCTGAGCCACATTGAAACGGTGGCCCCGGTCTGGGCTGCTCTGCGGAATAATGTGGTGTTAGACGTGGCCTGGAGACCGGGCCATGACTCACAATTTGTGGCGGTGGGGCTTGAAGGGGTGCTAGAGGTGTGGGACCTTGCTAGGGACAGCATTAACCCGGTCGTTAGGATTGAGACGGGGAAAGGAGTAAATAAGGTGGTGTTTGATCCATCAGGAGGGCGAGTGGTGTGTGGAGGCGTCGATAGCGTGGTCCAAGTTTGGAAGTTTGCCGCTGACGAGACAAGCGAGGACAGGGCCATGGGGAGTTTGAAAATGAAGCAGCTAAGAGAATCAGACATCAGACTGTGATAGCAGTCATAGGCTCTGGATCATTAAGCAATACTAGCAGTGTACATGATAGCGAACGGTGTAACCGAGTAACGTTAGCTCGGGAATTAATTTATTCACCTTATCTGGCCTTATGTGCACATACCTGATCCCGGATGAAGC
The DNA here is from genome assembly GCF_001661335.1 of Babjeviella inositovora NRRL Y-12698. NCBI lineage: Eukaryota > Fungi > Ascomycota > Pichiomycetes > Serinales > Babjeviella > Babjeviella inositovora. The sequence goes on from NW_017566840.1 coordinate 735,294, forward strand.
AATCTTACCAGATAAATTGTTAATGTCTCAACACGTATATATATAATCGGCACATCACTTTATTCACTTAATCATATCAATCACTATTTCATTATTCACTTCACATCTTCAACGCGCATTGAACTATAGACCATCTGGTCAGTATACTCTTACTAAAAATACATCACCCACAACGTCCTAGACACACTAGACAAACCTGGTGTAGAGGTTCCCTCTGGCAGAAATCTTGATCTCTCCAAAGTTCTCCGCCTGCTTCAAGCTGACGGCATCGCCAGTGGCCAAGACCAACAACTCAAAGAAAGCCCTGGTGGCCTGTTTCTTTGGCTGCAGTGACAATGGCTGCTCGGATGCGGTATCGAACAAAAGCACCTCTGCAAAGGTGGTGGCAGTGTCACCTGTCTCAAACACCTCGCGCAACTGGCCAGCCATTTTGTAGGTGGACCGTGACACAATGGACTCGCTAGCCTGTTTGGTGTACTCATCTTCCTCAGCCTGTGCTTCTGGAGACTGCAAGCCCAACTGGTTGCCGATGTCAAAGCCGAATTGGTCCACACGCTCATCCTCGCTCTCTGGCTGCGGAAGGTCAAAGTCTTGAACCATCTCCTCGTAATCGTTCTGCTCCCCATGCGGCGCCTCAGGGGTCGACTGAGGAACGGCATTCACATCCCCGTGGTTCCTTAAGGCCACACATCTTCGCTTGAACTCGGAGGTGACTTCTTGGGCAAACCTGCCAAACAAAAAAGACGTCCCCTTGGCTCGCACCAGCTGCAAACGGGCATCAACAGACAAGCCTTCGGCTGGATATATCGTTTCCCTTCTCAACTGGTCAGCGGGAATCTCCGTAGTCTCATCCACCATCAACCGCTTTCTGAGGGTTCTGATTCCCGAGTCAGTCAACCCGATTGGCCTCATCCTCCTCTGTCTGGTGTGGGTCTCGGGCGACGGAAGCATCTCGGTTGCAGTGCGTGCTTTAGGGGTCAACGGCATGGTTTTTTCCTCTGGCTGTGGCGATGGGTAGTCAAACGCGTAGTCACCGCCCATATCAAAATCCTGCTGGTGCTCCTCAGGGAAGGATAATTCTGGAAAAACGGTCATTTCATCGGCCAACGGCGCTTCACCGGCTCGGCCAACCTCTACAGACGTGTCAAAGTCCAAGCCCAAGTCCAATGCATCGTCCTTAGGCAAGTCAATGTCAAAGTTCAAGTCCAAGTCGTCCTCATCGTCGCGTTGTTCCAAATCGTCCCGCTGGTGTCTTCTGGGGATCTCGATGGAGGTGTTGAAGTCAGGTTGCGAATGCGCAAACAAGCTGGTGTGGAGGTTCGCCGTGTCGTGACGAATGGCTGAAAAATTCACAGCCGAGTCGTCAAAGTTCAAGTTCAACGGCTCCTGGTATAACAAATCCGTGCCGGTAACGGTGTCGCGCAAGGTGAGGCTGCGGATCAGGGGCACAACCGTTTCGTCAACAGGCAACGTCACCGAATTGCTGCTCTTGAACGCAGACTTCAACCGCAACAACGCGTCCGCTACGTCGTCAAGCAAGTACTTGGCCTTGCGCGAGTAGATGCGCACCACCCCGAGCAACAATTGCCCGGAGAGACGCAACGCGAGCGGCTGGATAGCCACCGCCTGGGAGCTCTGGTTTTCCGCCGAAGACGACGCGATGGCCTCCGTGGACTTTGTGATGTTGGCCTGCAAAAGCTGCTGCTTGGAGAGTTTCTTCTCCAAGTTGGCTGCCAACCATACGTGTGCCAACGGCCCTTCTTTCGTCAAGAGCTGTTCTGAGTAAAACATAGTGGGTGAAGGGCGTTGAGTCGAAAAAGTGGAGGTAGTTGTGTGTTGTTTTGTATTGTGAGGAGCAATTTCCATTTAGGGCGGTGCGAAAATATTCAGGAGCGACGCGTCGCATGACCCGCTCGCCACGTGAATTTTAGCGCGTTTTGTAGCCACAACGCCACGAGTGTGGCGTTTTCCTCACGTGATCTGCAGAACGTTCGTTGCACGTGTGCATCTGGAATATTGGCAAGTTCATCTCCCGCGGTCAACGCCCTTGCCATTGTCACATAAACGATATTATGACGTCATAGACATCAGTTGATTTATTGAGTTACTAGGGTTTTCCAACTGAGGTTACTTTTTATGTGCTATGATATCATGGATTTGTGCATATAGAATCCAGACCATCAGATGGATATTGTGCTGTAGCTGGTGAGTATTGTTCCCCGCCATCTTCTAGTAGTATGCAGACCCAATCGTTCCGTCCACCTTAACCTGGACTAGTATTTCCTCCCGTTACTCTCTTGCTGTGAGTTAATACAGAAAGGAGCCATAAGTGGTCTGAATAGACTGTCTGGGGGTATATCTAGCAGGTAATGGTGGACATTCTCAACTAAGAGAAAATATTGTTGATTGCCTTAGACACTTGATATAAGTGGGAGGGTGGGGAGGTTGTGAGATAGCCGTACCACGCCGCTCCGGATGAGAAATGGATCCGGCCGAGCCATATGACGCATGTGTACAGTGACGCCTTTAACACGCTGTCGGCGCTAGAGGCTTAGCCCGCTGCAGGTATTAGCCGCCTCTGCGCTACAAGATCTTTGATTATCCATAATTGCAGATACTACGTAATGGATTTTCTCCTATTTTAGACATTTATCCTATGCCGAATAAGCAACTGCATTCTTTATTGTATCTACTATTGTTAAATATCTCGTCCCGTCGCATTTACTAATGAAATACGGCATTGTTGCTATTACTACAAAGACTACTGTACTATAGCAATTAGACTATTTATTACAGGGAATAGCTGCATCACTTGCATTACAGGAATCATGCCACCCTGTCTCACCGCGCTTAAATTTAGGCAGTATTAATGCACAAGGTAATTCATGCTAATCCCTACGCGAAAAGACAGGGATATTCGCTTGACGTCAGCTATATTTAGCTCTCACTACTCCTTTACGCGTTTTGAATTATTAAATTCTCGGATGGCTTTAGCCTCAGGTGTTCTAGTAATACTTCCCCCAGGTTCGTCTAGGGGCCCCGGACAGTATCCCTGGTGGAACTTTAGAGCGTTTAACAATACAGCAAGAGAGCAGGCTTATTGTTCGTAAATCTAAAGCTAAAGTGCACCACAGAGACATTCAGAGGTCGCTTTTGGTTTCGAAACTAGTACCGAGCGAGACAATAACGTGGACTTCAAATTGGCGAATGCTCCAGGTTGCAAGTCCGTACGTTTTGTGATTATGTCATTTGAGGATGTAAAATCCTTCAGCTGTAGGATAGAACAGACTGGTCCAAACGTAAATCTAGTAATTCAGTGACGACTATAAAAATTTAGTCAGGTATCCTTAAGCCTCAATGTCGTCGTAAACTTTGACAACGGAATCACTGCTTCAGGCGTGCTTTTGACTACATACATCGTAAGTCCGCAACCTGCATTTCCATATGCCCTTGTAAGAGTTCTGGTCTCGAATAGGAAAGAGTCTGGTGGTTAACCAAAAATCTCAAAAAAGAAACTTAAAGTCTAGAGGTATAGAGAAGTGCCTAGGGTATTACTTAGTACGAGGCGATACTGCAGGTAATGTCTAGAAACCATGCAATCTTTTGGCCTGGTCAAAAATCTTTACACCCCCTGTCAGTATTCCGCTGCTTGATAGATGCCCTGGACCTTGCTCTCTTGACGAGGTTGGTTCTGAAATGTTGGTGGTACTTTAGAGTTTTGTTGTTCACTAGCTGCTGTTCGCTTGAAGAAATAGTAGTTACACGAGAGTCTGGGTCTAAAGTAAATTTCTTGAAATCAAAAACAATAGTCTTGAAAGCACTCCTAGTTTATACACACTTTCCCATCTGTTTCCAGATGTAGCACTTTAGTGGTCCACTAACTGCTAATTGGTATTGGCTGGCCAATTATTAGTTGACAGTATGTCTTATTGTCTCTTTGTCAGCTATCCACTAGGACCTGGCTGGTTTTCCCGACCCAACGGTCTACCAGTTTTGGTTGGCAGCATGGAAGTATTAGTCAATACTCTGGGATCGGCTACTTTGTCTACTAACTGTCAATTGCGAAACTAATCCGTTAAGGGTCTCAAAATAAGGGTGATCTCTTAGTTGGTGCAAACTCATACAAAGCAGTAAGCAACTCTTGTATATAAAATGAACCCGACAATTAAGAAATTTTCTTGTTTCATATTTGGAGTAAGTGTCTGATACTGGTGAGAAACGCCATTATAGCACCCTATGTACCAGGCACGAGCAATAATACTCATTTTTTCAATTTGCCAAGTTTTGTTCCTCATGGTTCAATAGTTACGGCATCTGACGACGATTTGTAACCACTTCTGGAACCAAAAGATTCCAGGTAGGGAAGCTTTTTATCAATGATTCACGAAAACCAAGGTCTAATTATCATATTGGTTGAGCTGTTAGTATATCTTTCGTTGAAGCTCGAGATTGTAGAGCTAAGAGTCGGCCCCCCACACATGTTGTGAGGGTTAACTAACTAGCTTTTTTTCCACCTGCCAGTAGGGTATATGCACAGCTTGAAAGCCCGTTGGTAATTGTTATTTTAATCGAGAAATCATTTGAGGTTCACCTTGGGCGTTTATAAGAGGAATACACAAGTGGTCCTGGAACGGCCAAGGTCTGGCTTAAAATAGGGAGCACGCATTTTTTTCGGTCTTTTCGCAGACTACGTAAGAATCAATCGAGTCTTATAATTGAAGTCTCAATACCCGGCAGTCAAACCTGTAGACTTTTAATGTCAGCTACTTTTATAGATATTCAGCGTTGACTTGTAAATGCCACTAAATCATGACCAAGCTTCAACCCAATCAATGCATCAGTTATATTTGCCCCTAAGCCACAAATTCCTCGTGGACCATAGAACTAAGCATCCGTTTAAGTTGGCCATTCAAATAACTCCTAGTTCAGCACATCGATGGAGATACGCGTTTCTATGGGGGCCTCGCCTGCCCAATGGGGAAACCAGAAGCGCTAGACTCCCCAGACTCTACTTCCCACTCTCCACCAATCCGAAGAGCCATTTGCATGTATTCATCCTATAATAAACTGCATCAACTCCTACTTTGCATATCCTATGAAATCAACATAAGCAGGGTGAGTTTGGGGCTCAGCCATTTTACTGAGGAAACCCCTGAACCCTCTACTATTCTTGTCCGATTTATAGTGTAGCCTACCAAGGTAGCACCTGCGACTATCCGGAACCTGTTTAGAGAAAAGGCGATTATTCAGGTCGGGTCTAATATCCCTATCTCCGGCCCATAGCTGCGGTAGTTTTTGCCTAATCCGGTATAGGTATACTGATAAACGATGAGGTGCAGGAAATCGGTTTTGAAGCGTGGGGTGAAAAGTTTCATTGTTTGATACCTTACTAAAACATGCAACCAGTCGTCTTTTACGGGATACAACTTCTCAGAGCTCACTAAAATATTCTTTTTTTCTTTATCCTCGGTTAATCTATAAATAGAGCTCGAAATCCTCAAATAATTCCTGCTCCATTCCCCGATCTCTATCCACCTACCACTACCATTGTCACCCGTGCCACCAAGTTGGTGGGTTCACAGGTTTTCACTGCTACCAGCTATGAGTACTGTATCTGCTAGAACTTTATGCTAGACGGTACGATCAAGTTGGAGGTCAAGTTGACCGGATTTCTTAACACCCACGTCTTGTCTGACAACGAGGAGGCTGGTCCATGGGTTACCTGTGTCTATCCTGATGTGTTAGCCCACAACCACCGGTAAATTTTGTCTTTGCGTCTTCACCCGCGTATTGACGGCGATGGTAGCTGCCACTTGCTCTGATGTCAAAGTTTCCCCACATCCATTAGGCTCGCTGGAAAATATGTACAGGAACGGGTTCTATGCTGAAGAAGACTGTTTTCAAGACCGTGAAGGAGTCCTTGACCAATTATGAGTCGTCTACGGGACAGAACATGGGATATTTTCGACCCGAAGTCTATCAGTCCGTACTTGGGTAAACCGGCTTCTTACAAGTTGATTTTCTCTCAGTGTCCACCGCTTTTGGCAAAGCCAGTCTCGCTTGTGGATAAGAGAGCCTCATGGGCCTCTACTCCGGTCCAGGTTGTTCCATACAGGGAAGATAGATTGTATCCTTCCGGTGTGCACGTTCCACAATATTCCGGTGATGGGGTCAGAGGGATGCACGAGGGGACAGCTGATAGCAATGCCAACATCCAGAACACTGATGTTTTTTGTTCTTCCACTCCTCTGATATAACGCACTTCCCTGCTCCCAAAGACTTCCCATTGATTCCTGTTGAGCCAATTTCCTTGTTGTTGAAACCGAAACATTTCTTTACCGAGAACCCGGCTTTGGATATCGTGCCTTCCTACGCTTGCACCACTGGTGAAGCCAAAGCGGCCGCTGCCAACGGTGGGATTGTGGTAAAGTCCAGAACCGGTACCACGTTCACTTTAACATTCGAAAGGATCTATGGGTTTATCGGCGAGTGCTGCAAGTAGGCTGTTACCTAGGAAAAGCCCCCAGTGGGGTTTCCGATTGTGATCTATCTAACGCTATGCTTGAAATTTATTATGGCCTATACAGAAATTGCTTCGCAGTCACTTTATCTAGTTGGTTTAGAACTGGCTGTTCGTGCTCAGATTTTTGTTTGCCAACCCGTATGAACTTCGCCTTGAGTATTCTAGCATGAAGATTGAATAAGGGAGAAGGTCATACATCACTCAGACTAAAGCCAATCTGCGTATCCTTCGCATTCGTATAGTAATCCTTGTTTGTTGATTTTTACGCCGGTACCAAAGTCCAGGCAATCTATCTAGGATGGAATATGATATCAGTCGCTATGGCTAAATCACAGACGACCCCAGACCGATGAAACAGCAGGATAGGAGAGTCTGCCAGACCTGGGTAGATTGTCGACACTCCTAATCTTGGGCATTGTGGCCGAGTGGTTAAGGCGAGACACTCGAAATGTCTTGGGTTTACCCGCGCAGGTTCGAATCCTGCCAATGTCGCCATGATTTTTTTTAGTTCGTTCAGCTTTTACCGAATAGTGTCCAATATCATGTTGGGGTTCGTTTCGATTGAAATGTATACTCATTGACCGAGCGAGCCAATTGTGGCAGGCGCTGATCTGATTCACCCTTTACATACTATACCATCTCCTGATTATTTCTACGTTCAGATGTATATTTCATCTATTGCTATATGTACAGCCAATCCACTTAGTATATTGGAATGGAATTGCGGTTGCGGTCCAACTCCCAGCCCATCATTCTGGTGCACGCAAGCAACTTCTCTCTCGCCTGGATGACAAAGTGCTTGGCCAACCCGATCTTCCGGAACTGGTTCCCGTCGCTGGCTACTCTACCATCGCTGCCAATAGTGGGCAAAATGTTCTCACCGGCACTCAAACTGACGAACAACGTGAAGGGGACGAACCAAATACAGATACCAAAAAACGCCGCCACTTCGGAAAACGTAGGCAAGGGCTGCTCTTTGTACCCGTCGGCTAAACGCTCCTGTAAGGATGGAATGTGGGGATTACTGAAATGCGCGAACCAGAAATAGTGGTTGATGAGCACAAGACCGCACGATATGAGAAAGGCCGCATCGGTAAAGTGCACGTAAGGAAACCTCTTCAAGTTCTGGTAGTAGATATAGTAGGAGAATAAGGACATAAGGACTAACTTTAACGGAAACCCATCAAACATGTAGAGGGAGAGTAAAAGCCCAATGTTGGCAAAGATCATGCGCTGGAGAAAACGCTTTGTGGGCTCAGAATGCTCCTCCACAAGCTCCGAAAGGTAGTATAGGCCCAGTGCAATAGCGAGGGTTAGCAATACTAAACCGACAGCAATTCCGACATAAGATAGGATCTGGAGGATCATGTTAAGGTGATCTATGGGTAGACTTGGAGAGGAGATAGTGCACGACGTGTTCACACGTCTTTAACAACGCGACGCCAAACGTAATCGTAACGCGTTTCCGCTTATGGAAACCCGTAGACACTGGCTTATGTAAGCGGTTAGGGGCACGTGCCCGGTAACACTGGCGGTTGCCGCAGGGACTCTTTTTGAACAGGGTCACATAGCGCAGGAAGATATGCAAACATCTACAAAGTGTCCTGACGGCAGTTCCCCCCTGTTGATACTGTAGCAGATGCTAGCTAGATCAACAGTGAGGGTTACCCCGGATTTAATTTACTGGATTACCGGCTGGTTCTGCTAGGAACATGATCTAAGGGAACTTAGTATGCTATGAGTAGTTTGAATATTTAGGTGAAAAAAACTGAGACAGCCAGAATGTTAGTACCATGGCAAAAGGTACTGAGCTAAATAAAATAAAATTGCAGGGTGGTGTACGTTTTCAAGAAATAGTTGGGGGTTGCTAGTAGGCACCCAGTCTTGATATTCACTGAAATGACTTTAGTGACATCTGGACTTACGAATTGACGGTTTCGAGTGGTGTGACGTGGAGTGAGTGAAAACACCTGGCGCGATATATTCCGGTTAAAACTCCTTTGTCCTGACACTCCATTATTCGGGGATATCCCGTTTTTTTTGTTTGTTTTTTTGAAATCTAATACCTTGGCGATAAAAAAATATATATAGCTCAAAGTGCCTTGACTGGCCTAGGTTAGTGTACATTCTATGCTGCTACAGATACAATACAATAGATCCGGACTTTCTGATGGCTTTGGCAAGTTTGCACATATAAATTGCCCATATTACTGCAAAAGAGGTTTACGATACTAACGTAAAGATCTAACCAGTGGAAGGGACTGGAAAGGGGTTTGTGTGGGTCGCTCGTGTGTAGCACCCATACACTCATGAAGATATCTCACCTAAACGTAACGCCGACGGACCAGCTGCCCCTTGACCCATCGTGATAAATAAGCCACTGAGGATTATCTCGGGCGACATAACTGGCTTCCCATCTCACTTGCTGTGTGAATAGTCCGGAAAATCTAATTTTACCCTGGTTTAAGTCTCTGTACTTACAGACACTTACCCGGAAGGTCATCTCTTCGTGCCAGGTGCATATGGTCACGACTGACCCCTTACTCAGGAAAACAGATTGTTGCAGTTCCTCGCCTAAGGTCTGTCTCATTTGAACCTTATTATGACGTTTAAGAGCTTGGAAGAAACCCTCTTGTCATATTATCTGATTCTCGGAAAATACTCATCCTGAGAATGCCTTTAATAACAATGATTTTCCGGCACTGGGGAGAAATTTATATAGACGGGAGAGGGATGTATATAACTGACAATGAGGGGATGACGCCCCCAGCTGCCCTAAAGCCCCAATCACATGCAGCCCCGCAGGACGAGAGTGGTTCTTGAGCCAAACAGGGAAAAACATGTACAATCTCATCCCAAAACGGTACATTTTACATGAGAAAATTCTTCATGAAGCCGCATATACTACCATAAACGGCTCACTAGATCGCCTTGCTGCATGTGCGGAGGCCATAGTCTATCCTTGGTGAAATTCTCACCATGTGGGGAATATATAAACCGCTGTTTCGCCGACCCGACACTGTTTTCTTTATCCATTACACCAATTGCTTCTTTTGCACCCTTTCGATGAAGATCAGCAGTTTATTTGTGACCGGTGCCTTGGTCACACGGGCTCTTGCAGAGTCCCCCTCCGGCAACTACGCTCCCGGCAAGATTGCGTGCCCCTCCCTCAATGACGGTGAATCCCTCGTGAGAAAGGCCAATGGCCTTTCCAAGGATGAACAGGAATGGGTGGCGGCGCGTCACGAAAAGACCGACGAAGCATTGCTTAACTTCCTCCAAAACGCCAACATGACGGATTTCGATGCCTCCACATTCCTCTCCACGCAGGCCAACAACTCCATCAATATCGGTTTGGCCGTGAGTGGTGGTGGGTACCGTGCGATGCTCGTGGGTGCGGGACAGCTTGCGGCCCTTGATAACCGTACGGAAGGTGCTATCGAGCACGGGTTGGGTGGTTTGTTGCAGGCAGCCACGTACTTGACCGGGTTATCGGGGGGTTCGTGGCTCGTGGGGACGTTGGCAATGAACAATTTCACGAGTGTGGAGCAGATCTTGGATGACGGGGTCTTGTGGAACCTCACCACCACACAGCAGTTGTTAAACACGTCTTCCGGCTTGACTGGGGTTATCAGTGCGATTCTTAGTGACAACAACACCGAGTTGTATGACCACTTGAACTACTGGGAAGACAGTGATGGGTTCACCGGGATCAAGAACGAAATAGCCGCCAAGGTTGCTGCGGGTTTCAACACTACCCTCTCCGATGCCTGGGGCCTTGGCTTGTCGCATGCGTTCTTCGAGCCAAATGACAACAACTACGGTGCCCCGCTCTTGTGGACCGACTTGAGAGACCGCTCCATTTTCTCTGACCACGATATGCCGTTCCCAATTCTTGTGTCGGTTGGTAGAGAGCCAAACACGTTTGTCACCAACGAGAACTCGACCGTGTTTGAGTTCTCGCCATTCGAGATGGGTTCCTGGGATCCGTCATTGAACGCGTTTTCTGACTTGAAGTATGCGGGTACCAACGTCACCAACGGTGTGCCAAACAGTGACCAATGTATCGCGGGCTTTGATAACGCGGCTTTCCTCATGGGGACCTCTGCTTCGCTTTTCAACACCTTCCTCACCACCCTTAACGGCACCACCTCTCTGTCAATTCCGGCCATATACCAGACCTTCCTCACAAAGTATTTGACTTATTTGCAAAACAGTTACCAGGACATTGCGCTTTGGTCGCCAAATCCGTTCTTGGGAACAAACTACACCACCAACGAAAACTCCAAGATCACCCACAACAGCTCGCTTTACCTCGTTGATGGTGGTGAGGATGGGGAAATCATTCCGTTACCGCCTCTTCTCGTGCCCGACCGTTCCGTAGATGTGGTATTTGCCTTTGACAACGACGCCTGGCCAAGTGGAACTGCGCTTATTGCCACCTACGAAAGACAGTTTGTCGAGCAGGGTTCTAGCATCGTCTGTCCGTATGTTCCAGACAGCTATTCGTTCTTGCAGCAGAACTTGACCGCCAGACCAACCTTCTTCGGCTGTGACGCCAAGAACTTGACCACCTTGAACGCAAACGGGGATATTCCGCCGCTTGTGGTGTACATTGCCAACCGTCCGTTTGACTTCTACTCCAACACTTCCACCTTCGAGCTCAGCTACACGGACGAAGATAAGAAGTTGATGGTTGTCAACGGGTTTGAAACCATGTCGCGTTATAACCTCACTTTGGATAGCGAATGGCAAGCCTGTGTCGGCTGTGCCGTCATCAGAAGAGAGCAGGAAAGACAGAACATAACCCAGTCCGACCAATGTAAGCAGTGTTTCGAGCGTTACTGCTGGGACGGAACCATCAGCAACCCAGCTACAGATGGCGGTCTTTTGGTCAACTTCACCATGACCGGCTTCACCAACGGGACCGGCTTGACCAATGTCACCAGTCCTTCTGGTGAAGAGGACTTGCTCAGTCTCGTACTTGGCGGTGGTTCCTCTAACTCTTCGTCTTCCTCTAACTCCTCATCTTCCTCTAACTCCTCGTCTTCCTCTTCCACTGTGAGCGCAGGTTCTGGCTCTGGCTCTGGTTCTGGCTCTGGTTCTAGTACTAGCGGCGCTTCCTCCTCCGCCTCATCTTCCTCCCACAAAGCTGCAGGTGTATCGTTGACCCCGGTTCTGTTCAGCGTTATAGGCTACGGTCTCTTGACATTAGTTGTGTCTGCCTTCGTCTCTCTTATGTAAACTTAACAGGAATGATATTATTTTGTAACTTGATTGTAGGTGTTGATACCAGATGGAAGGTATATCCGTAATCAAAAGGACCGTGTGGAGCTGACCTTAAAAGGTAAAGTCTCTAGGGCGAGTACCCCCTATGGTTGTAGTCTGCGCTAGAGTTGGAATGAAAGGCCAAATCCACCTTATTCCCCTCTGTTGAGAATATCAGTAAACTCTGCGTATAGCACTTAATTCAAAACGGTCTCTATTAAGCGCTTTGCCTCGGATAATCTGGCATCCACGGCCAGAATTATATAAACCCGGAGCGTCCAAGGAGATTGATTTTGTGCAAAAGATCTGGAGGGCAACAGCCAGACTCAACTTTGTGGATTATGAATGGTTGCCTATTTCTGGCACAAGATGGAAAAGCCAACCCGGACTCTCTTCCCTTTCCAAATGCATATGAGCAATGTGTATGGTCCCTGAAAGCCTGTCACTGGGGTCTCTTTGGGATCGTGGGGGAAGACATGCTACATGGTCTTCAGGATTATAGCAGCTATACTCTTACTAACCCCCCATCTGGTTACCCTTCTTGGCCTCTCAAAGTCAAGGGGCTGTCTACTGAAATGGCCTGTAGATTACAGGTAAATATTTTGGCCGAGACTCCACTTTACGTCGTTAAGGGTGCACAGCACACCTTGCATTGACGGAATTTGGTACACGATGCAACCCAATCTAAGCATCATAGCGCGGTATTGAGTATCTTGTCCATTGCATGTACAACCCAGGTGAACCCCTCGTTGCCGGTCCAGCCAGAAAATTCCGGCTTGGCGAAAGTGAAGAAGCATGGCAGTAAATCAAGGCACTTAGTGAACCCCCTGGCCTGCATTTCAGATTTTTGATTCCATAATCCTCTATGATAATAACGAGACGACATATCAGCTTCAGAACTGGTATCCTGGCCTTTAAGATTGTGCAGGACTAATTTCTGGTTAATTTTTGAGCCTGAAATCGGCCAACTCTTGGCGCATTTTCCACGCTGGCAGATCGGCACTGCAAGGCTGGGACGTAATGCCTTACAGGTGTACGAAAATCCGGAGAACGCATAATTTCCGACTGCTTTTACTTCACAGCCGAATAGAGAAGTACCTCGGGTAGATGGAGGAATTACTTTGTCGTGTGACAAAAGGCAACGAATTCTTTCTATAGTAAGTCTTGGCATCAATGTGTAACTCAATTCCAGGAAACTTAGACGATATCCTTAAAAGGTGGGCGGCTAACCTCATGCAACCGGGTCCTAAAAATGGGAGCGCAGCTGTGAAGACTAATATTTAGTCAGTTCTAGACGGATGTAATGCTGAACTACATGACAGCTATGGAGACCGATATAGTAGCGGATAAATGTGGGTGGAAAGCTTCGTATACGGTAGAGCATTTGAAATTCAGATCGGCACTAGTTTCCCTCACCCTTTTCAAGGGCAATGGGATTGTCAGAGGAGATAAATTATTCAGCTGGATTCTAGAGGGTAGCGATGCATGTATCAGTCCATATATGTACAATCGCTCGACTCACGTTACATAGGCCAAGTTTATCTCTGAGCACTGGGCGAAATTGTTTTCCATCTATTGTATCTCTGGAGTCCCAGCTTTTTGAATTTTCAAATGTATAAACTTCCTAAGCTCAGCTCCGTGTATAGCGATATGTATATATTGGCCATGGCTTCTGCGTACCCGGTAAAAAGATTCTTTGCTAACGGGGAATAAAGGACTTCCTGTGGTATAAGTGGCGAGAAGCGGATGTGGATCCTTAATTTCTAAGTGCCGTTAGTTTGCCTGGCTAGCTCAATCGGTAGAGCGTGTGACTCTTAGCAGTACGCGATCACAAGGTTGCGGGTTCGACCCCCGCGTCGGGTTTCGATAACTTCTATTTTTGACCTGCAGATCAAAAGAAATTTGACCACACCTGTCAGATTTTTTTCTCGCCCTTACTCCCTTCCACCAATGGATTCCATCACAATTTCGCTTCTAATAGGATTAGCCCTTGGAAAGAACTATGTCATAGCGTCGGTTACTCCAGCCAAGTCTGTGGAACTTATGCTCCAAGACGCAGTCACGTTGGGTATTGGTTGCAGTGATTTCAGCCTCTCACCCCACACTACCGTGGAACACATCCAGAAGATCATTGAAGAACTACAAACCCCAAGGAATTCACACCACGTGATATATGTCACAGGTCTCGAAGAAACCCCACCTTCAGTGCAACTGTGTCTCCTCGAATATCTCAACCAAAAGGAGCGTGTGAGCGGCTTCTTTGCTCGTAACCAAGAATGTGGAAGAACCCCGATTCTAGTTCCGGTGTACCGCATAGTGAAAGATACCGAAGTGAATATCCCCCCGCCTTTGACTGTGAAATTTTTCTTCAAACAGTACCATTCGTGTGCTGAGGGCAATAGGGAACGTCCCCTTACCTCTGCAACAGAAATCAACGACGTTTCCGGAGGTGTCACCAGACAGCTTTCCAGAGCGCTTTCTAAACAAGTGTCCCGCCCTTCTGTGGTCGAGTCTTCGGGCTTTGTTGGCAGGGTACTGGAGCTTGAAAAGCTTATCCAGGGTGTGGAAGTCACGTCCGAGGTCCGCCGGTACTATGGGGATATTATCCTCCTCACGCGCAACCATCGCTTGGTGCAAGGAGGGTTACCGTTTACGGTATATAGCGATTTTGAGCAGTTTTTGAAGGTCATTTGCGCGATTCACGACTACAAGTTTGCCATCCCAGCAATGGTGAAGTTGACGGCAATGAAGTTGCTCCCGCTCAAGGTGAAGATGATCTCAAATGTACAGATGGAACCGTCTCTACACTGGGGCTCGAACCAGGAAATTGTGGAGTTCTACTACGAAAACAGCAACCCTGAGCTGATTGTCGCAGGAGTCTTGAAAACCGTCACCCCTCCAATCTGAGGGGGCTATGGCTGGCGACCGCGGTCAGGTAATGACCGTGTGGTGGGTGAAATCAGAATATTGCCCTACAATACTTACCCGTATTATGATAACCGAAGTAAAAAAAAAGGTTCCATGTCTGTCCTTACGGTTTGGAGATCCGCCCATACGGCTAGGCACGTGTCGGTTTACACGCGTTTATGCCAAGGGTTAATCGGTTGCGATTCCTTGCAGACCAAAAGGCAACAACTAGAGGAACTGGCCCAACAAAAAATACGCCAAAGAGGAAGTGTCCCAACAAAAATCTAATCGTTGTCACTCCTGGTAACGAAATACTGGAAACAGCCCAATTGTATCCCTGTACGTGATTCTGGTGTCCTGGTATCTTCCCCAGGCTGTTTGATAGGTGATACTACCGCAGCTAGTGTATAAAAAGTTGATGTTTTAATCGTCTATCCTGCTTGCCTATAAGTCATGCAGTTTTAGTCAACCACGTGAAGGGGCCACTTCTGATGTATACATTCGCTCCATCACCAGTCTAAATAGCTAACAGTTTAAGGTTATACTCCCGCAGAAGCTCTGCACTTTTTGGTTTAGTTGATGCTTGGTTGAATACAAGTCTTGGTACTTATCTCAGCTCCGATGAGCTCTGATGGGCTCTGATGGGCTCCAATGATGTGCCTTGATGATGTGTGAGCAGCGGCTCATAGTCAATCGTGACTATTTCACATGCACCACTGATCTCAATAGATACCGAGAGTCCTTGCTTTCGCATAACTAAATGCACCGCTGCAAGGCAGGAGCCTGAGTCTTATTTTCCCCAATGACAACTTTAGTCACGTCCCGCAATCCCTGTAAACTACTGGCCAACAGCATATCTTAACTCAATGTCGAAAATATGAATACGTATGTAACTACAGCAAACATATAGGTATTCGTGCATTATTCAGATACGTGTTGCGGCACGAATTCACTTAACCAAAAATCGTTTGTCTGGGCTCGATAAAATGCGTTTATGCGACCCCACGTTGTACGCCGAAAACTTGTACCTCATCGGTGGGGACAGATTCCGTGGAAAGATTCAGGATTTACTGTCCTAATCGCTTGCCTCGAAGATACGGGTAATTGAGGATACTTTCCTGGTGCGGGTCCTGGGAATCGAGTCAAGCTGGTGCCTGTTTGGTAATCAGATGTCTGTGTGGAGTGAACGTGCCTCCTGGTCACGGCAGGGGTGGGATATGTATATCAGCTCGGGTGAGACTAGACAGTCTGCTAAAAGTTTAAAAGGTGCATCGACAACCCTAGTTTATTGCAAAAAAAAAAGCCAGTACAGATGGCTAGGACAACCCCCCTCTGGTAACTATCGTTGTTTTGGGACTCCGTCTGTAGATCAGCCACAGTTTCGTCACAGTGAGCGTGGACATGCGCATGCGGTGATCTTTCTTGTGCGGTTACGATCTGCGCTACAATCAACATTATCAGTTGTTTAGATAAAAGCCCAGCAATTTCAAGTTCTACTTAAATGAAACACTTGATGAGAAAAGCTGGCAGCTGATCGATACGTCACCAGCCACGCATCAATCAGCTCGAGTTTAATGAGTGGTGCCACAAATCGGTAATTTGAGTTTAGTGGGTGGTAACACAAATCGTTAGTTTGAACTTAATGATTAGTGACACAAGTCGTTAGTTTGAACATCGTAACCGGAACTAGGTATGCTATTATGTAGGCTCTTGCCGGTGTAACCTTACCCCGCTCGAGGCTTTTGTGCCCCCTTCTAAATTTCTCGCTAATTAAATCACTACTGACAAGCAAGAGTTTCTTATCGCATAATTTGGCTCCACTGAGCTAAAGATTTAAGTTTCTGCGACTGTCTGCTGGATGGCTAGGAGGAGAAAATCTCACAGGACGAAAACTAAGCAGCGCTATGCGCAGACTGTATCCAACTGTTACCAGATCCGGACACCATGAGCAAGATATATCGGGGGGGGGGCTGATTACTTTAGATTTGCGTGGATTTACGTACCCGACTATATATCACGGCCGGATTAGATTAGTGCTATCCCCCGATGTTGAGAGTCTCTATAGATGCATGTACATTGGTATCTGTTTGTCTTCATGCTTGTAACACATATAGCCATATATGTATAGATACGTATACATGAATTCAGAGCCAAGGAGTATTAGTTTTAATATACAATCTATAACGAATTTCGGTGTAGCGCAGTGGTGCTATAGTAAGTTGTACCGTACATTGTCAATCGTAACTTAAGTCGGTTAGATACCTAATGGTTAATGTATCAGTTATTGTATTTTACGTATTTGTGTTTCGACCGTTGTACTTTATACTTTCGTATTCGAACGATTGCAACTTATATATTCGTATTTATACGATTGTAATCTATATATTCGTATTTAAATCGCAGCAGTTATAGATGACCTGAGGATGTATCGTTATGTATACGCACGTATAGGTACTTTATAATTGGCCTAAATTCTTAGTTATATATATATATATTTGAAGGAGTTAAAATTATATATTACCTTCCCGCCTGGTTGCAATTTCGCAGATATTACTATGTGGGGCTGAAATTCCATACATTACGATGCAAGGTTAAGGTTTCCATACATTGCTATGCTTCTGCTAGTGGCTCCATATATTTACTCAACAGTCATTCATACAAGATCTGCTTTTCATGGACTAAGGCGGCTGTGCAGACTTTTGACAAACGACAGATTCAATGACAAATGCAAAGCGCAAACAATAGAACGGCGTGATATCTCTTTAGAAAATCGCGCATAGTCTAGCTCTTTGTGCCATAGTCCAGACTCTACGTCCGGCCAGAAATACAGAGGTGCTAGTTCAAGCCGAGATCCAGATAAACTTCCGAAAAACCATTACGCATGCGAAAATTACATGTGATGCCATTGTGGCCACCAGACCGAGAGGGGAGCTGAAGCAAGCTGCGGCTAAGTGGATTTCAATGGCAAGACCGGGGTATCTCTACCGCGTTTACAGAATCATCCATTTCTGGCTAACGACAGGAGGCCGTAGCTATGGCCCACAGCTCCACGTGTTTCATACACTGCTTAATAATATTAAACCGTTCCAATCACTAGCGGGGGAAGCTTCTCTCGTCACGCTTGCAGAACATGGCAGACAAGCCAGCGGACGAAAAGCGGGGACCGAGCCTAGATATGACGCCGTACGTGTGAATCCTGTGCACGCATCCTTAAGCTGCCGGTTAAATACAGGAGGCCTAAAGCTATGTGATAGTTCTAGCCTAAGTTCTTTCCAGTAGAGTCTCCAGTTCGCGTTTAGACGAGTACCTTGCTCTAGGCGATATCTGGTAGAACGTTCGCGTCCTGTTATCGAAATTTGAAACTACCTGGCAACCAATATTACGTTTACGATTCTGTATGCAGCTTCCGCCACCCTTGCTCCTTTTTTCATGTCTCATGCTGGCAGCGTCATGCGAGAGAAGAAATCCTTCAGAACGGTTGGTCCTGAGGAAGGTAGGGGCTCGGAAAACACGTCGAGAGATGGGGGTTGTCGCAGTCCCGAGAAAGGTTGTAGCTGTTTGTGCCCCGTGTCCCGAGCCGAACCTCCATGGTTAAAGCAGCTTTCTGAACGCCGCAACTAGACGGGAGATAAAAATGTGGCATATACAGTAGACTATATCTCCGGTAGGTGGCATTGGATGACTACTTTCAATGGGCCAATCTAGAATAGTGTCCCTTCGAAATTCTCTCGTACGCACTAGGCTATGGAAAGCCAGCCGATCAATGCATGGACGAATTGATACATCCCACTAGTCTAACGAGGGAGTGTGGGGCTCGTATTACTTGTCAGAGTTAGAAGCCTTCTGCATGTGCATGCATTTTATGCTGCTTTGCATGGCGCATGCGTGCGCATAATTGTTTTCCGGCTGGCAGCTCGATCTTTGGTCAATGGCTATCTCTTTCCAAGCTTACATGAATGAAATGAGGTTAGCATGCAGCAGCGTATGCTTTAACGCCTATATACACGTCATCTCTCAATGGGCAAATTTCATGCTGGAAAGAGATGGGTCTGCCCTTGTTTTTTTAGTCAACAGGGCCACTCCCTCATAGGGCACTATCAATCGCTTCGCAGCCTTCGAGAAGGCGGATGTGGTCCAGGGTCTTTCAGACTCCGAGAAGCACCCACGTGCATTCAGTTCAGAGCTATTTGAGTCTGTTTGGGTTTACGTTCTACAAAACCTAGAAAGAATCTGGATTACAGCCACCAAAACTATGTACTTAACAGTTGGTTGCGGCGCGGAGATTACATTTTAGCGAGAGGTAAAGAAGAAACTGTGAGGGACTAGTGACTATCCCATACAGGGCGCACCTGACTAGTGTGGATGCAGCAAGCATTAACCGAGTTGCAAAAACGCAACGAGCAGCTTTAGCATACGGCCTATGGTGGCGCAGTAGAATGACAGATGGAGGTTAGGCTCGCTCGGAGGCATGGTACAAGAGCAGTAGCGACAATGAGGCGCGATTCTGGAATTTACACTGACACGCTTCGACCAGGGGCACTACATAAAGATATATTAAATTTTCCGTTACCGTTTGCCTCGTAGCAAGTTATTGACACTCCTGTAGCCTGACTACACCGCATCCACGGTGGTCACCTTGATCTGGTTCCGCACCCGTCTGGACTTGAACTTTGTCTCCACGCGGGTATTTCTCCAGGAATCCACCGCCCTTTGAATCAACCCCCGCTGGCCGATAATCGCTTCACCGTTCAAAAAACACAAGAACCACCCGATTTTATTGCACTGTTTCTCGTAGTTGTACCTGTTTCCCGTGTAGCTCGCAGCGTCGCAGAGGGCACGCGGATACACGCAGTTGTCTACCATGTACTTTTCGGAGAGCTCACCGCTGGCGATCAACGCATCCACGTACTCTTCAAGGGAGGCGATATTCCGGTGCTTGCCACATTTAATCGTAAACTTCTTGATAATCTTTTGGGTGGAGTAGAAAAAGAGAAGTTTTTCTTCGCCCCCATTGGCTTCGTCGATAATCAAGTCGGGCTTGACGGAGGCGGGGATAGGCCCAGGCTGTGTCGTGTGCTCGGAGTCCTCAATCACCACAGGCTTCCGGAACTTCTTCGCGGGGCTCTTTCTTGGCTTCACGACACCCTTGGAGATCAGTGAGGATTTGGAGGTGTCCAACGCATGTCTCACCTCCATGGAGAACTTTCTGTCGTCCATCGGTGAGGGAAGAGGGGTGTTTTCCTGCACCCCAATCCCCTGGAAGGGAACGGGAGCCGCCATGGCCTCGTGACCGCTGTAGTAAAACCCCTGTGGAGCATGCTCGACAAAGGGAGCGTGCAGCTCTTCTGCCTTGAACGACATACCCGGCAAAGAGAGTAAGCTAGCCGTATCTGGTTGTACCATACCGACTGGCGAGTAAGCATCTATCAAACTGGTGTCAGCGTGAGAGTCGCAAGGGTCTGACAACCGGGCCTCTGGGTAGTAGTCGTAGGACGCACTTGGAGTCGGATACGAGCTCTGCGCAAGCTCTTGTGAGAATTCGGGCACCTGAGGGTAAAGGGGAGCGCTAAACGCAGAGTACTGTGGAAACGGCTCCTTCGTGCCGACAAGATACTGGCGAGAGACCTGTGGGTGATAGTAGAAGGATTGGGGCTGGGGCATCTGAAATGACACGTTTTGAGGGAACGGAAGGCAGCCATCCACGTATTGGTGCTGACCAAATGGAGCCAACTGTTGAAAGTTCGGCACTATGGCGTTGTTATAATACCCGGAAGGCACCTCCATGTTAAATGGCCGTGTAAACAGAAGAGGTTCGGGCTGCGTGTACAAAGACTGGTCTTGTGTAGAGTAAGAAATCATGACTTATAGTTTTTAGGTTTGTTGGTTAAACTGTCACAACTAGATACAGGCAGCGGGACCTCAACTACTTATAGAAGTCCTCCAAGGTGTTGGTCTAAAAAAGAAAGATACCTGCGACGCGTCACCTGTCTGGAGCCTTGTATAAGGCTTCGTCACGTACACTAGCTGCAACGTCCGCATATAAGCGTTAATCTATAGGTGCATCGGAAACGATCCTCCAATCCCACCTCCAGCAACATGAAGGTAGGCCTCACAAAGGCCGTGGTACTAAAGATATGACCTGCCAGATCCCACTCTGGAGGGATGTGCATATATGCACATGTGCAGATTGAGTTTCATGTAACCAGCGCGAAGCTTACGCATGGGCCTATTGTCGAACGTACATATGCATGCAGCCATGCGGGTGCTGAATAAAACTCCGTGAGGCATTAGACAGCCGATTGAGCCAGCACATGTCCACGTGCATAAGTTGGGTAGTAGGTCGATTTGCGACCTGCACCGAGACGGCAGTGATCGTCGCTAGCGTCTTGGGGCTTCTACCAAGTGTCTGCACCGCCTCTAGCTGCAATCTGCATCATTTGATATTATACATCCTATGCGAGTACCTGCGAACAACGGAGTTTAAGCGGAATGTGTCCGTGTAATTCCGCTATGTCAATCCTGTCTCCGGGTATGAGAAGCATCAATGCTTTCTGGCACGGCGTTATCTTCCATCTGGAGCCCGAGTTGCAAACTATAGCGTTGAAACTCATTTTTTTTTTCAGCTCGGAAAGGACGAATGGGCCTGCATTTGGCTCAAAACTCCAGCTATGTGCGGCTTAGCTAATTCAAACACTGCTTGCAGGCGACAGTTTCCACCGGGGGTTACGGAACTCTGGGACGAAGGGCTGAGATTCTACCTTTTCCTTTTTTTAGAAGACTGGGTGAAAGTTTAAATTCTAATCGGGACAATCTTTACCTAGGAAACGTGTCCGTGGATCTGATAAGGGGGGGTCGGGTCTAACGGCCATATATAATAACTCTATGGCATACCTCGAGTCTATGGTTTCCTTTATAGAGACTTGACCCTATATTGATGAACTGGCTTATGGAGACACCAGGCGTACTACTGAAGTAGATTAGATAGCATGGGAAGAGGCATGTATAGCACGGGGTATAATGGAGTACGGAATACCCTTTTGTCGTTCGATTACCCTTTGGTCGCTCGATTACCCTTTTATCGCTCGATCACCGTTTCGTCACTCGATTACCACTGCATGCAAGGCAGAATGCAGATGAGACCGTGATGGACTGTTTTTGAAGGATATAGGACTGTTTAACAAGGTGATTATGTAGATTGCTCCCCTGAAAGAGTGGTGATCAGTCTCTCTCGGAGGATACTGCAATTTATTGCTACTGATTTATCATTTCCCCACAATCCTAGTCACAATTATTCTCTTCTCCTGGTTAGGAGCGCAATCTATAGCAAAGTACAAAGTAATACCTCTACGCCGGGAAGGAGATACGCTCATTTAGCAATCTCCATTTACGAGCGACCTGGTAGGCCCGGGTGTCGAGTAATTGTGGTACTAAGGCTGCGGATATACTTCAACAATTTCAAAGGTACGATGCCAAAATGTACATGCGTACGCTGCACCAATACAATGATATCCGAGCCCAAGTTAGATATACGTCCGTTTTAGCCGGACTAGTCATAATTATTATTGATATAAAATTCATAGCCGCGAAAACGATGTGAGGGCACCTTATCACCGGGGATGGTAATAATGCTTTGGTTTCTACTCATCCATCCTGTGTGAAGCGTGGTGGCACAGCAAAAACACTGGGGATTCAACCTTTATAGAAAAACTACTTGGGGAATTGGTTTTATAAGCTCCTAAATTAATACCAAAGCAAGCGAATGAAACGCCGAGTTCCCCTGGATTCGATCTCGTAAATTTTTTTTTGAATCCCTACGTGAACCCTCATCGACAGGAAATGCCGTAAGGTGGGTTTCTCGCCATATGATATATGTAACTTTGCAACACTGATAAGATTTCTGATAATATAACAGAGTATTCTCATTCAATGATAAATGGTTATTGCTTGCAATTTTGTTTAACGTGGGTGGCCTCCATCTCAGCATGAGATGTGAGGACAACCGTGCCCGAAGTCACCATTCACCTCATACCAGGGACTGGCCAAAACTCTGCGTAAACAGGGTCGCATATTCCATGGGAAGGGGGATTTTGGCTGCAGCATTACGGTATGGGCGATAACTGTATTAATTGTGAAATTTTAAGACATGTGTGATGCCTCTTAAACGTATTTTCCCCGGACATCAGCAACGTGCATCCCATGAAAGGTAGTAGATAGCAACCCAGCAGGTAATCGGGGAGATCCGCGAATATTCGTATTGAGGCCCAAGGGGATCGCCCCTGTTACTTTCCCAGAAATGCCAATTCTCGGAAAGAGTTTCAGTAACAGAACCTGGGGCTAGGTCATGGCCAGGCCTTAGTTTGAATCTCAATTTATGTCATCATTCGTGCTGGTGTCCAGGCCTGGTGTTGTCGTGGGGACTGGGAATAAGGCAGACTGTCCCAACTAAAAGCTCAGAAACCCCTGGGGTCCTCTGGCATGATACAAACGTCAGACGCATACCAACCTAAGGTCGAATAGTCTCTTCCCTGTAGCCGTTGCTCTTGTATGCCTATCTTAAATATATAACTTGAGTGGCCGTTGTACTTCCGCCCCAACAAAACTCTATCAATTGAGCTGCTCCTAAAATCTGTAGCCTGTACGGCGGGTAAAGTAAGCGGATATCTTTTTGCAGGTCAAGTAATACCGAGGATCTCTGTTAATTAGACAGCGTCGTTTGGAGTACGGCGGCGATCTCTTTAGACCTGGCGTTGCTGTACTTGCTGAATGCAGAATCATACAGTATAGGCAAGACAAAGATCGGCAAGCAGTGCGCAAGGGACACATATCGAAGGAGATCTCCAGCCAATTCAAGGCATGTCCTCTTTCCGTAGTTATACCCTTTTGTACCAATAATGGGGATGATGAAGCGCAAGGCTGCTTAATCCGCGTACTATACGATGTGGGAAAACGCAAGCAGGGTATTTACATGCAGGTCTCGTACAGCAAAACCTCATACCCTAAAGGAATCAAACTCGTATGAAAATGTATATTTCACTGACTTGAGAGTATCTTGGTACATAGAAGGGTAATGCAAGTCATTTGCTTGGATCATCTACTCCTTTTGTGGAGTCCGAAAGGGTGTCAAATTGCAGCGTAACGCCTGCACCTCCGGCCGATCTTCACCCTAACTCGTCGATCCTTATGCTGGGATTGGTTAGGGAACTTAAAGTGGTTGCCACTGAATTTGGTTATTCAATTTAACGTCTAGTCCAAGTTACTGCCCGCATGACATCTTCGAAACGATTCTCGGAAAGGCCAGGAGCTTTATGCAACAAGCCCAGTTCTATACTAATAGGGGTATAATAGCTTCCAAGGAAAATCAGCCGCTTGAAATTAAACGACAATCCTTTTGGCAGCTTGTATCACCCAGAGCCAAGGTTGCTCTCTCTGGAGGTCACATCCCAGTCTCATATAAGCAGATAAGTCCCGTAACTGTCGTACAAGCTCGAAATCTCTACCCAATAGACTTTGAGCGATAATTTTTGCCAAGGGATTGTCGATTGGCAAATACCGTCGGGAGCGTCTAGAAACAGCAACTTGCAAACAAGCGCACTGGCTTATAAAACATTATGTCCCCTCGCCTCACAACTATAAATACATTTATTATACAACCCCTGCCCTACACATGCACCGTTGGCTAGGCCTTCACATAAGCATAAACAGGCGGTGGAATATACCGGACTCTTCGATCTTGTCGTTGTACCAGAAGCCCAACATGATGATAAAGTAGGTAAGGATCAAGATGCAGCCCTTAAAGTAGTTAGACTTACCCTCGGCGTAGACGTACGTGAACAAGTACACCGACATGATGGTGGCGATCAAGTCCCACTTCGGAAACACGAGGGTGAACATGCTGCTGACATTTTTGAAGTCGCGCACCACCGTGTAGATGATAAGCACGGGAATCTGGATAAGCACCACCTGCAAGGCGTAGGCAGAACCAATCTCCATTGAAAGCGCCACGTTCCCGTTGATGGCAAAGGAAATGGCGTTGAGGAATTCGGTAGTGTTCGGCACCAATGCAAACACCGTAAGCCCCAAGAACTTGGGGTTGATCGGAAAACGGTGAAGCACCACGTCCACAGTGTCGACCAAGATCTCTGCAATGACTGCGTACAAGATGGTGGCGCCCAAAAGGATGATTGTGGACTTTTGCTTAGACCAGTTGGGACCCTCGTGCCCTCCTGCCTCTTCGGTGGTGACCGGGGCAAGTACTGGCGTGTGCGCTGGCGAGGGCTTCTGAGGAGCTCTGACCCGTGTGACGGGGTTAGCACTAGGGACCTGGTTTGTGCCTGTGGCCACCGAACTAGGGTTTACGCCCGTGGAAGCAGCGACAGGGGTGGGGTGATCAAGAGAGAGCACCGAGGGCGTGGTATGGTGATGGATTGGAGCAGGGGCCTGGATCTGGCTAGCCCAGATCATGGCGGCATGGGTCCGGAGTGTAAACCAAAGACCGATACCGTAGACGATAAACAACGTCACGGCACAGAAAACCGAAAAGGGTCTGAGGAAGTCCGTGTACAACAGGTCGAGCACCAACGGGGGTTGAAGAAAGTGGCATTTCTTGCAGTCCCGGATGGCCTTCTCCCCCATCGCCGAAAGCTGGGACAAGAGCGAGGTGGTTTCACAGTCGATGCATTGAATTTCGTAGGAGCCATACATTTGGTGGAACATGGAGGGCACAAACATCACAATGATCGCAAACAGGAGCATGGTGGAGGATACGCCCGCGGACTTTGGGTTATACCGTTGGGTCTTTCGCTTGATAGCACCACCACACATGGACAAGCCCGGAAGAAGAAGCACGGCGGCGAGGATGGACCCGATCATTGAGCCCTCCACGAGCTTGGCCTTGTTCTGGTCGAGCGACACACAGTAGAGGAAGATCTCCACTACGGTAGAGAAAAACGCGTTGATCACCGCACCGAGGCCCATCGAGGACTGCGCCGAGATGGACGCCACGGCCTGGCCGATAAAGTACGCGAGCGGAATGATAGAGAAGAGACAGAGCCCGAAGATGAAGAAGTCGTCGGTGTACCAGGTGCGCCAGCCAAACGCCTCACGGAGCACGTAGTAGTCAAAGATGACAAAGAGTACCGATGACATGAGGTTGATAAAGAAGATGTTGGTCCCGTCGACGGTGTACTTGTAGTAGCGGAGGCCCGCAACCCTGTAGGTGCACACGAGAATGGCCTTCTTTTGCTGAATCTGCTCGTCGTTCATATTGCGTTCCTTCGGGAAGGAGAGCGCCAACGGATGGCGGCGGAGATGCCCGGTGAGGAGGTTGAGGATCTTGCCCATGGGGATGGTGAACACAAACATCCAGCAGACAATGCTGACAAAGTACATGAGCGGCTGAAACAAGAGGTAGAAATAGGCGTAGAACACGATCCGGCTGAGGTTCCAGTCCCCGCGACCAAAGAAACGCTTCTTGACCGCATCTTCGTCGTGACTGATGCTCTCCCGGCGATTTGAGGAGCCCTCCGCAATATCACCGAGCAATGGTTGGACTTCCGAGCGGCGCAGCGGAATGAAGAACAATCTTCCCTCCTCCTCGCTGCGCCACTTGCGGAATTCACTGACAGACCTTCCGTCATACACGTCTTCGTGGATGTAGTTCTCGTCCTTGGTTAAGAGCACGTACTTTCCGAAGGGAAACCACAAGAATAGGCCGAGGTCGAACCAGAGGCGACAGTAGTCGAGGTTGGACACGGTTCCGGCGAGCGATAACCCGAGGTTGAACAAGGCACCGAGACAGCACGCAAGAAAGAGGAGAACGCCGAAGGAAAGCGACCAGATGAGGTTGGTTAGATATACCCCCCACGTAATGTTCAATTGGTTCTGCTCGTGGATATCGTCCTCTGCCGCCTGTTCCACCGACCGCTTCTTCTTGTACAACGACGGTTTCCAGATCTTGATCCCGAACGGGTGGGTCTTGTTGATTGCGTTCTGTCTCTCGCGAAGGGTCATGGACTCCATGGAGTTGGTTGAGGAGGAGTCGCTGGGGGTCTTTGTCTCGCGCGAAATTTCGTGTTCAAGGATGAGCTCCTCAAAGTTATCGACCGAGTCCCGGCGCGGTGGCGACCCGTGCCCAGGGGACTCGCGCGGCGAATGGGTCGCAGAAGAGTCCTCGATAAACTCCAAAAGGCGGAGATTCAGCTCCGCCGTGCGAAGATTCTCGATAATGCTCGATTCAAGCTCGGCGGGACGCTTTCTGAGTGTGTTGGGCGCAGACTCATCTGTTTTGCGGAGTAACGGTGATGATGTGATCCTCTGACGAACGTTTGGGGAGCCTGGAACTTCCAAACTAGTTTTGCTGGGGGTGGTTACTCTCAGCTTGAGCCTGAACTTGAGCGCATCCGAGTATCCTTCGAGGTACTCGCGCTCCATTTCGTGGACCACCTCGTCCTCACCGTCATCTACGGAGAATACAAGTTTCAGCGACACGTTGCGCTTCATGTGGGGCCGTCTGGGTTTGGCCAAGCTTGCCACCAGCCCAACCTTGGGGGTCTGGGCCAGTCTGACCGAGCTGGGGTATGTGTTGGCGGCGGCCATGAGCGGTTCTCCGCTCTCACTATCTTTCTTCAGCATCGGTAATGAATCGTGGCTTTCAGCGGATGTATGGGAAATAGCCATAAATATAACCAGAAACGAGGTTTAGCAGCGGAAGGGATACAAACATAAGTGAACGATAAGAGCGCGCATTGTTTTGCCGTGCCGCAGGCCTGCAGCTAAAATTAAACATAGCGTCATACACACGCGATCATGTCGAAACATTGGGGGGGGGCGTGGATTAATAATCCAAGTCGACAATTGTGCGGTATATTTGGTTTGAGTCGTTTAGGAAATTAAATCTGAGTTGTTCAGTCATAATAATTTTGTCTGATAAAATTGTTGAACAGGGGGTGACGACAGCGGGATGGGTAGTCGTTACTCACCCCGCTTTATTGGACCGCAATCACTCAGGTCAGGCTCCGAAGGGAGGTTGGGCATCCTGAATTCGGAGGAGCCAAAAAAAGCAGTAGATTTAGATTATGATCTATGGCTAAAGGAATAATTGACCAATCCTTATACCGTGTTGTGAGGCGATGGTGTATTGACGGTTCAGGGGGTGGCTGTATGCGGCTTAAGCCCATCTAGTGCCTTGGCCGATAAAACAAACAAGTTTTTCGTCCCTTGTAGCAGAGTTTTTATTCTGTGCTCTCGGGCAACAATATTATCTCAGAAAACAATGTTTTATACTTGATAAAGTGCTAATATATATAGGCAAATTCAGAGAGGATTGGTGATTTTAAGATACGCGATACAGTGCCCTTTTGAATCATATCTTTACCGATTAACAGATCCCCGACGCCAAAAATAAGCTAAATTATGCTTCAAAAGAAATATTGTTTTAGCTTTATAGTTAACTTTGTTTTCGTTTTGGCTTCTCTTTTTTTTCATTTTGTATTGTAATATTATATATAAACCTTTGAGTCTATTTTTTGTGTTACATATATAACCAAGATATATATATCTTTGCTAAAATTGAAAAATGGAAATTAGTAATATTGTCTATAGTCTCAATCTAATTAGCTATTTTTCTTTCTAGGGGATATGAGCGACTACTTTATACATTATATGTAATCGAGAGGAGGGTAGGGAGGTCTTTACACACCATATCACACGTCACTCGGGACGGGAAACGGCAGTTGATGCATAACATAACAGTTTTAAAATATAGACTATTGGCTATGCATGATGACGTACACAGTTGGTCCTTACCGCGAGTTGAAAGAACCATAATGACACCCCAGTACCAACTAGAGTTTTATATTCCGGCCCGATATGGATTTCTCGAATATCCACGATAAACCACCATTGAATGTTAAAGAACACCTTTGTCCAACTTGTGAGTATGTCCTACTGTCTGTTTGCCTCAAAAACGCGCTCAGCCTTGTATGTCGCACGTGCCGATGCACGAACGTGATCGTTATTCAATTAAGGTTCTAGACCGCCCAGCCTTTACTTCGGCCTTCGCGTAATTTTTCGTTTCTTTTGTTTGCTAACAAATTTTTACACGCCCCATCCCTTTGGACCTGCCAGATCACCTTGGAAACAAAGACACGAGACTTGGTCCATATTGCAATAAGTCTACCACAAACACACTCTGATCTGTCCTTATTGGTTACTTTTGTCCTTGCAGGCTACCCTAGACTAGAGTTTGAAATATAATCGAGCTACTTTTTGGATCTTACACAGCCCGGCTATTTTTAGACCTCGGAGCAACACAACAAGCCGAAGACCTCTAACCAAAGTTGCACATTTTTTCTCGCCTGAAGTCGTCACACTCATTTATCCTCGTTTCTCGTCCAAACAGCCTGTCACATCATATATCATGCTACACAGAACGTACTTTTTGTTGCTATTGCTGAGCCTTGCTGCCTCTGCCATTGCTGCCGATGCCGTTGCTGCTGTCACCACTCCAGTTGTCGGCGCTGTTACTACTGGTACCACCACCGGCACCACTACTCCAGTTGTCGGCGCTGTTACTACTGGTATTACCACCGGCACCACTACTCCAGTTGTCGGCGCTGTTACTACTGGTATCACCACCGGCACCACTACTCCAGCTGTCGGCGCTGTTACTACTGGTGTCACCACCGG